>NC_047105.1:147701313-148034940 GCF_902500255.1 Thalassophryne amazonica
CCGGCAATTCTGCTTGAATCACTCATGGCTTAATGCAGAACGGCATCTCATTATCGCCCCAGCTGAAGTCTTTAAGTTTGCACGTGAGCATCATCCACAGGTGCTGCGAGTCATTAGGCCTGCACATGAACATCCTCCACAAGTGCAGCCAATAATGTTGATGAGGGTGAAGGATTCTTCTGCCAGCACCTTCTCCACAGACAAAAACCAGTTTGCATACCACCTGGAGAGCAACGAAAAGAAAACAACACAAAAACATCCAGCCAAACCCCCCAGCACACAACACAAACTGTCACGCGTTATTACAAAGTGACACTGAAACTGTCAAGTTTTGACACGACTTGTAACGCGGCGTCACATTTCACTGCGCGCCACGACGGATCAGTTTTCTGCCACGTGCACACAAACTCGGCTCCACAGCGTTCAGTTTGATGCAGTATGCTGAAGAGAACAGTGACGCGAAGTCAGCCAAGGTTGTTCTACAGTTCCTGCTGAAGCTCCTCAGGATGCTCCTGCAGGTGTTCCACCTGCTGTTATTGAGCGGGAAGACGAGTCTGATGGCACAGAGCCCAACTACGCATGCAGTCGCCAAAGTTCTTCTGAAAACTGGAGCGATCTGGATGAATATGGGTGTGTGGTGGAGACCAATTCACGTCGTTCACAATGTGACAGAACTTAATGATGCGCTGTTACGCGCAATAGCGTAACAACAACGCAGAACATTATTCTTGACCGTGGCGTAATGGTTTCTGATAATTATGCAGAAACACGTGCCATTAATCGTAACGTGTGGTAACAGGGTTGCAGCAGTTCCTGAGGACACCTATGCCTCTGCCCCCGAATCATTACATTTGTGATCAGTGGCCAAGAATGTGTACTTCATGGTATTCATGACTAGTCGTTGTTATGTGTAACGCAGCTTTACAGCAACGAACCGTAGTGGTGTCTGAATCCATTGTAAGCAGAAGATCATTCACCACTTTAGTGAGAGCCATCTCTGTGGAATGATATTTTTTAAAAGCAGACTGCAGTGGCTCAAATAGATTATTCTCAGTAAGACTTCAGACAACTTATTGATCCAAAAAAGGGCAATTACGTTTACACTCCAATTACCTCAGACAAGATACAGCATTAATCCACAATTATTACTTATTTACTGTAATAATGGCACACATCAAAACACATAACATTTGACATTGTTTATGTGCACTGAACTTGAAGTAGTCCATCTTCCGATTGAGGCAAAGTGGGTAAAGGCTGCAGCAGGAAGGGCCCGCGCCGCCCAGCCTGGGAGTTGAAGGCTGCAGCAGTAAAAAACGCGCTGCCTTTGAGGTGGCAAGGAGGAAGCCAGGGTGGGGGGAGTGGAGAGAGGTAATAGGGATGGAGGGGAGGGAGACATGCGTCGTGTGCAGATGAGTTAAATTTCTGTCAATTCTGTCCGTGTGTGTGTAAAGTCTGACAGCTTCTGTCCGTGTGTGTGTAAAGTCTGATGTTGCTAGGCAACAGCAGGCTGGGGGGGGGGGGGGGTAGATGAGAAGGGGGGGCCGAATTCCTTCACCAAAGCTGTAGATCCTTCTGGGGGAAGAGCAGGGAATTTGGCCTTCAGGAGCCGATAAGGCTGCCATGTTGATGTTTGGCGGAGAGATACAGAATTCTGTTTACTGCACCCCTGACCATCGAGAGTCCAAATTTATGAAGAATATTCTCTGGTCCTCAGTAGTACAATTCCTTGCAATGCAGTGATTTGCTCCGAGATTGAATCCATTTTGCATTTGAGTTCAAGAGTTCATGCAGTCTGAGATTACACAGCATTGCCCAACTCATTAATTATGACAGACTGATGAGGGGACAAAATTCTGGAAGCAGCTGTCTTGCTAATATTCCTGTGGGTCAGGGCAGCGCAAAAACCAATCAGCACCAAACCTCCCACCATAAAAGCGAATAGAAAGTAATCCTCAACGTCTTCCACAGAGAGTGGAGCCACATGTAACACTCCATTCTCTCAGCCATCGAGAGCAAAGCCTGCTGGGTAGGTTCTATCAGGGCACGCAGGGTCCCCAAACCCTGATCTCCTTGTTGAAAACAAATGGTGTCAATGGCGTTGAGAGACCAGCTGATCAATTCCATAGTTAATCCAAATCATAATTTGAAGAATTCATAGTCTGGTGAAGCTGGACTTTGAAGGTCGGAGCAGAGATAGAGAGCAGAAAAGAGGAGAGGAGAGGGGAGGAATGCGACCGTCCTTGCCGGAGTCCAAGCTAATGTCCGTAAGATAGTCCACAAGCTGTCATGACACCACTTTTTCCAGAATTTTAGAGAAAAATTATAGATTTGATATCAGCCGATAGTTTTCATACACTAGGGTCAAGAGTAGGTTTCTTAGTAATGGTTTAATCACTGCAGATTTGAAACATTTAGGAACAGATCCAGAAGTTAAAGAAAGGTTAATAATTTCCAGCACAGTCGGCCCAAGAGTGGACCACAGGTCCTTAAACAGTTTTGTTGGTATAGGATCAAATAAACAGGTTGTGCTCTTTGTTGCCGTTACGAGTTTCATCAGCACGTCTACTGAGATACTATAAAATTCTGTGTATCTCAGTGATGTATCAGTGATGGCACCTACATTGGTAACAGGGTACAGAAGCTGGACTAAAGCATGCTGGGATATGTTTAACCTCATGTTATCTATTTTCTTTTCAAAGTAATCTAAGAATTACAATTAGTGAAGTTAGCAGTACCACACGTCAGCAAAAACGTCTTGACCATTTCATTTAGCCCTAAAGATAACATTAGTCTTGCTCGACTGTGGTGTGGGCGAAGTCGTGCATTTTTGTGAATGTATTGTTTTCCAACAGTCAGGGGTTTTATGTCGGGTCTTTCCAATATCTGAGGGTTCTGAAAGCAGCACAAATGACATCAGCATCAGTGAAGCCTTCAGCCAATCAGACAAAGCTGTGTCATCACAGGGGCGGTCCTCAGGTGGTGAAGAGCAGGTACAGCGCCAATGAGGTTTTACCATCATGACTCTGAGGTTGGAGAAATTCACACTGATGTTCTAACCAACGTGGTCCAATGCAACATGTTTAGCAGCAATGGACAGTGATGCAGGAAGTCCAGCACACCTCAACACTGTGAGGGACAACATCAAATCAAATCAATTTAGTTTATATAGCGCCAAATCACAACAAACCGTCGCCCCAAGGCGCTTTATATTGTAAGGCAAAAGCCGTACAATAATTACAGAAAAACCCCAACGGTCAAAACGACCCCCTATGAGCAAGCACTTGGCAACAGTGGGAAGGAAAAACTCCCTTTTAACAGGAAGAAACCTCCAGCAGAACCAGGCTCAGGGAGGGCAGTCTTCTGCTGGGACTGGTTGGGGCTGAGGGGAGAGAACCAGGAAAAAGACATGCTGTGGAGGGGAGCAGAGATCAATCACTAATGATTAAATGCAGAGTGGTGCATACAGAGCAAAAAGAGAAAGAAACACTCAGTGCATCATGGGAACCCCCCAGCAGTCTAAGTCTATAGCAGCATAACTAAGGGATGGTTCAGGGTCACCTGATCCAGCCCTAACTATAAGCTTTAGCAAAAAGGAAAGTTTTAAGCCTAATCTTAAAAGTAAAGAGGTTGTCTGTCTCCCTGATCTGAATTGGGAGCTGGTTCCACAGGAGAGGAGCCTGAAAGCTGAAGGCTCTGCCTCCCATTCTACTCTTACAAACCCTAGGAACTACAAGTAAGACTGCAGTCTGAGAGCGAAGCACTCTATTGGGGTGATATGGTACTATGAGGTCCCTAAGATAAGATGGGACCTGATTATTCAAAACCTTATAAGTAAGAAGAAGAATTTTAAATTCTATTCTGGAAGCCAATGAAGAGAGGCCAATATGGGTGAAATACAACCCCTGGCAAAAATTATGTAATCTCCGGCCTCGGAGGATGTTCATTCAGTTACTAAAGTTATTTCAAATGGCAACTTTCTGGCTTTAAGAAACACTATAAGAAATCAGGTAAAAAAAATTGTGGCAGTCAGTCACGGTTACTTTTTTAGACCAAGCAGAGGGAAAAAATATGGAATCACTCAATTCTGAGGAAAAAATTATGGAATCATTAAAAACAAAAGAATGCTCCAACACATCACTAGTATTTTGTTGCACCACCTCTGCCTTTTATAACAGCTTGCAGTCTCTGAGGCATGGACTTAATGAGTGACAAACAGTACTCTTCATCAATCTGGCTCCAACTTTCTCTGATTGCTGTTGCCAGATCAGCTTTGCAGGTCGGAGTCTTGTCATGGACCATTTTCTTCAACTTCCACCAAACATTTTCAATTGGATTAAGATCCGGACTATTTGCAGGCCATGACATTGACCCTATGTATCTTTTTGCAAGGAATGTTTTCACAGTTTTTGCTCTATGGCAAGATGCATTATCATCATAAAAAATGATTTCATCATCCCCAAACATCCTTTCAATTGATGGGAGAAGAAAAGTGTCAAAAATATGAACATAAACTTGTGCATTTATTGATGATGTAATGACAGCCATCTCCCCAGTGCCTTTACCTGACATGCAGCCCCATATCATCAATGACTGTGGAAATTTACATGTTCTCTTCAGGCAGTCATCTTTCTAAATCTCATTGGAAATGCACCAAACAAAAGTTCCAGCATCATCACCTTGCCCAATGCAGATTCGAGATTCATCACTGAATATGACTTTCATCCAGTCATCCACAGTCCACGATTGCTTTTCCTTAGCCCATTGTAACCTTGTTTTTTTCTGTTTAGGTGTTAATGATGGCTTTCGTTTAGTTTTTCTGAATGTAAATCCCATTTCCTTTAGGCGGTTTCTTACAGTTCGGTCACAGACGTTGTCTCCAGTTTCCTCCCATTCGTTCCTCATTTGTTTTGTTGTGCATTTTCAATTTTTGAGACATATTGCTTTACGTTTTCTGTCTTGACGCTTTGATGTCTTCCTTGGTCTACCAGTATGTTTGCCTTTAACAACCTTCCCATGTTGTTTGTATTTGGTCCAGAGTTTAGACACAGCTGACTGTGAACAACCAACATCTTTTCCAACATTGCGTGATGATTTACCCTCTTTTAAGAGTTTGATAATCCTCTCCTTTGTTTCAATTGACATCTCTCATGTTGGAGCCATGATTCATGTCAGTCCACTTGGTGCAACAGCTCTCCAAGGTGCGATCTCTCCTTTTAGATGCAGACTAACGAGCAGATCTGATTTGATGCAGGTGTTAGTTTTGGGGATGAAAATTTACAGGGTGATTCCATAATTTATTCCTCAGAATTGAGTGAGTCCATATTTTTTTCCCACTGCTTGGTCTAAAAAAGTAACCGTTACTGATTGCCACAATTTTTTTTTCCTGATTTCTTATAGTGTTTCTTAAAGCCAGAAAGTTGCCATTTGAGATGACTTTAGTTTTGTGTCATGTCTGTGATCTGCTTTTTTTCTACAAAATTAAACAACTGAATGAACATCCTCTGAGGCCGGTGATTCCATCATTTTTGTCAGGGGTTGTATGCTCTCTCCTTCTAGTCCCTGTCAGTACTCTAGCTGCAGCATTTTGAATTAAGTGAAGGTTTTTCAGGGAACTTTTAAGACAACCTGATAATAATGAATTACAATAGTCCAGCCTAGAGGAAATAAATGCATGAATTAGTTTTTCAGCATCACTCTGAGACAAGACCTTTCTGATTTTAGAGATATTGCGTAAATACAAAAAAGCAGTCCTACATATTTGTTTAATATGCGCTTTGAATGACATATCCTGATCAAAAATGACTCCAAGATTTCTCACAATATTACTTGAGGTCAGGGTAATGCCATCCAGAGTAAGGATCTGGTTAGACACCATATTTCTAAGATTTGTGGGGCCAAGTACAATAACTTCAGTTTTATCTGAATCTAAAAGCAGGAAATTAGAGGTCATCCATGCCTTTATGTCTGTAAGACAATCCTGCAGTTTAACTAATTGGTGTGTGTCCTCTGGCTTCATGAATAGATAAAGCTGGGTATCATCTGCGTAACAATGAAACTTTAAGCAATGCTTTCTAATAACACTGCCTAAGGGAAGCATGTATAAAGTGAATAAAATTGGTTCTAGCACAGAACCTTGTGGAACTCCATAATTAACCTTAGTCTGTGAAGAAGATTCCCCATTTACATGAACAAATTGTGATCTATTAGATAAATATGATTCAAACCACTGCAGCGCAGTGCCTTTAATACCTATGACATGCTCTAATCTCTGTAATAAAATTTTATGGACAACAGTATCAAAGCAGCACTGAGGTCTAACAGAACAAGCACAGAGATGAGTCCACTGTCTGAGGCCATAAGAAGATCATTTGTAACCTTCACTAATGCTGTTTCTGTACTATGATGAATTCTGGCATGGCACCTGTGTGTGTGTGTGTGTGTGTGTGTGTGTGTGTGTGTGTGTGTGTGTGTGTGTGTGTGTGTGTGTGTGTGTGTGTGTGTGTGTGTGTGTGTGTGTGTGTGTGTGTGTGTGTGTGTGTTCCAGTGCTTTGCTTGTGTCTTGGTGTCCTTTTTGAAGACTTCCATTCGAGCACCGACTGAGTGGAGGCTTTGGATTTGGTATTTGTACTGTTTTGCGCACAAACTTAAACAGAAGGAACAGAGTGAAAAACAAATCCATATTTTCTAATCCATGACCTTCTTCCCACAGGAGCAGTGTCTCAGACAGGCGCAGATTACCACTGTGGATTAAAGCATCCATCATCTTGACGGCTGATATCACAGCACAGAAGGAGATCAAATGCAAAAGGAACCAAATCAAATCATGTGGACGCGACAGCTGAAGTCAGAGGGATTAAACAGATGTTATCATCCCAAATTAAAGAAAGACAGCATATCATTTCATTATTATACCCGAGAACCAAAAGAAATATTCCTGAGATGACCGCAGTCGATCCCAGTGAGACGCGAGAGAATCCAACGACTGTAACAACCAACATTTCTACACTGTATGACTTGGAGCAGTGTCCTAGAGAAACCAACAATGCCCACCAGTCCACCAAAGAGTCCTGGATCCTGAGTGGAAATCACCCAGACAGAACATTCATCAGCGTGTCCTAAAAGTAGGACACTATGCACCGGACCCGGCGCCACAAGGGGGCGTTTGGGGGCGGCACCCCCTCACGTCATCAACCTCGCCCCCTCGGATATGAGAGTTATCAAAAATAAAAATAAAAAAGAAAGAAAAAGAAATACTGGAAAATATAGCTCCTCGCAGTTTTACGTATTTTTTTAGTCCAATTTTGCATGCTTATTTATTTATTTATTTAAACAGCGCATTGTGCTCTGCATCCTCATCAAGCAGGCCGGTGTTCTGTCGAGATGACGGGACACCTATCGCAGCACCGCGAAGGGAGAGCACACGCATTGTGTTCTGCGTATCTGTTTATAAGAATCTTCTCACCCAGAAGAAAAAAGAGCGCCAACAACTACCCATAACTGTGTTCTTCACTCAGAAAAAGACACCTGCAGCGAGGTGTGAGTGGAAAAAGGCACGACAGCGGTGCAGCGCCAGGACGCAGAGGCGCGATCAGAGGAACTGTGAAATACTGGTCAGTCACTATTAATAATTTCTTATGTGTCCAACCTCGTAGGTTGATCGTTAAAATTAAATTTGTTAGTTCTAAAAGCCATCATAATTATTTAGAGGAAAATGTCATCTCAAACAAATGTTTGGACCTGAAAACAGGTTGGTCTTATTTTTCTACTAAGGTTTGAACTTTGAGAGTGTTTACACATGAGAGAAAAGTGAGAAAATGTTAATGCCTGTTTGAGAAAAGTGTATAAAGTGTGTAGTGAGGGGTTTTACAGCTTTAAAATGTCTATAATAATTGTAAAAAAATAACGCTGACTCCTTCACGGATTTCACCTATTGCGGGCTATTTTTAGAACGTAACTCCTGCGATAAACGAGGGACCACTGTACATCTACATGAAAGGTTTATGTGCGGTTAATCTACTGTCTCGTGTCGTTTCTCAGATCAGTTGTTGGTTTGGTTTTGTGGTATGCAGGAGATCACTTGACCGAGGGTCTATACATTCAAATAATAATTAAAAAATACTGTCATCACTCTTTACTCTTACTCAGTCAGGCTCTTACAACGGTGTAGCCTAAATACACAAGCTTTCTAGGAGCACACCCAATTCATTACGCACGCTCAGAGGCAGGTACCCTCCGGTGCACACCTTTTTTTGGGGGCGGGGGGGGGGGACCCCGCCCCCTGTGATAAACTCATCACCCCCTTAATTTTTTTTTCTGGCCTACTATGCACTAAGACAGGTCTAAACTTAGAGCATCGTCCACAGATCTAAGACAGGTCTAATGTTAGAGCATCGTCCGCAGATCTAAGACAGGTCTAATGTTAGAGCATCGTCCGCAGATCTAAGACAGGTCTAATGTTAGAGCATCGTCCACAGATCTAAGACAGGTCTAAAGTTAGCGCATCGTCCACAGATCTAAGACAGGTCTAATGTTAGAGCATCGTCCGCAGATCTAAGACTGGTCTAAAGTTAGAGCATCGTCCGCAGATCTAAGACAAGTCTAATGTTAGCGCATCGTCCGCAGATCTAAGACAGGTCTAAAGTTAGAGCATCGTCTGCAGATCTAAGACAGGTCTGATGTTAGAGCATCGTCCACAGATCTAAGACAGGTCTAATGTTAGAGCATCGTCCACAGATCTAAGACAGGTCTAATGTTAGAGCATCGTCCACAGATCTAAGACAGGTCTAATGTTAGAGGTCTAATGGTGTAATGTTAGAGCATCGTCCACAGATCTAAGACAGGTCTAATGTTAGAGCATCGTCTGCAGATCTAAGACAGGTCTAATGTTAGAGCATCGTCCACAAATCTAAGACAGGTCTAATGTTAGAGCATCGTCCACAGATCTAAGACAGGTCTAATGTTAGAGCATCGTCCACAGATCTAAGACAGGTCTAATGTTAAAGCATCGTCCGCAGATCTGAGACAGGTCTAAAGTTAGAGCATCGTCCACAGATCTAAGACAGGTCTAATGTTAGAGCATCGTCCACAGATCTAAGACAGGTCTACTGTGAGAGCATCGTCCACAGATCTAAGACAGGTCTAAAGTTAGCGCATCGTTCACAGATCTAAGACAGGTCTAATGTTAGAGCATCGTCCGCAGATCTAAGACAGGTCTAAAGTTAGAGCATCGTCCGCAGATCTAAGACAGGTCTAATGTTAGAGCATCGTCCGCAGATCTAAGACAGGTCTAAAGTTAGAGCATCGTCCGCAGATCTAAGACAGGTCTAATGTTAGAGCATCGTCCGCAGATCTAAGACAGGTCTAAAGTTAGAGCATCGTCCGCAGATCTAAGACAGGTCTAATGTTAAAGCATCGTCCGCAGATCTAAGACAGGTCTAAAGTTAGAGCATCGTCTGCAGATCTAAGACAAGTCTAATGTTAGCGCATCGTCCGCAGATCTAAGACAGGTCTAAAGTTAGAGCATCGTCTGCAGATCTAAGACAGGTCTGATGTTAGAGCATTGTCCACAGATCTAAGACAGGTCTAATGTTAGAGCATCGTCCACAGATCTAAGACAGGTCTAATGTTAGAGGTCTAATGGTGTAATGTTAGACCATCGTCCACAGATCTAAGACAGGTCTAATGTTAGAGCATCGTCTGCAGATCTAAGACAGGTCTAATGTTAGAGCATCGTCCACAAATCTAAGACAGGTCTAATGTTAGAGCATCGTCCACAGATCTAAGACAGGTCTAATGTTAGAGCATCGTCCACAGATCTAAGACAGGTCTAATGTTAGAGCATCGTCCGCAGATCTGAGACAGGTCTAAAGTTAGAGCATTGTCCGCAGATCTAAGACAAGTCTAATGTTAGCGCATCGTCCGCAGATCTAAGACAGGTCTAATGTTACAGCATTGTCCGCAGATCTAAGACAGGTCTAATGTTAGAGCATCGTCCGCAGATCTAAGACAGGTCTGATGTTAGAGCATCGTCCGCAGATCTAAGACAGGTCTGATGTTAGAGCATCGTCCGCAGATCTAAGACAGGTCTAATGTTAAAGGTCTAATGGTGTAATGTTAGAGCATCGTCCACAGATCTAACACAGGTCTGATGTTACAGCATCGTCCACAGATCTAAGACAGGTCTAAAGTTAGAGCATCGTCCACAGATCTAAGACAGGTCTAATGTTAGAGCATTGTCCGCAGATCTAAGACAGGTCTAATGTTAGAGCATCGTCCACAGATCAAAGACAGGTCTAATGTTAGAGCATCGTCCACAGATCTAAGACAAGTCTAATGTTAGCGCATCGTCCACAGATCTAAGACAGGTCTAATGTTAGAGCATCGTCCACAGATCTAAGACAGGTCTACTGTGAGAGCATCGTCCACAGATCTAAGACAGGTCTAAAGTTAGCGCATCGTCCACAGATCTAAGACAGGTCTAATGTTAGAGCATCGTCCGCAGATCTAAGACAGGTCTAAAGTTAGAGCATCGTCCGCAGATCTAAGACAGGTCTAATGTTAGAGCATCGTCCGCAGATCTAAGACAGGTCTAAAGTTAGAGCATCGTCCGCAGATCTAAGACAGGTCTAATGTTAAAGCATCGTCCGCAGATCTAAGACAGGTCTAAAGTTAGAGCATCGTCCGCAGATCTAAGACAAGTCTAATGTTCGCGCATCGTCCGCAGATCTAAGACAGGTCTAAAGTTAGAGCATCGTCTGCAGATCTAAGACAGGTCTGATGTTAGAGCATCGTCCACAGATCTAAGACAGGTCTAATGTTAGAGCATCGTCCACAGATCTAAGACAGGTCTAATGTTAGAGGTCTAATGGTGTAATGTTAGAGCATCGTCCACAGATCTAAGACAGGTCTAATGTTAGAGCATCGTCCACAAATCTAAGACAGGTCTAATGTTAGAGCATCGTCCACAGATCTAAGACAGGTCTAATGTTAGAGCATCGTCCGCAGATCTAAGACAGGTCTAAAGTTAGAGCATCGTCCGCAGATCTAAGACAAGTCTAATGTTAGCGCATCGTCCGCAGATCTAAGACAGGTCTAATGTTACAGCATTGTCCGCAGATCTAAGACAGGTCTAATGTTAGAGCATCGTCCGCAGATCTAAGACAGGTCTAATGTTAGAGCATCGTCCACAGATCTAAGACAGGTTTAATGTTAGAGGTCTAATGGTGTAATGTTAGAGCATCGTCCACAGATGTAACACAGGTCTGATGTCACAGCATCGTCCACAGATCTAAGACAGGTCTAAAGTTAGAGCATCGTCCACAGATCTAAGACAGATCTGATGTTAGAGCATCGTCCACAGATCTAAGACAGATCTGATGTTAGAGCATCGTCCACAGATCTAAGACAGGTCTAAAGTTAGAGCATCATACACAGATCTAAGGAAGGTCTAATGTGTCTGCCTTTAATGAAGCCATTAATTAAATGATTCCATCGGCTCAAAGTGATGTTAATCAGTGAAATCATCTGGTGGAGTTTGTGGTTGCAAAGAAAACCTGCACCCTTCTTGGCTGTTTCTGGAATGATTTGACTACCGCTGCCTTAGAAGATTGATCAGTGAGAAGCTGGATGTCTAGAAATGTCCTATGTTTAAACTCTGATAAGACTGAAATGATGGTTCTTGGTCAAACAAGAAAATATGGGGTTCCACAGGGGTCTGTCTTAGGTCCCCTGCTTTTCTCCCTTTATATAGCACCCCTTGGGCACATATTGTGGCGTTTTGGGATTACCTTTCACTGCTATGCTGATGATACTCAGTTATACATGTCGATAACTGCTGGTAATCTCATTCACATAAAATCCTTAGAAGACTTACTTGCATCTGTAAGAAGCTGGATGTCTAGCAACTTCCTACTTTTAAACTCTGACAAGACTGAAATAATGGTTCTTGGTCCAGTGAGACATCGGCATCAATTTGACCAGTTAACACTTAGAGATATTATGAGGACTGCTTTCTTCCACCTGTGAAATACGTATAGTGAAGATTCGTCCCATCCTGTCTATGGCTGATGCTGAGACCCTGATTGATGTGTTTGTCTCTTCTAGATTGGACAACTGCAATGTTCAATTTTCTGGTTTACCACAGTCCAGCATTAGGGCTCTCCAACTGGTTCAAAATGCTGCAGCCAGACTTTTGACAGGAAGCAGAAAGTTTGACCACATTACACCCATTTTGGCGTCTCTTCACTGGCTTCCTGTCCCAGTGAGACAGGAAGGATGGGCGCGTGCGCATGCAGTGACCAGTTTGGTGTTCTGACATTTCTGTTTTAAGGCGTGTTTTATTTGTTTTATGTGATCGTTATCTGTGCAACTGTTTCCTGTGAGTTTTCAGTGTTGTATGTGTTGAGAAGCCACAGTGGATCCAGTTCATGTGACTTTGATTTGTCTGTCGTTGCTGTCAGTCAGGTCAGGATACAGACTTCCAGAGAGGTGCTGCTGCACTTTAATTGTGTGAGTTTATGTCGACTTGCAGTACAATTGCCACATGACACTTGTTTTTAACGATGGCACAGGAGGTACCTTAAGGAAGAAAAGGAAACGGGGGAAGTGTGGCCTGCATCTGAGGAAACAGCAGCTTTCCAGGAGGATTCCCCCACCTTCACTGATTACAGGGAACGTTCAGTCTTCAAGGAATAAAATCGACAAAGTGCAAGGAAACATGCGTTTTCAAAAGGACTTTAAGGAGTGTCGTGTCTTAGTTTTCACCGAGACGTGGCTCACTGAGCGAGACCAGGACATCGATCTGACCATCGATGACTTTTCGGATTGCTTTCTGACTTTCCGACCCCCCCCCCCCCCCCCCCCCCAGGGGTTCTGTGGACCACAACTGTGTGCATTTAATGCCAACTTATAAAAGTGTTCTAAGAAGGGAGGGGGCACAGACCGTGAACATGACAGACTGGAACGAGGAATCTGTGCTCTGCCTGCAGGAATGTTTTGAATCCACAGACTGAGACGTCTTCAAGTCATCCTGCAGCAACGATTTGGACAAACTGGTGGACTTAACATGTTCTTACATCTCCTTTTGTAGAGATACGATTATTCAAGGCAAGAGGGTTAAAGTCAGCCCAAATAATAAGCTGTGGGTGACAAAATCATTCAAGTCTGCGATTCAAAAGAAGAAACGTGCGTTTCAACAGGGCGCAGTATTAGAGCTGCACGCAGCCACCAAAGAGCTTAAAATAGAAATTTTTAAAGCTAAACAAGAGTACAAATCCATCTTGGAGAACAAAATGGCTGCAGAGGGTCTTGGTTCAGCCTGGTCTTTTATGGAAATAATTACGGGCCTCCACAATCCTGAAACGAGCACTCCAAGCATTTTATATTATTTTAATTCAGATGTAGAATTTGCTCATGCTCTTAGCTGTTTTTACAACTGTTTTTAATGTATTTTATTTTGGTAAAAAAATTCAGGAACTAAGTCACACACTGAAAGAGCACTTTAACGTCAGAGAGAGAATTTCGGCGTGTTAACAGAAATTATTATGAAGGCTTTTGAAACATTTGTGCGGTCAGAGATCCTGAGAAACACTGAGCAGGTACTGATCCTATGATCCTCCAGGCCTCACAGAGGAGTGGAGGATCCACACTCACTCTTCTTAACCTGCTGTTTAAACATCTGGAGGGGAATGGATGTATGCTAGACTTTTATTTACTTTTAATACAATTCAGCCACATATTTGAACCTGTAGGCTTGTAGATCAGTTTAGTTTAAGTAATCATCCTACTAGCTGGACTCGGCTTTTTAACCGAGTGGACACAGCAGGTCAGGTTTCATGGTGTCTTATTTGACCAGGTGGAGTCGTCGACTGGTTCACCACAAGGGTGCATTTTGTCCCCGCTGCTTTTTATCCTGTACACAAATATATGTCAGAACATGAGAAGAGGACAGTTTTAAAATATGCAGATGACTCTGTCATTGTCACTTTATTGCAGGAGAATGAAACCTGTCATGGACCTGTTGTTGACCACTTAGTCAGGTGGTGTGAAGAGTCCCACCTTCAGCTGAACATCTCAAAGACTAAAGATATGATTGTGGATTTCAGGGGCATAGCACCAAATTCTGGGCCCTAGGTACTAGCCATATTGAAGACACCCCCCACTGTTATATTCTTTTTTATTAACGCAAACACCAAATTTCTAATGCGTAGTCAAACCAGGTCTAAAACATGTATACCTTAGATCACACCTGGGAGTCAGAACCCTTTTTAAAGTTGGGGGTCTGAGGGACCAAATTGCACCATTTTCTAGAAAAATGGTGTAATTTGGTGCATTCCCGTCTGTTAAAATGCACAGGAATGCACTAAATTGCACCATTCTCATCTGTTAAAATGCATTTCAGCCTAAACACAAGGGCTGCAACCAACGATTATTTTAGTAATCAATTCACCGGTCGATTATTTTTTCGATTAATCGTTTTTTTTGTTTTTGTTTTTGTTTTTACTTACATGTGAGTTTTGCCATTATTTCTTTGACTTATTATTAAAAGGCAACACAACATCAATGTTTGACCTTGTAACAAAGTTATGTTATATTCTCGTCAAAAACATACCTGGAGTAGTGTTTTATTTTGCACAGACATACATCACCGACACACCACAAAGAGATTTCTGTCAGGTTTAGATGCCGACAGCAACTATCTCAACCATTGACAACATATTACAGCAAGAGTCCACAAAAGTATTTTTAAAGGCCTGACAAAAGTGTAATATGTTATATTTAATAAGTTATTTTCATGAAAAAAGACACAAATGTGCAGTTTACTGCATTTTATTTTTTCTTGTGTAAAAACACAGCTTAGATGTGGTTTGACCGAAAACAAATTGTCATTAAACTGAAATAAAACAGGGATGAAGTGGAGGTTTAAGAGTCACTTGGTGTTCACAGGAAACACTTATTTATTTCTGTATTTATTTATTTATGTTCATTGTTAGTTGGTTTAATCTTTTCTGTTTTGTTTTATCAGATTCTTTTTGTCCGTTTCTCTAAAACTGTACTGTGGCATTATTAGTTATTATTACTATTGTTGTTGTTTCTATTATTATTATTGATATATAAATACAAATTAATGAAAAAAATTACAATTTGTAATACATTTGACTCTTTTACGACAACAAACGCTGAGCCATGAATTATTATACAGAAAACAAATGTGCTAAAAGCTGCAACAGCTTATTGCTAACTTTAACACTGAAAACGCCATAGACATGCTAACACATTAGCATCGGTCCTGTTTTTAAGTTATAAAATACATCTAAACCACTGTTTCAGAAGACCATAACAGGTCAGATTAACATAAAAAGGTAAATGTTACTCACAGACATATGCTCTGTGGGGTTTTAGTGGGAAAAATTAAGATTAAGCGAAATAAAACACTGAATCAACAAAGCACCAGATCGAAGCAGTGATTTGCAGATTGAAGAATCACTGCTTCGATTGGTTCACGGTTCAAAGCAAAGCCGCGCTGCAGAAATGGTTGATTTATATGGAAGAAACGAAACATTTGCGGTAAAACAAAGTTATTTAACAACTAACTGATGACTAAATTAGTTGACAACTATTTTAATAATCGATTAAATCGATTAGTTGTTTCAGCACAACACCTCCTCTTTCTGTCAGATCCCGTTTGCGATGTGTGTGTGTGGGGGGGGCGCCTGGACTAAACCATTGTACAACTGTGCAGGGGTGGAAGGGCCCTCAGAGATCTTTCAATATTATTGTTCGAGCAGAATTTCCATTTCAATTTTCAACAGGAAAAAAATACGTGGGGTTTGTTTCCTGATCCTCAAGTCATTACACCGTTGACCAAATCCAAATAAATCTGATCTACTTTTCATTTCCAGTTCCTCTTCAGTTGAGATAGTACTCTTAAAATCAAAATCAAATCACTTTTATTTATATAGCGCCAAGTCACAACAAACAGTTGCCCCAAGGCGCTTTATATTGCAAGGCAAGGCCATACAATAATTACAGAAAAACCCCAACGGTCAAAACGACCCCCTGTGAGCAAGCACTTGGCTACAGTGGGAAGGAAAAACTCCCTTTTAACAGGAAGAAACCTCCAGCAGAACCAGGCTCAGGGAGGGGCAGTCTTCTGTTGGGACTGGTTGGGGCTGAGGGAGAGAACCAGGAAAAAGACATGCTGTGGAGGGGAGCAGAGATCAATCACTAATGATTAAATGCAGAGTGGTACATACAGAGCAAAAAGAGAAAGAAACACTCAGTGCATCATGGGAACCCCCCAGCAGTCTAAGTCTATAGCAGCATAACTAAGGGATGGTTCAGGGTCACCTGATCCAGCCCTAACTATAAGCTTTAGCAAAAAGGAAAGTTTTAAGCCTAATCTTAAAAGTAGAGAGGGTGTCTGTCTCCCTGATCTGAATTGGGAGCTGGTTCCAGAGGAGAGGAGCCTGAAAGCTGAAAGCTCTGCCTCCCATTCTACTCTTACAAACCCTAGGAACTACAAGTAAGCCTGCAGTCTGAGAGCGAAGCGCTCTATTGGGGTGATATGGTACTATGAGGTCCCTAAGATAAGATGGGACCTGATTATTCAAAACCTTATCAGTAAGAAGAAGAATTTTAAATTCTATTCTAGAATTAACAGGAAGCCAATGAAGAGAGGCCAATATGGGTGAGATATGTTCTCTCCTTCTAGTCCCCGTCAGTACTCTAGCTGCAGCATTTTGAATTAACTGAAGGCTTTTCAGGGAACTTTTTGGACAACCTGATAATAATGAATTACAATAGTCCAGCCTAGAGGAAATAAATGCATGAATTAGTTTTTCAGCATCACTCTGAGACAAGACCTTTCTAATTTTAGAGATATTGCGCAAATGCAAAAAAGCAGTCCTACATATTTGTTTAATATGCGCATTGAAAAAAAAACGCACGGTGGGTTGTGACCAGGGCTTTACTTTACTGCATTCACAAGGGTCTTATAAATACATATCAGCTATTTCTTTCTGAAATCTGACCACATTTATTTCAATGCAGGTCTACTTTAATACCTATGGCATGCTCTAATCTCTGTAATAAAATTTTATGGTCAACAGTATCAAAAGCAGCACTGAGGTCTAACAGAACAAGCACAGAGATGAGTCCACTGTCTGAGGCCATAAGAAGATCATTTGTAACCTTCACTAATGCTGTTTCTGTACTATGATGAATTCTAAAACCTGACTGAAACTCTTCAAATAGACCATTCCTCTGCAGATGATCAGTTAGCTGTTTTACAACTACCCTTTCAAGAATTTTTGAGATGGTGGAGAATTTAAGTGATACATTTCTGTTAGACCGAGTCAAATCATGTTCATAGGGGTTTTAAAACCACAGATCAGTCAGAGATCACAGCAAAGCTTTTTGAAGAAGATTATTTTTCTTTGACAAACCAGAAACCCGTATTTTTCAGCTAAAATCATCACATAAATGAAACATGTTTCTGGCTCTTTAGAGTTCACAGAGTTCAGAGATGACTTGGGAGAACAGCATTTTATTGAGGGGGTTTTAATTAAAAATATGACCGTTTATGAGTGATCGTGATCCACCTGCTGTCATTTGAAGGACCGAGCTCAAGAACACCCTCTTTAAATTTATGCAGAGTGGTTGGACCCATGAGGACAGTGAAGCCTGTTGCCCATCCACGACCGAAGCAGTGAAGCCAGATGAAATCAGCATCACTTCTCTTAGAAAATAAAAACACTCACAAACATCACAGTTAAAGAATTTAACCTCAAGTCTAAATAAAATAACGTACAAGGTATTTTAGTCTCCTTTGAAAGAGGACACGCCAGACGACTGTACGCAGCAACTTAACAACTATTAACTCTTTATTTTTGTTTTATTTGTATTTAATTTTTATTTGTCTTTTTTCATGAACTCAGAATAACCTGTAGACACCCAACCAGAAGATCCACGTGCGCCTGATTCCTTTAACTTAAACAACATTCTATTTATGAACTAAATGAGTCGTTTAACAGAAGCATCCCACCACATCTTTATTTCTGCTCTACAGTTGGACATTTTAACATGGACTCCTATGGGAATGTGCTCTGTTTTGGAGTCAGCCTCAAGTGGCCAGTCTGGTTACAGCAACTTGTTCTGAGTCCATCACAGTTTACCGCTTAAACAAACCTCAACGTTTTTACCTGTAAAAATACAGCGTCTCCTCAGGCCCTCGAGCTCAACCATTTTTTTCTTCACTTTTGCATCCTGCTTGTACAACCCCTGGCAAAAATTATGGAATCACCGGCCTCGGAGGATGTTCATTCAGTTGTTTAATTTTGTAGAAAAAAAGCAGATCACAGACATGACACAAAACTAAAGTCATTTCAAATGGCAACTTTCTGGCTTTAAGAAACACTATAAGAAATCAGGAAAAAAAATTGTGGCAGTCAGTAACGGTTACTTTTTTAGACCAAGCAGAGGGAAAAAAAAATGGAATCACTCAATTCTGAGGAAAAAATTATGGAATCATTGAAAACAAAAGAATGCTCCAACACATCACTAGTATTTTGTTGCACCACCTCTGGCTTTTATAACAGCTTGCAGTCTCTGAGGCATGGACTTAATGAGTGACAAACAGTACTCTTCATCAATCTGGCTCCAACTTTCTCTGATTGCTGTTGGAGTGGAGAATGGATGTGAAGCAGCTAAAAGGTAATTATAAGTAGTGTTTTTATTTTAATAGCTTGGTAAAACACACAGTTGTATGTAAAGTTTTGGGCCCACCTGTTGATTTTCATGATTTTCCTTTATAAATCATTGGTTGTCTGGATCAGAAATTTCAGTTAAATATATCATATAGCAGACAAACACACTATTTGAGAAGTGAAATGAAGTTTATAGGATTTACAGAAAGTGTGCAATAATTCTTTCAACAAAATTAGGCAGGTGCATAAATTTGCATAAAAATTGCATAAGTTTGGGCACCCCAACAGAAAAAATACATCAATATTTAATAGATCCTCCTTTTGCAGAAATAACAGCCTCTAAACTCTTCCTATAGCTTCCAATGAGAGTCTGGATTCTGGTTGAGGTATTTTGGACCATTCTTCTTTACAAAACATCTCAGGTTTGTTGGTTTCCGAGCATGGACAGCCTGCTTAAAATCACACCACAGATTTTCAATAATATTCAGGTCTGGGGACTTAGATGGCCATTCCAGAATGTTGTACTTGTTCCTCTGCATGAATGCCTTAGTAGATTTTGAACAGTGTTTAGGGTCATTGTCTTGTTGAAAGATCCAGTCCCGGCACAACTTCAACTTTGTCACTGATTCATGAACATTGTTCTCAAGAATCTGCTGATATTGACTGGAATCCATGTGACCCTCAACTTTAACAATATTCCCAGTACCTGCACTGGCCACACAGCCCCACAGCATGATGGAACCACCTCCAAATTTTACTGTAGGTAGCAAGTATTTTTCTTGGAATGCTGTGTTCTTGTTCAGCCATGCATACCGCCCCTTGTTATGTCCAAATAACTCAATTTTAGTTTCATCAGTCCACAGCACCTTATTCCAAAATGAAGCTGGTTTGTCCAAATGTGCTTTAGCATACCTCAAGCGACTCTGTATTAGGGATGAGCGAGTACACCACTATCTGTATCTGTATCTGTTCAACCACCTAAATGATCTGTATCTGTACTCAGAGTGGGTGTGGTCTAAACCAGAAGTGGGCATGGTTTAACCAGAAATAGGTGGGGCTTATATCTGTACATTATTTTAAGTCTGAAATTGCTATGGATTGATCAGAAGTTGCTATATTTATTATTTACTTGAAAACTATTTACAGAACAGCCTCAGAATTGAGAGTCAATGTTTTTGATCACAATAGTAAAGGAACTATTTAAAGAACAAGTTTATTAAATGAACTCAGAACATGAATTTTCTTAAGTGTAACAGCCTCAGAATTCACATTCAATGTAGTAGGAAATTATGAACTACTACGTATGCATGAACAAGAGTTGTCACACTCAACAGGACTTTCTTTTTTATTTTATGATCAAACTGTGATTTTTTTCAGTTTATTTATTTATTTTTACTACCTAACATTCTTGGCATTTTGATTAAGGTGTGTGTGCATGTGTGTCTGTGCGTGCGTGTGTGTGTGTGTGTGTGTGTGTGTGAGTGAGGGGGAGAGAGAGAGGTTGTTCTGAGACTGTTTATTTTTTATGTACACAGAAAAGGCTTCCTCTGCATTACAGCATCATACAGCATCTCCTTGTGCAAAGTCTTCCATTTCCTCACTATGTTCCTCACAGTGGAAACTGACAGCTGAAATCTCTGAGATAGCTTTTTGTATCCCTCCCCTAAACCATGATGTTGAACAATCTTTGTTTTCAGGTCATTTGAGAGTTGTTTAGAGGCTTCCATGTTGCCACTCAGCAGAGATGCAAAGAGGAGAAACATTTGCAAGTGGCCACCTTAAATACTCTTTCTCATAATTGGATTCACCTGTGTAAGGAGGTCAAGGGTCAATGAGCTTACCAAACCAATTTTGTGTTCCAATAATTAGTGCTAAATGTATTCAAATCAATAAAATGACAAGGGTTTCCAAATTCATGCACCTGTCCAATTTTGTTTAAATAATTATTGCACACTTTCTGTAAATACTAGAAAGTTCGTTTCACTTCTCAGATATCAGTGTGTTTGTCTGCTATCTGATATATTTAACTGAAATTTCTGATCCAGACAACCAATGATTTATAAAGGAAAATCATGGAAATCATCAGGGGTGCCCAAAGTTCTGCATACAACTGTGTATATTCAAAAATAAGTAAAGTAAAGTAAAAGTATGTGTATGATAGATTTAATATCTTGTTAATGGATCAGGAGCTTTGCTGTGTGTGCGCACTGACACAATGGTGCGTGCTCAAAACGAGCATTTATGCAGAACGGCAGTGCGCGCAAAAGAGCAATTTTGCAGATATAAACAGACGGACACAAAGTTAAAAGTGGGATCATGGTGTGAAAATAACTGTGTGTTTAAAGCCGCAGAAGACCTAAAGCCTGCAAGCTGCGGATGGAAAGGAAGCCAGCGAGAAGGTGCGCAGAGGCGGCTGTTCAGGACTGGAGAACGGCAGTGTGTGCCCAAAAGAGCGATTTTGCAAACGTAAACAGACAAACACAAAGTTAGAAGTGGTGTCAAAAGAAATAAATCCAGCAAGAGGAAGCACAGATGGGGCGGTCCAGGAACCCGTGGTTTGGTTCTAGCTGGTCTAGTGCATTTAATGACTCTAGAGTACAGGTGAACAGCAGCCTGGTGCACGGATGCGCACACCGGCCGGACTGTACTGGAACGTCTATTTTTGGACTGTGTTTAAAAATTGTGACATCATGAATGGATGCTGTGAACTGAAAACCCAGACTTAAAGGGACCACGTGTGGGAGGGCTGGAGGTTTGGACCAAACCCATTTGGTATTTTTGGTGCCTACTACATCGGCTAAGAGATATTTACGTATATTTGGTTAACATTTATATAACATTACAATACTGCATGATGTTCACACCTGATGTCTATATTTTGTATTGTTTGAGGTAAGATCACCATGAAATGTTTGATGTAGATGTACAGGTGTGCTTTGGCTCTAACAATGTGTCTGAAGAAGGGCAGTGCCCAAAACCTCACTGGTGTCTCTTAAAGGTTTTTTTGCATGGGACCACTCAGGCTGTGGGGATTTTTGATTCAATATTTGATGAAATCCAGCGCGCTGAGCGTCACACCACCCCAATTTTGAAGAAATAAAGCTTTGAAATGAATCCTTCCCTGGTGTGCGGTTAATGAAGAGAAGTTAAATCAGATTTAGAACTGTGCGCCACTAAAAACGAGGAAATTCCAGCTGAGTCACAACACTGGAGAAGAAGGCGGAGGAAGTGATGTCAGCGGGAGAACCACTTTATTAGTAGCCCCATTTGTTTTGTTAGTGATCGGACTAGGGCTGCAGCTATTGATTATTTTAGTAATCAAATATTCTGTCGATTATTTTGGTGATTAATCAAGTAATTGGATAAAAAGTACTTAAAAAGTGTGTTTTTAACAACATCAACAGTGCAGGGCTCTCCCTAAGCAATGACACAATGTCACTGTGTCATCACGTATCCCTTTCTGTTTTCCTGGGTAATCATTTTTTTTTCACATCTTTACAAGTTTTGTATCTTTGCTGGTGTCAGGAGCTCAGCCAAAGTCAGACATTTTGTTGAAATGGTGATAGAATGTGGCTTTCTGTTTTTTGTTTTTATCCATCTCCTAAAAAGCCTTCAGTTAATTCAAAATGCTGCAGCTAGAGTACTGACGGGGACTAGAAGGAGAGAGCATATCTCACCCATATCGGCCTCTCTTCATTGGCTTCCTGTTAATTCTAGAATAGAATTTAAAATTCTTCTTCTTACTTATAAGGTTTTGAATAATCAGGTCCCATCTTATCTTAGGGACCTCATAGTACCATATCACCCCAATAGAGCGCTTCGCTCTCAGACTGCAGGCTTACTTGTAGTTCCTAGGGTTTGTAAGAGTAGAATGGGAGGCAGTGCCTTCAGCTTTCAGGCTCCTCTCCTGTGGAACCAGCTCCCAATTCAGATCAGGGAGACAGACACCCTCTCTACTTTTAAGATTAGGCTTAAAACTTTCCTTTTTGCTAAAGCTTATAGTTAGGGCTGGATCAGGTGACCCTGAACCATCCCTTAGTTATGCTGCTATAGACGTAGACTGCTGGGGGGTTCCCATGATGCACTGAGTGTTTCTCTTTTTGCTCTGTATGCACCACTCTGCATTTAATCATTAGTGATCGATCTCTGCTCCCCTCCACAGCATGTCTTTTTCCTGATTCTCTCCCTCAGCCCCAACCAGTCCCAGCAGAAGACTGCCCCTCCCTGAGCCTGGTTCTGCTGGAGGTTTCTTCCTGTTAAAAGGGAGTTTTTCCTTCCCACTGTCGCCAAGTGCTTGCTCACAGGGGGTCGTTTTGACCGTTGGGGTTTTTACGTAATTATTGTATGGCCTTGCCTTACAATATAAAGCGCCTTGGGGCAACTGTTTGTTGTGATTTGGCGCTATATAAAAAAATTGATTGATTGATTGATTGATCCCTCTTTCTCTGTGATTCAGCAGATACATTTCAGCTGGAGGTTGAACACGCAAGTCTCGCAGTCAGTTATTATTATTATTATTTTATTTGAGTTATCATGCTTGTGAAGCGTTGTGTGTTGCCCAAAAAAGCAAAAATTAAAACGCGTAACACTTGGTGCGATTCTGAGCAAAACACAGAAGGAAGAGTGGACTTTTTCCATTGACTGTTTGTCTGTGTGTCCGGGGATGGAGCTGTGACTTGCCCGGTGTGAGGGCAGTGCTGAGCCGCTCAAACTGGGCAGAGAGAGACAGCCACCGGCCGCCACGTGAATAGCCACTCCCCACATACAGCAGAGAGCAGGCAGCGGATGAAACTGTTTTTTTTTTAAACAGACAAACACGCTGCTTCACTTTAAATGTGCAGTAAACTATTTCAGATGGTCAACGTTTACCATTTTTTTCCTAAAAGGTTTTATTTTACTCTGTGTGTCGCATTGGAAAGCTGTAGCTATTGTGCTAATTTGATTAGCGCTTACATGGCTTATGCACGCTTTAGTCTTCTTCTGCTTGTTTTTCTGGGGACGTTACAGCACCACACACAGGCCTGGCATATGTACTACAATGTTAAACGAAGCTTGGAGGCACAGAATTTGCCTCCAAGCTTCATTTAACGTTGTAGTACATATGCGGTTACTCGACTAATTGTTTCAGCCCTGGATCGGACACATTATTGTGTGAAGGTGCTTCATTTCTGGACTTGTGCCGGCTCCATGTGTTGGCTTCTGTTCAAACTCTGCTGCAGGCGGAGTCAACTGGTTTCAGTTTCCTAAGGATCACGTGCGTCAGATTCAGCGGATTAATCAAGTTCACAGCAGGAGAGCTAAGTGTTCGCCCAGTGACTCTCGTCTGTCCTCTGCTCTCGGCACATTTTGAACACAACTGTTTCTCACTGAGGAGACCAGAGCTCCGTTTCAGTGTTCAGCTGCACAGTGAGACTTCAGCTGGAACCAGAAGTTCTAAAGCTGACTAAACACACAGTAAGTAGGTCGCAAGCTGGACTTCTCATTAGACCCCAATTAAAAAAACAAACCATCATTAGTCAATCATCCCCACCTGCATCAGTTTTTTTCTTTTTGGATAATTTCATCCAGCTTATACAAAATAATCAGATGCTCGGTGTCACTCAGAAAACAAAAACAAATAAAACATGTGCACGCCCTCATCACTTGTTTGTGCTGTCATGGAAGATAAATTAATGTTTTGTTGTTTTTTTATTGGGCCACAGTCGATTCTGACCAAATAGCTGGTATATAAAAATAAATAAATAATAAATAAATAAATAAGTCATGGACATTCACAGAAAATGGACTAATAATACTCAAATAATATGTTCCAGTTCAGTGATTGTAACTGGACACAGGCTTCAAGAAAATCCTTCCAAAGAAATATTGTCCTCCAGCTGTGAGTTTTCCTCATCTGATCTGTTGACTTTACTGATGTATTTATTTTCAGACAATGAGAGGCCCTGGAAGAAGCAGCTGGAGGACCTGACCCTGCCGAGGGCGATCGGGCTGTCACCGTACAGGTGCGTTTGGTAATGTGGACTCCGGGCATTTCGCATGTCTGACTGATCTTTATTAACACCTGTCACACTAGAGGCCGAATGGGCCAGAATGCCATCCGAATTAAAATTTGACCCACATTTGGGAAGTGTGGAGGTGCATCCCAAACAGTTGGAGCCCAAATGAAGAGCACATGACCTCTACTTTTAATTAGTGTGACATACAACTCGTCTATGGTATCCAAAAGCAAAACTATTTATATACATAGTATATATTGCAATTCAATAAGTTTCCTTTGACATAATTTTACATCTACCATAATCAATCAATGTTTATTACAAATCTCACCCTTTTATGTAAGATTCTTGCTCTACTCGATTCTTTTTAAATTCTTGTCAAAGTTTTGACAAACTCAGGGCGTATTTGCTTCGACCAATATTTGAGTGAGGCACTTCTTAGGAAATGTAGACTGAAAATTGACCTCGATCCACATATGAGGTCAACTTATTCGCCAGCATCTACGGTAGATACGGCAAGTTCATTAAATGATTCTTGATCTATTGTTTGCATAGAGTATGTTGGTGATTTGATGGAGATGGTGGAGGGTCTCTGAGGTGACGACCACGTAGGAGATGACAAGATTGATGAGCAGCCAGAGAGATGGCCATTGACCTGTGACTTTGAAAGACCAGAGAAACAGCCGGCGATTAGAGAGCACGTGCCATGGTTTCCCGCTGTGTAGATAAGGTCACATACATGTGTAGTATGTTACCTTCCATAAACCTGTGGACCACTGTGACCAAAGCATTTTTGTTCCATATCACACAATGACACAATGTCACTGTGTCATCACGTAGATGACGTTATCTATTGAAATATGGGATTTAAATAGGATTGAGATAGGATTGAAATATGTCTTTGTGTTGTCATGTACCAGGCAGCACACCTACAGAGGCATCACTCACACAAATAAATTATCATTGATATGCTCTCCATCCAGGACGTATACCAGTCCAGGACCAAGAGGCCAGCTGGTAACATCTCTGCAGACCCCTCGCACCTGGAGGGGAGGCGTTTAAACAGCAAGTTCCCCCTGTTTAAACTGCTCCTCTCTGGTGGATGTTACAGAGCTCTGTATGTCAGAACAACCAGACACAAGAACAGTTTCATTCCACAGGCCATCACACTAATGAACAACTTAACCTGACAAAAAACTCACTCATTCATGTGCAGCTTAACTTCAGTCTGTCTGTTTCACACATTCTTTTTTGTCTTATTGCACATTGTATTTTCTTGCACATTTCATTTGCACATTTCTTTTACTGTGAATTATTCAGTGTTTGGTGTATTTTTTGACATACCGTGCAGAGAGAGTGCAGCTCAAACCGAACTCAAATTCCTTCTATTCTGTGGATAGAAGGAATTGGATATAGTTATAGTTAGGGCTGGATCTGGTGACCCTGAGCCATCCCTTAGTTATGCTGCTATAGACTTAGACTACTGGGGGGTTCCCATGATGCACTGTTTCTTTTTATTCACCTCTTTTTGCTCTGTATGCACCACTCTGCATTTAATCATTAGTGATTGATCTCTGCTCTCTTCCACAGCATGTCTTTTTCCTGGTTCTCTCCCTCAGCCCCAACCAGTCCCAGCAGAAGACTGCCCCTCCCTGAGCCTGGTTCTACTGGAGGTTTCTTCCTGTTAAAAGGGAGTTTTTCCTTCCCACTGTGGCCAAGTGCTTGCTCACAGGGGGTCGTTTTGACCGTTGGGGTTTTTCTGTAATTATTGTATGGCTTTTGCCTTACAATATAAAGCACCTTGGGGCAACTGTTTGTTGTAAATAAAATTGATTTGATTGGATTTGATTTGGATACTTGGCAAAAAGCGATTCTGATTCTGATATTTATAAATATTTAGTTTCTTAAATGAGAACTAAAAAAATCTTACATTTTGTTTTGCTGGAATAAGAAAGTTTTGATATTTAAAAAAAACATTTACAAGATTACAGAGTTTACAAACGTAAGTACTTTTCAACACACTGCCACCTCCTCAGTCCTGTCAAGTCTTTTTTTCATTTTCAACATTTTCACAATTTATGCATATATGTGGTCTGTCCATAAATTAACGGCCCTTTTTATTTTTTTAAAAAACTATATGGATTTCATTCATATGTTTTTACGTCAGACATGCTTGAACCCTCGTGTGCATGCGTGAGTTTTTCCACGCCTGTCGGTGACGTCATTCACCTGTGAGCACTCCTTGTGGAAGGAGTGGTCCCGCCCCCTCGTCGGATTTTCATTGTCTGGAAATGGCGGAATGAAAAGGACTTTTTTTCCATCAGAATTTTTTCAGAAGCTGTTAGAGACTGGCACCTGGAAACCATTCGAAAAATTTATCTGGCTTTCAGTGAAAATTTTACGGGCTTCACAGAGAATAAGGACTTTAACTACAGCTTTAAGGACTGTTTTAAGGACCCCTTTAAGGACGGTCGGTGCGCTGAGCTCCGAGCTGCGACGATGCGGCACAAACCACTGGATCATTTCTAAGCTGATGGCTCTGTGGATACGAGACCGTCGTGTGCTCTTTCTCTGGTTATCACAAGAGCTGGACATCATCAGAGATTTTGTCATGGAAAGCCGCGCGGAGGCTTCGTGCGTCACGACCGATTCGCTGATGAAGCGAGACAAAGGAACACCTCTGTTTCGGAGTGTTAGAGGACAAGTTGGGACATGTCTATCTCGGTTTTCAGTGCTTACCAGTCGAGTGAGTATAAAAGAACTTGTGGAGAGCTGTCTCGCTTCATCAGCGAATCGGTCGTGACGCGTGAAGCCTCCGCACGGCTTTCCATGACAAAATCTCTTGTTAAAAGTGAAATCTGCCAGAAAATGGCTGATGTCCAGCTCTTGTGATAAGCAGAGAAAGAGCACACGACGGTCTCGTATCCACAGAGCCATCAGCTTAGAAATGATCCAGTGGTTTGTGCCGCGACGTCGCAGCTCGCAGCGCGGTGCACCAACCGTCCTTAAAGGGGTCCTTAAACCTGTAGTTAAAGTCCTTATTCTCTGTGAAGCCCGTAAAATTTTCACTGAAAGCCAGATAATTTTTCGAATGGTTTCCAGGTGCCAGTCTCTAACAGCTTCTGAAAAAATTCTGATGGAAAAAAAGTCCTTTTCATTCCGCCATTTCCAGACAATGAAAATCCAACGAGGGGGCGGGACCACTCCTTCCACAAGGCGTGCTCACAGGCGAATGACGTCACCGACAGGCGTGGAAAAACTCACACATGCGCACGAGGGTTCAAGCATGTCTGACGTAAAAACATATGAATGAAATCCATATAGTTTTTGAAAAAATAAAAAGGTCCGATACTTTATGGACAGACCACGTATTTTTTTTTATAGTCACCATTCTGTGTTCTGATGTCTGCTGTTGTTGTCACTGTGCTGTTCTTCCAAGGCTTTGTCTAAATAAGGCTCAGAACCATCAGGCTGTGTCCCTCACAGCTTCTTCAGAATCACCTTCAGACTAAACTTCACAAAAACTCCACACTGGAAAAAGAATCGTCTGCAAACAGCTCGACGTCCAACGTGTTTACAGTTGATTTGGGCTTGAATCAGCAGCTCCTGCTCGCCCGATGACGTCACAGCAACATGGCCGCAGCTGAGGGCTGAAATAGAGCGCAGGCTTCAGACAGCTGTAGTTTATCCTTCACCCGCACACTCATCGACTTTTATTGTCCAGGATTTTTTAAAATATCAACATTTCATCATTTTTAGTGATTATTTGTGTTGGTGTCACCTACACTTTAAACACCCACTCTAAATTAAATACATTTTTTATTAAAGTTGATTAAACACCAACTCTAAATTAAATAAATTTTTATGAAAGTTGATTGAACACCCAGCCTAAATTAATTTTTATTAAAGTTGATTAAACACCCATTCTAAATTAAATTCATTTTTATGAAAGTTGATTGAATACCCAGGCTAAATTAATTTTTATTAAAGCTTATTAAACACCCATTCTAAATTAAATACATTTTTATGAAAGTTGATTGAATACCCAGGCTAAATTCATTTTTATTAAAGTTGATTAAACACCCACTCTAAATTAAATACATTTTTATTAAAGTTGATTAAACACCAACTCTAAATTAAATAAATTTTTATGAAAGTTGATTGAACACCCAGCCTAAATTATTTTTTATTAAAGTTGATTAAACACCCATTCTAAATTAAATACATTTTAATGAAAGTTGATTGAATACCCAGGATAATTCATTTTTATTAAAGTTGATTAAACACCCACTCTAAATTAAATACATTTTTATGAAAGTTGATTGAACACCCAGCCTAAATTAATTTTTATTAAAGTTGATTAAACACCCATTCTAAATTAAATACATTTTAATGAAAGTTGATTGAATACCCAGGATAATTCATTTTTATTAAAGTTGATTAAACACCCACTCTAAATTAAATACATTTTTATGAAAGTTGATTGAACACCCAGCCTAAATTAATTTTTATTAAAGTTGATTAAACACCCATTCTAAATTAAATACATTTTAATGAAAGTTGATTGAATACCCAGGATAATTCATTTTTATTAAAGTTGATTAAACACCCACTCTAAATTAAATACATTTTAATGAAAGTTGATTGAATACCCAGGATAATTCATTTTTATTAAAGTTGATTAAACACCCACTCTAAATTAAATACATTTTTATGAAAGTTGATTGAACACCCAGCCTAAATTAATTTTTATTAAAGTTGATTAAACACCCATTCTAAATTAAATACATTTTAATGAAAGTTGATTGAATACCCAGGATAATTCATTTTTATTAAAGTTGATTAAACACCCACTCTAAATTAAATACATTTTTATGAAAGTTGATTGAACACCCAGCCTAAATTAATTTTTATTAAAGTTGATTAAACACCCATTCTAAATTAAATACATTTTAATGAAAGTTGATTGAATACCCAGGATAATTCATTTTTATTAAAGTTGATTAAACACCCACTCTAAATTAAATACATTTTTATGAAAGTTGATTGAACACCCAGCCTAAATTAATTTTTATTAAAGTTGATTAAACACCCACCCTAAATTTAAATAATTTTGTTAAAAATTGATTAAATGGCCTCACAAAATTAAACAGACCATTGTTACATTCTCAATGCACACACAGTAATATGAAAATCTCACGTGACTAAGTGTGATCTCTTCCCACCTCCGCTGTATGGGGGGGGCTATTACATGCCTATTTGTCCACACGTAAAAGTAGCAGCTCTTGCAGTTTTATTCCAACATGATGCTGTTCTACTACAATCATCCTCATTCCAAATAGTGCTAAACAGGATGAAATGTCTTCATCTGGTTTGCCTCCTCACAGGCTGGTTTATAAAGGGCAGACCTGGCAACTCGCCTCAAAAGGAAAGCAAACTGCGCCTCGGCCAGATGCTCAGCTGCTTTCAGTGTGAGTTTTACTGTTTCTAAACACTTGAAAAATCTTGAGTTGGTGTTGTGGTGTTTTCTGGAGTTTTAATTTTTTTTTTATGAATGAATGGAACGTTGTGTTTCTATAGTGTTCTCTAATCTCCCACAAGTCCACTGATTTTCCAGCTTTCCTTCCAAACACAGCTGTCATTTGTGTGAATCACGTGTGAATCAAGACATTAAATGTAATTTCACACAGATTGTTTCCTGTTGTAATACTGACTGATTTTTACGGATAAAGCTGTGACAGAAATGTCCACACAGGATTACAGCTGACAGCACCAACCCACTATCTACTGAATATTGTCTGACATTCTGATGGTCATGTCGGGGACACGTTTAAGGGACTTTGTCCACCTTTGTTTGGACAAGTTGGAAGCATTTGTCTCAGTGTTATCCATAGATTCAGTCATGTCCATGTAGTTACATGGAGCCTGCACACCCACATTCAAAGTCTCTGCTCCTCAGGAGCCACTTGTGGAGTACTCAGTGGACATGCACCAAACAACGGGACAGCGGTCTATTAATTTTATGACCCTAACACATTGCAAAAACCAAAATGTAAGAGGTTTTCACCATGCTTTTCTTGTTATGTCCACGTTTTACCTGTGATTACGGCATCAGTGTGCGCTGGTAATCCTTGTGATGGAATCAAAGGTTATGTTGAAATATGCTTTTATTTTGAAAGCCTTTTGTAAGGAAACAGGAAGTCTTCCAGGACAATGGCTAGCTTTGTGAAGGTTAAGATGCTAGAAGTTGAGGTACTGTTTCAAGAGCTCATTAGAGGCTCGGAGGTTAATAAAACATTGAGACACCCATGAACGAGAGATGGCGGACAAAGAAGGCGCACAGGTTCCCCAGCGAGCAACTAACCATGCTAACGCACCTCTGAATGTAAAGTTTACAATTCAAACCTCCAGAGGCGTTTGACTTTTCAAAACCCGCGACTGGGAGAGATGGATGACACATGACAATGACGTCTCTCTGAAAGTTTGGACTCTGAGACGGATTGAATAAACTGAATATTTGTCCAGTCACAAAAATCGTCCAGTGCGTCCGTTTTCAGTGGATTTTGGGCTCTGATGGAATGCGAGGACAAAGACTGGGTGTTGGTGGGCACCGCGCCTCACGTCATCTCCTGCAGTCTGAATTCTGCTGCGACAGATTTTCTGCTGCTGACTTGAGAAAGCAGTTCAATGTCCACTGGACGTCCACTGGCAAGATACGAACGAAGACAGGACAAAACAACCATCAGGAAAGTTCTCTGTCTAAGGTCCGCTCAGTTTTGTGCATGTAAGTTTTGTGCATGTAGTGTGCGCAACTTTCCAACAAACTCACCAGACATCAGCTGACAAGAAAAGGACAAAAACGGACACAAATCAGGCATGTTACTGAAATTAGCCAGGGGCTGACAGGGACCACCTAAAACCATTTTGCTGGGAAGTTGAAACAGATTCTGTCACGTGTGACAAAAAAAAAAAAAAAAAACCCTCTTAACCCTCCTGTTATGTTCCTGGTCAAATAGACCCATTTTAAAGTTTGAAGATCTATGAAAAATAGTTAAAAGTATTTTTTCAGTATGAAACCTCTTCTGCTTGCCTTAATTTGTTATGTGCAGACGCAGGTTGAGGAGCGGACCAACGTCTGACCGAACCCAGCGCTAAATAACCAGAAAGCGGTTCCACAAACAAAACAATTTTATTTCCCCTTCTGTGCAATACTTGGTGTACAACAAAAAAATTTGGTTTGTCTGGCGGAGTGAAGGACGGCACGCTCTCCAGCGCCCAAAGGGATCGAAGCCTGGCGCTTCTGGACTCAGATTCACCGCCAAACACCCCCCATGTGGACACGACAAACTGACTCTCTGATGTGTGCTGACAGCATGTGTCCCTCACCCGTCCTCCTTCACAGGCACGATGTGTCAAACCCTGGCGCGGTCCTCAGCGTCTCACAAACGAACGTCACAAGGTCGAGTTCCCGGCAATTCTGCTTGAACCACTCATGGCTTAAATGCAGAACGCCATCTCATTATCTGCTTCAGCTGAAAGTCTTTAAGTTTGCACGTGAGCATCATCCACAGGTGCTGCGAGTCAGTAGGCCTGCACATGAACATCCTCCACAGGTGCAGCTAATAATGCTGATGAGGGTGAAGGATTCTTCTGCCAGCACCTTCTCCACAGACAAAAACCAGTTTGCATACCACCTGGAGAGCAAAGAAAAGAAAACAACACAAAAACATCCAGCCAAACCCCCCAACACACAACAGTACCCCCCCATCAACGGGAAGCCTCCCGGCGACCGAACAGACCAGGCCCGAGAACAGTACCTCCCTCCGGGGTCCATGACAGAAAGCAGACGGCAGGACAGGGCACCGCGGCTGGAAGACCGGCTGGCATCAACAAAAACCCCAAGAAAGTCCCATATACAACCCAACATAGAAGAAAAACACAAAACCCACCCAAACCCTCCCCAGGGGACCGTCCCATCCAACCCCGGGAAGAAAAGAAAAACTCCCCAATGCAATAACCCAACACAGCCTCAACAACACAATACAAACATAAATTTACAAAGAAAAATAACAAACAACCCCCCCTCAGAACGATATGCAGAGCCCCCCCCCCCCCCCCCCAGAAGACCTTTACCGCCAGTTCCAGGACAGAGAACCAAAACCGGAATCTTACAGAGGTCCCCAGGTTTACATGGAGGAACAGCGCCCCCCAGAGGACCGTACCATCAACCCCAGGAGGCACCCTCCCCACAACCCAGGAACCCCAGACCTGGCGACACTTGGTCATTCGGCCCCACAATCAATTCCCCCCCAGAGGACCGTCCCATCAACCCTGGAGGTGGAACCTGGAAGGAAGCATAAAAACACAAAAATCCAACCCCCGGCGGACTTCATTAAAACACCCTGGGGGCAAATAAAACAACTGGAAAACCCTGTTACCTCCCCCAGCACCCCGAAAGACCCCAGAGCACTCCCAGAGCCAGTCGTTAGCTCAATTTTGGCGAACGGCACAAAACTACTAAGCTGGGGAAGGAAACAGGAAAAACCAACCCAGTCCCATCCCCGAAGCGCAGCGGAAAACCGGAAAGACGTCCGGTGCCCCAACCCGACCATACCACCAGCCTATCGCGAGGGGTGGAACTACCAAAATGGCGAACGGCAACAGATCGGCCCACCACTCCGACTGAGGTATGTTCCCGCTGCACCACACCCTGGTAACACCAATGACGAACGGTCAAAGGCCCACCGGGGCTGGAGTGGAACCGGGCCCTAACAATACCCAAAAAAACGCCCCTGACAACCCCCCCCCCAGGTGCAGAGGTCTTCTGAGAAAAGCTCAGCGTGACCAACCTGCACCACCCCACAACCCAAAAGACAAACGGTCTTAGGGCATGTGAGGTTGGGGTTAGGGAAGCAGGGAAATAAAAAACAACAAAACAAAACGACCCAATCCTCAAACAGAAAATACCTAAATCCAAATAATGAAAACAAACGATTCCCTGAGTCCAACCGAGCTCCGAACTACCAGTCGTTCACTCCACCAGAACCGCCTCTAAATCCCCAAACAATTTATAACCCCTTACAAAAAACAAAAACAGCCCAAATAATTTTTTTTTTTTTTTTTTGTGTCCATTACTATGCCTGTCCCAGAACACCTGGAGATACGTCATCACTATCTTTCTTGACGCTTATGTAATCGGGGCAATATGGTGGCTTCAGCTCGTCCGAGCTGCATGGGCTCATCCGCAAGAGGAGCCAGAGGTCCCGTCGGAGGAGTCTCAGTGGGGCGAAGAAGAGGCAGTCCGCCCTCTCTCGCGTCCACGCTCCTTTATCCGATCATCTAGACGAATAACTAAAGATATTAGTTCATCTAAATCTTTTGGTTCATCACGGACTGCTAGCTCGTCTTTTAATGAATCGTTCAAACCATCTACAAACACTCCTCTTAAAGCTGCGGCATTCCAACCTGACTGAGCAGAAAAAATTCGGAAATCCACGGATTAATCCGCCGCACTCCACCTCCCCTGCCTGAGATTCAGCAACCGTTGGGCAACGGTATTTGTTTTCACTGGATGGTCAGAAACCAAGCGGAACCCCCGGGAGAAATCCTTAAAGGATCCTAACAATGGAGAGTTATTACTCCACAACGCAGTGACCCAAGCTAAGGTGTCACCTCGGAGCAAATTTGTCACATATGAGACACGGCTACCATCAGAAGAGAAGGAAGCCGGTCGCTGAGCAAAAACCAGAGAACATTGCATCAAAAATGGAGCACAGGCTTCAACGTTTCCCGCATAAGGCTCCGGATGACAAATGATTGGTTCGGAAGCCGAATCTCTGGGTGACGGAGTTATCTGCACCGGTATCGATGGTGCCGCAGCTGGAGCAGCAGGAAGCGGAACGGCTTGTGCTGCAAGCTCCGTAACGCAGGCATCTGTTTGTTTAATTTGGTTTGTGAGATGCTGTAATTGCTCCCATATTTTCTCCAAGTGTTCTTGAACTCTTTCAGCAAATGGAACCGCTTCTGCCGCTGGGAATGGCCGGGAACTACTGTTATGTGCAGACGCAGGTTGAGGAGCGGACCAACGTCTGACCGAACCCAGCGCTAAATAACCAGAAAGCGGTTCCACAAACAAAACGATTTTATTTCCCCTTCTGTGCAATACTTGGTGTACAACATAAAAATTTGGTTTGTCTGGCGGAGTGAAGGACGGCGCGCTCTCCAGCGCCCAAAGGGATCGAAGCCTGGCGCTTCTGGACTCAGATTCACCGCCAAACACCCCCCAGGTGGACACGACAAACTGACTCTCTGATGTGTGCTGACAGCATGTGTCCCTCACCCGTCCTCCTTCACAGGCACGATGTGTCAAACCCAGGCGCGGTCCTCAGCGTCTCACAAACGAACGTCACAAGGTCGAGTTCCCAGCAATTCTGCTCGAATCACTCATGGCTTAAATGCAGAACGCCATCTCATTATCTGCTTCAGCTGAAAGTCTTTAAGTTTGCACGTGAGCATCATCCACAGGTGCTGCGAGTCAGTAGGCCTGCACGTGAACATCCTCCACAGGTGCAGCTAATAATGCTGATGAGGGTGAAGGATTCTTCTGCCAGCACCTTCTCCACAGACAAAAACCAGTTTGCATACCACCTGAAGAGCAAAGAAAAGAAAACAACACAAAAACATCCAGCCAAACCCCCCAACACACAACATAATTAGTGTAATCAACATATAATATGAAAATGGTTCATCTCACATAGATACTGTTCAGGTCAGTCTGACCCAGCAGTCAAACTGGAGGTCAAAGGGTGTCAGAAATGTCAGACTATTTCTTTCTTTGCAACTGTGAGACATATTTCACCCAAATCTCACTCACACACACACACACACACACACACACACACACACACACACACACACACACACACACACACACACACACACACACACACACACACACACACACACAGGAGGTGCAGGTGCATGTGCTATGAGACAGTGGCAGGACAGTGTGGGACACGTGGGTAGAGCAACTTCCACTACTCTCTAACCTAATGTCACAGTGAATGAAAGGCTGGTGGCATTCAGAGGTCGCTGCCCTGAACATGCAGGTTTACACTGGAAAGCTGGTTGGAGGAGTCCCAGAGAAGAATCAGGGCACAAGGGTCGTGCTCGACATTGCACATGTTCTCAGGGGGCACAACATAACCTGTGACAATTTTTTCACAAGCTACAATTTGGGTCAGGAGCTTCATTGTGAGAAAGCTCACAATGGTCAGATCTGTCTGAAAGAACAGGGCTGAACCGAGCTGCTGGTGATCAAGAACAAGACCCCTCAATCTTCCATGTTTGCCTCCACAGACACCACAGCCCTGGTGTCTTACTGCCCCAAAAAGGGAAAAATCTTGTGCTCATGAGCACTCTGAACAAAAATGCTGAAATCAGCACAAGAGAGGACCAGAAACCAAGCATGATCCTTGATTATAATGTCACCAAGGGGGGTGAGAACTTGGACAAAGTAACAGGGTCCTACAGCACCAAACGAATGACTGCACGCTGGCCATTGGTCATCTTTTATAACATGATAGATGTATTGGCCTACAATGCATTTGTCATCTGGACTGAGATCTTTCCTGACTGGAATGTGTCAAAGCTGTACAAGAGGCGCAACGGAGGCAGCAAGGACCCCAAGGACCCCAACAGCTGCAGCCACGGTAAGAGAAATTCAGGAGAGGACTGCACCAAGTACGATACCAGTGTGAGATAAGTAAGTGTGTGTGTGTGTGTGTGTGTGTGTGTGTGTGTGTGTGTGTGTGTGTGTGTGTGTGTGTGTGTGTGTGTGTGTGTGTGTGTGTGTGTGTGTGTGTGTGTGTGTCTTGGTATCAGCAAAAAGACACCATAGTAAAGTCATCATGGTCCACTTGTTTCTAGGTTGCTGCTGAGGGAAAAAGGAAGAGGTGCAGGTCTGCAGACCGTCTAACCATATCAGGACAACATGACCTGTGCAAAATGTGCAAAATTCATTTGCACACAGCACAGTGTGATGACATGCCACTCGTGTGCTGTGTAGATGTACACAAACACACACACACGTTCATATTGCGATTGCTTATTTGTTGTATTGAGATTTTGTTCATTTCTGGTTCACAAACTGCATGTATATAAAACAAAATTTAAATGTTAGGTTTCAATGTTATGTAAAACTATTGTGTTTTATATGTTGGTCTTTCAAAAGTAATAAAGTGGCGAAACATTAAAAAAAGTTTGAACATGTATTTTTTTTATGAAAAACAAGTGAATTATCATAACTGAACCATTACCTGTTAGAGGTGAGGAACACCATTGAACTAAATATTGATAGAATAGATAGTAATGGAGTTAGTGATGAAATATTCACACTGTTTGTTAGGATTTTTTGGTTTCAGACATCTTTTGAATAATTAAATATGCAGTGTCTCAAATTGACCCGCTGGGAACACCGTTGCTGTTCCTGACAAATGAACATAACAGGAGGAAAACAACAAGGACAGAAAACTTCAGTGACTACATCCTGCAGACCTGCTCACCTCAAAGTGGAGTTTGGCTTCAGTCATCACGTTGAATAAAGTGGCTGCAGATGAGAAACATGACAAACTGAATCAGGACGTGTTCCTCAACATGTCTTACTCAAAACACTTTACGTTTTAGTGTCTGAAACCCTTCAAATAAAAATAACATCCATCTTGTTTCTATTTTACAGGATTCAGCAGAAAACAGTTTTGTTATATGTCAAGGATTTTATATAGTTCATGCTCTTATTATCATTTATTTTCTTTAGTTTATGCTTATATTATTATTATTTATTTTCTTATAGTTTATGCTTATTATTTTTCCTCTTTGTGACAAGAGGAGGTTTTAGAAAGAAAGACTTGTTGTCTGCATTCTTCATGATTGAGCAAACTATTTTTCATTTTGCATAAGTGCCTTATCCTGCTTTGACGAGCCACAAGGCTCATTTTGCAGGAATGGAAGGTTTCAGCCGTTACCTTGCTTTGCAATCACCCTCTTGCAGACATGACTCATGTGTAACCTCTCCCGACTGTCCTTGTTTGTTTTTTCTCATGTTGATGAACTAAATAAAAGGCTGGGCCAGAGGAGGGGATTTTAGGAGAGCTTTGAAGCTGAGCACTTACAAGCTGTTTCTTGTTCTCCTCCTCTGCGCAGAGCAAAAAATATATATATTTGTCTCTCTCTGACTGGTTTCTTTTCAGTGTTTGTGCCTCTCATTTCTTTAAAAACAGGGTGCAAACCCAACAGTTTTTTCTTGGCGCCCAACGTGGGGCGTCGACAGATCTTCTCGAGCGAACGGAGGAAGACACGCCGCAGACTGTGCACAGCCGATTCCACTAGAGGGATCGAAGGAAAGTCCTGAGGAGTGAATTCTCCGTCGGGCCGGTGACTATAGACGTCCACCTCCGCGCTCCACAGTAGATTGACGACGCCTCCGAACCAAATGAGGGGCGCAACAAATTAACGTAAGTAATTACTGCCTGCCTGTGAGGAAAATATGTTGAGGAGGGGTTCGAGTCCCCATCCGGAATAAAGTGCGGGGGAGGGAGTTAGAGTCTCCGGTCCTGCCGACACAGGTGGTGGAGGGGTTCGAGTCCCCATCCGGCTGAGAAATACAGGAGGAGTAAGAATAAATTTCAGGAGAAGGGCTTGTCTGTAATTGCAATCATTGATAAAATCTGTAATTTATTTTGTATATGTGTGAGAGTTGGAGCGGTTGTGGGAGTGTGTGTGTGTGTGACAGTGTCGGACTGTATGTGTGGTATTGTTTGACTGAGTATTCCTTAGTAATGATAAAAGAATGAGACTGTGAGTGACTGAAGCACGGACAGCTTGATATCCCATTTTATCAGGGGATAAAAGTGGAGCCGTTGTCTGCAAAGTAGGTCATTTTAAGTCCATACGCACCACACTCACATATTCCCGACGAGTCTGCAAAGAGGGGGATTCCAAGGAAGGTCTGCCCCACGGGGTAGAAGCTTGACCTGAACTTTGCAGAGTGAAGGGGAATAGGTGAACAACATGGGAAACACATGCACAGAAAATAAGCCCCTATTTCAGGGCGACAAAAAATACATGCACAAACGCAATCCGGAAAATCTGAAGTACATAACTAAATGGAAAAAGAAATATGGCTTTTCAGGTAAATTGGTTGTGCCAGATTGTGAAGGTTTGGTGTTAAAACTTACAGCAGCAGCAGCAAATAAAAAGGGTAACAGGAAAGCAAGAAAAGAAGGAGAAATAGAGTGTGCAAAAGTATGGCTCAGTGAAGCACAGATGAGACTAGAGGCCATAAAGAGAAAGAAAGACCTGTGGTGACTCTAAAGGTAAATGGACAGGACATGGATTTTCTCTGTGACACAGGAGCATGTAGGACAGTGATAACAGACAGACCTCCCGGAACTAAATTTGCAAAAGAAGTTGTTTGGATAAAATCTGCAAATGGACAGGTGAATTCAGAGAAAATATTGAAGTTTGTCAATTTTGAAGATCCTGAAACAAACCAAACTGCTTGTGTCTCTGTGGTTTATTCGCCCCATTGTCCAGTAAATTTACTGGGACGAGATTTGATGACTGCCTTATCTATGATCTTCCACAGGACGGCCTTCCAGTAGTCCAGCCAGGAGACTGGGTGTTCATCAGAGTGATTAAGAGGAAGAACTGGTCCAGTCCTCGTTGGGAAGGTCCATACCAAGTGCTGTTAACAACACCAACTGCAGTAAAGATAGCGGAGAGATCAACGTGGATACATCTAAGTCACTGTAAGATACAGCGTGTGTTGGCTGCCTCCACAGTGTAAGGGGAAGTCTGGCTACAAAGGGAGTCTATTTAATTAGCAATAGATTGTCTCAACACCAGTGAAGCAGGGAGATCCTTGCACTATTAGATGAGGTTGGTTAACAACACTGTATCCTAGCAATCATGACTGAACTACAGCAGACCCCGGAGCGGCGTGCTCAGCGCCGCCGCTGCCGGACTGTTGGTAGGGCAGCCGGTTGCGTTGTGATCTTAGTGTGTTTCATGCTCCTCGGATTCCTGGCCTGGTGGTTGACCCAAGAATTGCAGCTCACTGTGGACCGAGCCAGAGAACAACGCAAGCAACGTCAGAAGAGGTTTATTCATAATGTGAATGAGACTGATGGACACCCTCATATATACCATACTAATATGTGGTACAGATATGTTCATTTATTGGCTATGGAATTACATGTTACTAATTGTTATGTTTGTTCGCAAATGCCTATATCCTCAACACACCCAGCTCTGACGGCTAAACTGTACCCTGCTAGGGTGACAGAATGTCTTATCATACGGATGCATAATCAAACTGTATTTCGGGGGCAACAGTTCTCAGCAAATCTGACAAGACGTAATACCACTTGCCTCAGTGCAACCACTTATATGATAGGGATTTCAACAGAAGACGTACAAGCGTGCCCAAGTGCTGCTCCATTGACTAGACTGAAGGGAAATGCAAAAAATATCATCACGTTAAATTGTCATCACAACGGCCATTCCCGATTTGCTTTTACAGGACAGGGAGTAAAACTGTAGGTAAAATTAAGAAACGTCTGTGTACCCAAACGTATGTTTATCAAATAATTTAAGCCTAACCAAAACATATGTGGCTGGTACTTATCTTCATCACATTGGACGGGGATGTAATTATACAGACTCCTGGCTTTGTGGTTCCAGACTGTACGTGAGTCTCCCACCAAATTGGGGTGGTGTGTGTGCACCTACCCAGGTGACTGACCATACATATGTGGTAGTGCCAAGGACCTCCACAGAGAAGAATGGCAGCACCAGACGGAGGAGATCGATATACCCAGATGTGTTACCACATGATCACATGTGGGGCTCGGATGTACCAAAGGACCAAAAATTGTGGTCTGTAGGAGATAAAATAACACATTCATTGTTCCCCTGGATAGGAGTGGTAAAAAATTCATTAATGATTGAAACTCTGAATTATCGATTGGGTCTGTTCATGAATGTAACTGAGAAAATAGTAGCAGCCCAAAATACCGAAATAGATGCTTTACGTACCATGGTGATGCAAAATCGCATGGTTTTAGACTTGCTTACTGGTTCACAGGGAGGAGTTTGTGTTCTGCTGAACACAACATGCTGTACTTTCATCCCAGACTCCATTCATTCAGTGGATGTGCAGGACGCATTGGAAGAGCTGAATAAACTTTGTGATGCAATGCATAAAGACACCCTAGCCATGAACCGGTGGAATCCCTGGTCCTGGTTGACTTCAGGACCATGGTGGCAGTTACTATTGAAAATGGTGACACCAGTTATTGTAGTCCTAATTCTGATTGGACTTTGCATGTGTTGTGTGATCCCTTATATCAAAACAATGGTTGGCAAAATGGTGTCAAATACATTTGTACAGTGTAATCTGGCTTTCCAACAAACTATGCCAAAATATCAAGCATTGAAACAGTCAGACCTTAGTGAAGAAAACTATAATGACTGTGTTGAGAATTATGATGATATTGAAAAGCCCACAACTCCAGTTCAAGCTTGAACTGTTGACGTGATGAGTTAACACACTCTTAGCCTATGAAGCTTTAGCTGAAAATGTAATAAGACAAGTGGTTAAAGTGGACAAATTTTCTATTGAAGTGTGTTTTGGACATGACAAACTTATGTAAATAAACGATAAACAGGGAGGATTATGTCAAGGATTTTATATAGTTCATGCTCTTATTATCATTTATTTTCTTTAGTTTATGCTTATATTATTATTATTTATTTTCTTATAGTTTATGCTTATTATTTTTCCTCTTTGTGAGAAGAGGAGGTTTTAGAAAGAAAGACTTGTTGTCTGCATTCTTCATGATTGAGCAAACTATTTTTCATTTTGCATAAGTGCCTTATCCTGCTTTGACGAGCCACAAGGTTCATGTTGCAGGAATGGAAGGTTTCAGCCGTTACCTTGCTTTGCTATCACCCTCTTGCAGACATGACTCATGTGTAACCTCTCCCGACTGTCCTTGTTTGTTTTTTCTCATGTTGATGAACTAAATAAAAGGCTGGGCCAGAGGAGGGGATTTTAGGAGAGCTTTGAAGCTGAGCACTTACAAGCTGTTTCTGGTTCTTCTCCTCTGCGCAGAGCAAAAAATATATATATATTTGTCTCTCTCTGACTGGTTTCTTTTCAGTGTTTGTGCCTCTCATTTCTTTAAAAACAGGGTGCAAACCCAACATTATATAAAAACATTCCATCAGGAAATAACTTGATAGCATCCTAAAACCCTGACAGACCACATGGCTCAGCAGGACAGGAGTTGGACAGCCAACCTCTGGATCTGGGTTCTATTCTACATGATGCCAGTCTGTGTTTTTGGACAAAGCTGTCTGCACAGTCTGAGTCGTGGTCACAGTTTGTGGAAGTAACCTGTGATGGACTAGCGTCCTGCCCCAGGAGACTCATAGACCCAGTACAGAGAACCTCAGGTCCCATATCAGACCTGTACGTTTAAAGTCATGAGTTTAACAGCAAGTTAAACTCATGACTTTAAACAAAATAAACACACTTTAAACAAAATAAACATACTTTAAACAAAATAAAATGTTAAACTGTTAACTTGATGTTAGTTTCTTGTCTGAAATAGATGTACAGAAACCAGATGCGCACCATCTGGATCACTGATCTCAACCTGCATTGAGAGGTTTCTGAACCCAGTCTACCTGGTTATTTGGATTCTAGTACGTGTGCCCTTCAAATGGGTCACTGAATGTTTTCCTCTCTTATTAATGTCTGAGACATGGAGTGTCAAGAGTCAATATTAATTTTCAGACTGCTCACAGAACTAGAAAGTAAAGGTGGCGCTTTCATGGCTGAGCCTGTGACTCCACAGAGCTCATAGATGTTCGCTGCACATCTATGAGATTAAGGAAGAGGAACAGCATAGCACCTGATTCTGAAATCCAATCTGCACGCTCACTCATATTATTCATTTTATGTCCTTGTGAACACAATTGGGCAGTTGTGTGCCAGAGACAACACCAGGACAGATTAACGGAGATGAGATTGAAGCCGGCACAATCTGAGCTGCTTTAGCTTTTAAGCTCCAATCAAGTCAGACAATGATAAGAGTATCAAAATAAAATGAATCTGCAACTGAGCGTCAGGGTGAGAGCGGGACAGTGACAGGACATGGTGTGAGACTGACCTGTTCTGACACAGTGAGGACATGGGGTGTGAGTGGCACAGCCGTAAGGAGCAGAAGAGGACAGGATTATGTCCTGACAGGAAGCGACCCAGTAAATCATGGAATCACGTCCAGACAGGTGTAGTGGAAAGCTGCACCACCATTCAACGTCCTAAGTTTGCATCAAGCAGAGGTCATGAAATTTCTTCAAATGGAGAAACTCAACATAGCAAGGCCTGGTATATCTCCAGGTGTCAAAGGGAGACCCTCCAAGCCAACACAGGATGGCTCGGTGTCATAAACCCCCACCCTTTCCAGGATTTAAGACTCCCCAAAGTGCATTCCTCACGGAGCTGCAAACTCTCTTATCAAGATTCCAAACCAGATGTGCCGGCTTCTCTCTCACAAAAAGAAATAGACCACAGAAAGACATATCTGCCCCCAAAAGTCCTAAAAATATGTCCTTACAACCAGGCTCAAGAAAAACCCTCTCACTGAAGAACTGCCATCAACTTGTTGATCACAGTCCAGTTTTTCTGGTTAAAATCGACCCAATATTGACCTAGTTCACATTGTGTGATGAAATCCAAAACCCAGTCCATGGAACAAGAGTGACCCCTGTTGGGCGAATTGGGAAAGGACATATGCTTGACTGGTATAGTATCAATCAATTCAATCAATTTTATTTATATAGCGCCAAATCACAACAAACAGTTGCCCCAAGGCGCTTTATATTGTAAGGCAAGGCCATACAGTAATTACGTAAAAACCCCAACGGTCAAAACGACCCCCTGTGAGCAAGCACTTGGCGACAGTGGGAAGGAAAAACTCCCTTTTAACAGGAAGAAACCTCCAGCAGAACCAGGCTCAGGGAGGGGCAGTCTTCTGCTGGGACTGGTTGGGGCTGAGGGAGAGAACCAGGAAAAAGACATGCTGTGGAGGGGAGCAGAGATCAATCACTAATGATTAAATGCAGAGTGGTGCATACAGAGCAAAAAGAGAAAGAAACAGTGCATCATGGGAACCCCCCAGCAGTCTAAGTCTATAGCAGCATAACTAAGGGATGGTTCAGGGTCACCTGATCCAGCCCTAACTATAAGCTTTAGCAAAAAGGAAAGTTTTAAGCCTAATCTTAAAAGTAGAGAGGGTGTCTGTCTCCCTGATCTGAATTGGGAGCTGGTTCCACAGGAGAGGAGCCTGAAAGCTGAAGGCTCTGCCTCCCATTCCACTCTTACAAACCCTAGGAACTACAAGTAAGCCTGCAGTCTGAGAGCGAAGCGCTCTATTGTGGTGATATGGTACTTTGAGGTCCCTAAGATAAGATGGGACCTGATTATTCAAAACCTTATAAGTAAGAAGAAGAATTTTAAATTCTATTCTAGAATTAACAGGAAGCCAATGAAGAGAGGCCAATATGGGTGAGATATGCTCTCTCCTTACAGTCCCTGTCAGTACTCTAGCTGCAGCATTTTGAATTAACTGAAGGCTTTTCAGGGAACTTTTAGGACAACCTGATAATAATGAATTACAATAGTCCAGCCTAGAGGAAATAAATGCATGAATTAGTTTTTCAGCATCACTCTGAGACAAGACCTTTCTAATTTTAGAGATATTACGTAAATTCAAAAAAGAAGTCCTACATATTTGTTTAATATGCGCTTTGAATGACATATCCTGATCAAAAATGACTCCAAGATTTCTCACAGTATTACTAGAGGTCAGGGTAATGCCATCCAGAGTAAGGATCTGGTTAGAGACCATGTTTCTAAGATTTGTGGGGCCAAATACAATAACTTCAGTTTTATCTGAGTTTAAAAGTAGGAAATTAGAGGTCATCCATGTCTTTATGTCTGTAAGACAATCCTGCAGTTTAGCTAATTGGTGTGTGTCCTCTGGCTTCATGGATAGATAAAGCTGGGTATCATCTGCGTAACAATGAAAATTTAAGCAATGCCGTCTAATAATACTGCCTAAGGGAAGCATGTATAAAGTGAATAAAATTGGTCCTAGCACAGAACCTTGTGGAACTCCATAATTAACCTTAGTCTGTGAAGAAGATTCCCCATTTACATGAACAAATTGTAATCTATTAGATAAATATGATTCAAACCACCGCAGCGCAGTGCCTTTAATACCTATGGCATGCTCTAATCTCTGTAATAAAATTTTATGGTCAACAGTATCAAAAGCAGCACTGAGGTCTAACAGAACAAGCACAGAAACGAGTCCACAGTCTGAGGCCATAAGAAGATCATTTGTAACCTTCACTAATGCTGTTTCTGTACTATGATGAATTCTAAAACCTGACTGAAACTCTTCAAATAGACCATTCCTCTGCAGATGATCAGTTAGCTGTTTTACAACTACCCTTTCAAGACTTTTTGAGAGAAAAGGAAGGTTGGAGATTGGCCTATAATTAGCTAAGATAGCTGGGTCAAGTGATGGCTTTTTAAGTAATGGTTTAATTACTGCCACCTTAAAAGCCTGTGGTACATAGCCAACTAAAAAAGATAGATTGATCATATTTAAGATCGAAGCATTAAATAATGGTAGGGCTTCCTTGAGCAGCCTGGTAGGAATGGGGTCTAATAAACATGTTGATGGTTTGGATGAAGTAACTAATGAAAATAACTCAGACAGAACAATCTGAGAGAAAGAGTCTAACCAAATACCGGCATCACTGAAAGCAGCCAAAGATAACGACCGACGACGATAATGACCCTGAACCATCCCTTAGTTATGCTGCTATAGACGTAGACTGCTGGGGGGTTCCCACGATGCACTGTTTCTTTGCTCTGTATGCACCACTCTGCATTTAATCATTAGTGATTGATCTCTGCTCCCCTCCACAGCATGTCTTTTTCCTGGTTCTCTCCCTCAGCCCCAACCAGTCCCAGCAGAAGACTGCCCCTCCCTGAGCCTGGTTCTGCTGGAGGTTTCTTCCTGTTAAAAGGGAGTTTTTCCTTCCCACTGTAGCCAAGTGCTTGCTCACAGGGGGTCGTTTTGACCGTTGGGGTTTTACATAATTATTGTATGGCCTTGCCTTACAATATAAAGCACCTTGGGGCAACTGTTTGTTGTGATTTGGCGCTATATAAATAAAATTGATTAATTGATTGATACTCTATCTCACTTACAGAGTTTAGGTAGCTACTCTGCACTGTGTTGGTATATGGCATTAGAGAACATAAAGAAGGAATCATATCCTTAAACCTAGTTACAGCGCTTTCTGAAAGACTTCTAGTGTAATGAAACTTATTCCCCACTGCTGGGTAGTCCATCAGAGTAAATGTAAATGTTATTAAGAAATGATCAGACAGAAGGGAGTTTTCAGGGAATACTGTTAAGTCTTCATTTTCCATACCATAAGTCAGAACAAGATCTAAGATATGATTAAAGTGGTGGACTTAGACTTAGACTTAGACAACTTTATTCATCCCACCAGGGGCAATTAATTTCAGCAGCCTGCATACCGGCACATCACATAAAAAAAAAACAAAAAAACATACTACATCCACATAAAATGTGCAACATACTACATCCCCATACCCATACATCCACACCTTACAAGGAATTTAAAAGACGGATAGCAGAAGGAATAAAAGATTTTAACAACCGATTCGTCCTGCAGACAGGTGAAACATAACGACGGCCCGAAGGCAACAAAGAAAATTCAACTGCCAGCACATGTCCGGGAGAAGACAAAATACAATTTGCCTTCCTCACCATTTGCTGTTCACAAAAACTAGCTAGGTCTCTGGTTTCCACTCCAATGATCTTTGAACATGTCTTTGTGATACTATGCAAGCTACTTTTATCTTTCAGTGCCAGGCTAGAAAACCAGCAGATGAAAGAAAAACATAAAAGACTTTCAATAAAGGACTGATAAAAACGACCCATAATAACAGAACTGACAGAGAAGGACTTCAATTTGCGAAGGAGGTACACTCTCTGTTGCCCTCACTTCACAATGTCTGCTGTATTTACGCCGAATCTCAACTTCTCATCAAAAAAAGTGCCCAGATATTTATATGCAGGAACTTTTTCTACAGCTTTCCCATGAATAATGCTGTCTATAGCAAACCCTTTGTTACGTCTAAAATCAATTATAAGCTCCTTCGTTTTAGATACATTTAACTCCAAGTGATTTGTATCGCACCATGAAACAAAATCAGCAAGGGCCTCCCCATGTCCTGACTCCTCTCCCTGAAGAAGGGACAGCAAAGCAGTATCATCAGAGAACTTAACTAAATAGCTGCGTTGCCTGACACTTCTGCATTCATCTGTATATAAGATGAAAAGCAAGGGGGAAAGAACACAGCCCTGTGGTGAGCCTGTGGACAAAACTAAGGAGTCTGAAACGCGTCCATTTACCAAAACTCTCTGTCTCCTATTCGTTAAAAAGTCCGCCAACCATTCAACCATCTGGTGAGGCAATTTAAAATCACACCTTAACCTCTTAATTAAAAGGCAAGGCTGCATCAAGTTAAAAGCTGAAGAGAAATCAGCAAATAAAAGCCGAGCATGAGCTTGAGGCTTTTCCAAATGTCTGTAAAGACAGTTGAGAATAAAAAGCTTAGCATCTTCTACTCCTTTACCCGCCTGATATGCAAATTGAAGTGGATCAATATTCCCTTTCATATTTGACATTATCATATTCTTCATAATTTTCTCAAAGACCTTCATACACAGTGATGTAAGTGCCACAGGTCTAAAATCATTAAACTGTTTAGGAAATGACTTTTTCGGGACAGGAATTATAAGTGATGATTTCCATAAATCTGGCACTCGGCCGCAACTAAGTGACCTCTGAAAGATATAGAGGAGGACACTACTGAGTTGCTCACCACAATACCTCAGTGTACGTCCACAAATTCCATCTGGACCACAAGACTTCCTTACATTAACCTTCTCCAGAAGTCTTTTCACACTATCCTCGCTAATGATTATACCATCGTCAGTAGCAGAGGAAGTGCTCTCAAGGGGGAGTTTATCTGCAACCTCATAGTTCTCAAACCTAGAATAGAAACAGTTAAATGCATTCGGCAGATCCTCATCGTGGCTCCCCTCTACTTTAATTGGCGCTCTATTATTATCCTGTTGGACATTAGTAACCGAAGCCATAGATTTAATGCCTATCCAGGCTGCCCGCAGATCACCACTACTGTACATATGTTCTACCTTGTCTTTGTAAGCTCTTTTAGCTTTACGGATTTCGTTCCTAACCTCCTTGTTAATTTCTTTCTTTTCCACATTATCTCCTATATAAAAAATTTTTTTCTTCTTATTTAAAACACTCTTTAAATTTTTGGTGACCCACGGTTTATTATTGGCATAGCTAATAATATTCTTCTGAGGAATGTTGATATCCACACAGAAGGATATATAAGAGGAAACAGTCTGTGTCAGTTCATTCAGATCAGAGCATGTATCATAGAAAACCTCCCACGCAGTCCATTCGAAGCAAGCCTTCAGTTTGTCGATGCAGTCTTCGGACCAACACCTCACAGTCTTTATAGTCCGCTCCCGACGTCTACAGACTGGCTTATAAGTCGGCAAAAGAAGAACACTATTATGGTATGAGGCTCCGAGAGGGGGCATACTGATGGACCTATAAACTTTGGCTACTGAGCCATAGCACTGGTCAACAATAGAATTCCCCATAGTTGTTGAACAAGTAACATACTGCTCGTATGTCCTCAGTACTCTGTCTAATCGGCAGTGGTTAAAATCCCCCAAAATAAATTTAGGAGCATCAGGGGAAATTGCAGTTAGTTTATTATCCACATCCTCGATCAGCTGGCAAGCTGCCGTGACGTCAGCTCTCGGGTGAATATAAACCAGGAAAAAAAACAACTGAGGAAATTCCCTCGGCAGGTATAAGGGGCGAAGTGAGATACTCAAAAGCTCAGTATCTGAGGTGCATATTTTCTCTCGCACCACAACAGTTTTACAGTATCTCTCATTAATATAAAAACAGACCCCACCTCCTTTAGACTTGTTTGTAATGAAAGAAGAGCGGTCCAGACGAATGGGGAGTCCAAAGCCGGTTAAGTAGAAATCCTCATTCCTGTCTCGTTCTCCCAGCCATGTTTCAGTGAACGCGAGGAGGCAAGTCTCTCTAAACTCATGTTTCCACTTTGCGTAGATCTCGAGTTCATCCATCTTATTCCTGATAGACTGAACATTGGAAAGAAGGACTATTGAGAGAGGTGGGAGCCGGCGTCTATCGTCAAGTCTAATTCTTCTCAGCCAGCGCTGGACGCCACCCCTCCTCCCCCTTCTTTTCCGGTGTTTCCTCGGTACCAATCCACTTTCTGCAGTGTCGAAAAATCCACCCGGCAAGCCAGGAGGACGCAAGGACTCCGAACCCGCTTCTGGCAGACGAAGAGACAACAAGAGTTCCCGACTGTAGATAATCCTACCAGCACTCACGTCTCCGCCATCTTGGTAGCCGCTAATGCTCTGACATAACAGAGTCCAGAGAGCAACGAAGATCCCAATGTAAGCTCCCTTCATGTTTCCGCGTAACTCCGCTTAGTCCTCGATAACAGATACAGGCATAGAAGTCCACAGCAATAACACACAATCGACAACAACAACAACACCCAGCACTCAGAACATATGCCTCAGCAGGCTGCACAGTGTCGCACAGGTAGATGAGCGCCACTTCCGCTGGGTGGACTCATTTACATTTTGAGCAAAGCCAATTGAATCTAATAATAGATTAAATGCAGTGTTGAGGCTGTCATTCTCAGCATCTGTGTGGATGTTAAAATCGCCCACTATAATTATCTTATCTGAGCTAAGCACTAAGTCAGACAAAAGGTCTGAAAATTCACAGAGAAACTCACAGTAACGACCAGGAGGACGATAGATAACAACAAATAAAACTGGTTTTTGGGACTTCCAATTTGGATGGACAAGACTAAGAGTCAAGCTTTCAAATGAATTAAAGCTCTGTCTGGGTTTTTGATTAATTAATAAGCTGGAATGGAAGATTGCTGCTAATCCTCCGCCTCGGCCCGTGCTACAAGCATTCTGACAGTTAGTGTGACTCGGGGGTTAAACTTAGAAGAGAGAGACCTAATGTTTAATAGACCACATTTAACTGTTTTAGTCTGTGGTGCAGTTGAAGGTGCTATATTATTTTTTCTTTTTGAATTTTTATGCTTAAATAGATTTTTGCTGGTTATTGGTGGTCTGGGAGCAGGCACCGTCTCTACGGGGATGGGGTAATGAGGGGATGGCAGGGGGAGAGAAGCTGCAGAGAGGTGTGTAAGACTACAACTCTGTTTCCTGGTCCCAACCCTGGATAGTCACGGTTTGGAGGATTTAAGAAAATTGGCCAGATTTCTAGAAATGAGAGCTGCTCCATCCAAAGTGGGATGGATGCTGTCTTTCCTAACAAGACCAGGTTTTCCCCTGAAGCTTTGCCAATTATCTATGAAGCCCACCTCATTTTTTGGACACCACTCAGACAGCCAGCAATTCAAGGAGAACATGCGGCTAAACATGTCACTCCCGGTCCGATTGGGGAGGGGCCCAGAGAAAACTACAGAGTCCGACATTGTTTTTGCAAAGTTACACACCGATTCAATGTTAATTTTAGTGACCTCCGATTGGCGTAACCGGGTGTCATTACTGCCGACGTGAATTACAATCTTACCAAATTTACGCTTAGCCTTAGCCAGCAGTTTCAAATTTCCTTCAATGTCGCCTGCTCTGGCCCCCGGAAGACAATTGACTATGGTTGCTGGTGTCGCTAACTTCACATTTCTCAAAACAGAGTCGCCAATAACCAGAGTTTGATCCTCGGTGGGTGTGTCGTCGAGTGGGGAAAAACGGTTAGAAATGTGAACGGGTTGGCGGTGTACGCGGGGCTTCTGTTTAGGGCTACGCTTCCTCCTCACAGTCACCCAGTCGGCCTGCTTTCCCGGCTGCTCGGGATCTGCCAGAGGGAAACTAACGGCGGCTAAGCTACCTTGGTCTGCACCGACTACAGGGGCCTGGCTAGCTGTAGAATTTTCCACGGTGCAGAGCCGAGTCTCCAATTTGCCCAGCCTGGCCTCCAAAGCTACGAATAAGCTACACTTATTACAAGTACCATTACTGCTAAAGGAGGCCAAGGAATAACTAAACATTTCACACCCAGAGCAGAAAAGTGCGGGAGAGACAGGAGAAGCCACCATGCTAAACCGGCTAAGAGCTAGTAACTGCGCTAAGCTAGCGGATTCCTAAAAACACACAAAGTGAATAATGTGTAAATAATTTAGAGGTGATTCAGCAGAGGGAGTGCTTTAGTTAAGGCACATGAAGATTACACTGTGAAGCAAATTTGTTGTGTGTTGGGGGGTGTGGCTGGACATTTTGGTGTTCTTTTCTTTTCTTTGCTCTCCAGGTGGCATGAAAACTGATTTGTCTGTGGAGAAGGTGCTGGCTGAAGAGTCCTTCACCCTCATCAACATCATGTGCAGCACCTGTGAATGGTGCTCACGTGCAGCCTTAAAGACTTTCAGCTGAAGCAGATAATTGGATGGCGTTCTGCATTTAAGTCATGTGTGATTCAAGCAGAACTGCTGGGAACTCGACCTTGTGATGTTCGTTTGTGAGACGCTGAGGACCGCGCCTGGGTTTGACACATCGAGCCCGTGAAGGAGGAAGGGTGAGGGACACATGCTGTCAGCACACATCAGAGGTGATTAAGTGTTTGACTAATTGTTGATAGTAACTTGGTATTTTGTTACGCAGTATATTTGAATTGTGATGAGAATGGTGCAGCTTGCTTCTCACTGCTGTGACGTGCGGACAAGTGATCCTCCACCTGTTGTGAGAAGCTGCTCATTTGCATAAAGCTCAAAATACAGACCTGAATGTGTTGCTGATAGTGTGTGTCTTTTGAAGGATATTAGTTGTAACTGCTGACTTACCTCACCTCTTCTATCCTTCGCAGAGAGTCGGTTTGTCGTGTCCACCTGGGGGGTGGTTGGCGGTAATAGTGGGTCCAGGAGCGCCGGGCTTCGATCCTTTTGGGCCCTGGAGAGCGTGCCAGCCTTCACTCCACCAGAAGGACGCTATTTCAGTTTTTACACTTTATTATGCACCAGCGGGTGAAATAAATAAATTGTTTTTGTTATTGGAACCGCTTTCTGGTTATTTTTAGCGCTGGGTTCCGTCTGACGCAGATCCGCTCCTCAACCCGCGTCGACACATAACAAAATTGTTATCTAGGATTAGTATTTACACTTAGACTTTAGAAAGTTTATCTAATGTGCTTTTTCATATATAATTGTGTTGTGTGTGCATTTCCAGGGAAAACCCTGTTTACTAGAGTTTTGCAATACAGGACTTGCTTGGTTTTAAAGTGGGAATCTAGGAGTGGACAGTGATTTATATATATAAAACCAGACAAAGAAACAACAACAAAAAAACTACAGTACCCAGAATTCTTGGGGGTGGAGCTTTTAACCCTGCGCCCCCAGGAACTTGCGCTCTTTCGCCTGACTCTTCCATCTTTCGCCTGGCTCTCCTCTTACGCTCTCTTTTTCCGGGGTCTTGAGATGCTGCCTTACTGTCCCACAATTTTTACAATCCTTTGTTTGAAACCACGTGGTGCTTAAAACTTATTTCTTGTTTGTGCGTGCCAACAAGAAATTACTTCTTTCTTTTTTCCTACAGATAACTTTTGCTCAACTTTTGTAAAGTTAAACGCGCAGGCGTATTTATCTTCCTTTGATGATTTTTCAAATTAAAACCTTTTTCTTCTAAAACTCCAAATTCCTCTTGTGAACATTTTACTCATAAAGTCAACTATTTTGTATTGAGCTTTTGATTTGACCCAGCTCTCACTGACAAGAAAAGATGAATTTTGGATTTTTTTGATAGAGAATAAAGATGCTCAAACCTTTATTCTGATGAGCCCAGACAACACACGATGCAGAGATAAAAACACCCAGGTCAGCTGAGACGTCAATAGCGATTTGAACCGCCGCCGCAAGTCACAGCCTAACAATGGAAAGCGTCCACGGTAACCAACGAAACCGGGTGGGTTGACCGGCAGAGTCTCTTTCCTATGGTCCCTGAAGCAGCTATGGGGTGGATGGGTCATTGACTGAGAAGGAGATGATTCCGGCACCTGACCTACAGAGACCGATCTGCACAGTGCCTCCAAAGTAAGACTGGGCTATGGTGTCAGATAAAAAACAGAGTGGCTTTATTTAACTCTATCCAACAGTACTAATCGTCTCTCACGTTAATAAATACCAAAGTAAATTCCCTGCTGATTAGGACGCATTTAACTCCTAAACTCCCGCTAATGTGTGAAGTTGTCTGTGATTTTGTATGGTTTTGCAGAGGGTGTCGGATATGACCTGCAGAACTTACTCCTGAAGATTAGATACTGATTTTAACATTTCCTATTGAATGACCCTAAAATCAGTGATATAACCTTGTTATAATATCATTCAGTCATAGGTGGTGCCCCCAGTATTCGAGGTAAGATTATCCACAAGTGATAATTACAAATAACCTAAAACACATATTCTTCCTGATTCTGCTGCACAAAGGAACCGACGCAACAAGTCAGGGTGAGAGGATCACATCCAGACTGGAAGCAAAGCAATAAGTCAGGGTGAGAGGATCACATCCAGACTGGAAGCAAAGCTATAAGTCAGGGTGACAGGATCACATTCTGACTGGAAGCAAAGCAATAAGTCAGGGTGAGAGGATCATGTCCAGACTGGAAGCAAAGCAATAAGTCAGAGTGAGAGGATCACGTCCAGACTGGAAGCAAAGCAATAAGTCAGAGTGAGAGGATCACGTCCAGACTGGAAGCAAAGCAACAAGTCAGAGTGAGAGGATCACATCCAGACTGGAAGCAAAGCAATAAGCCAGAGTGAGAGGATCACATCCAGACTGGAAGCAAAGCAACAAGTCAGAGTGAGAGGATCACATCCAGACTCGAAGCAAAGCAATAAGTCAGGGTGACAGGATCACATCCTGACTGCAAGCAAAGCAATAAGTCAGAGTGAGAGGATCACATCCAGACTGGAAGCAAAGCAACAAGTCAGAGTGAGAGGATCACATCCAGACTGGAAGCAAAGCAATAAGTCAGGGTGAGAGGATCATGTCCAGACTGGAAGCAAAGCAATAAGTCAGAGTGAGAGGATCACGTCCAGACTGGAAGCAAAGCAATAAGTCAGAGTGAGTGGATCACATCCAGACTGGAAGTAACAAAATAAGTCAGGGGGAGATGATCATATCCAGACTGGAAGCAAAGCAATAAGTCAGAGTGAGAGGATCACATCCAGACTGGAAGCAAAGCAATAAGTCAGGGTGCGAGGATCACATCCAGACTGGAAGCAAAGCAATAAGTCAGAGTGAGAGGATCACATCCAGACTGGAAGGAAAGCAATAAGTCAGGGTGAGAGGATCACATCCAGACTGGAAGCAAAGCAATAAATCAGAGTGAGAGGATCACATCCAGACTGGAAGCAAAGCAATAAGTCAGGGTGCGAGGATCACATCCAGACTGGAAGCAAAGCAATAAGTCAGAGTGAGAGGATCACGTCCAGACTGGAAGCAAAGCAATAAGTCAGAGTGAGTGGATCACATCCAGACTGGAAGTAACAAAATAAGTCAGGGGGAGATGATCATATCCAGACTTGAAGCAAAGCAATAAGTCAGAGTGAGAGGATCACATCCAGACTGGAAGCAAAGCAATAAGTCAGGGTCAGAGGATCACATCCAGACTGGAAGCAAAGCAATAAGTCAGAGTGAGAGGATCACATCCAGAATGGAAGTAACAAAATAATTCAGGGTGAGAGGATCACGTCCAGACTGGAAGCAAAGCAATAAGTCAGGGTGAGAGGATCACATCCAGACTGGAAGCAAAGCAATAAGTCAGAGTGAGAGGATCACATCCAGACTGGAAGCAAAGCAATAAGTCAGGGTGCGAGGATCACATCCAGACTGGAAGCAAAGCAATAAGTCAGAGTGAGAGGATCACGTCCAGACTGGAAGCAAAGCAATAAGTCAGAGTGAGTGGATCACATCCAGACTGGAAGTAACAAAATAAGTCAGGGGGAGATGATCATATCCAGACTTGAAGCAAAGCAATAAGTCAGAGTGAGAGGATCACATCCAGACTGGAAGCAAAGCAATAAGTCAGGGTCAGAGGATCACATCCAGACTGGAAGCAAAGCAATAAGTCAGAGTGAGAGGATCACATCCAGAATGGAAGTAACAAAATAATTCAGGGTGAGAGGATCACGTCCAGACTGGAAGCAAAGCAATAAGTCAGAGTGAGAGGATCACGTCCAGACTGGAAGGAAAGCAATATGTTATGTGTCGGACGCAGCTCGGAGAACCGACCAGCGTTTGAAGGACCCAGTATGAAATAAGCAGAGCACGGTACAAAGGCTAACTGAATTTAATACATAACAGTGATAATAACAAAAAGGTGCGGCCTGGCGTGGTGCGCTCCCAGCAGCGCTAACGGTCCGGAGCCAGAAGCTGTTTCGGACCCAAGGACCCCGCCGACACCCCCCAGGTGGCCGCAACAACCGAGTCTGTGAAAGAAGGAACCATTATGTGAGTCCACACTCTACACACAGAACACTTAAAGGTGTACAAACAGCAAACACTTCCTGGCTTGATTACTGATCAGCTTCCAACCTGCAGGCATGGAACATCCCGTTCACAAATCACCACCGCAGTGGAAGCTGATACATGACTAACATACAGCTCAATACAATAAGGTGTGAGGGACACCACATTTACTGACTGTATAACTGTTAGTCACAAAATCCAACGTACCTCAGGAAGTGTGCTGACGAGCGTGAGACCTCACCCTCTCCTCTTTCACAGACCGTGCATCAAACCTGGACATTCTCAGCGTCCGCTGCTGATGAGATGGCTCCCAAGACGACGATCTCACCCGTCTGGTCACAAGGTCGAGTCTCTGGCAAATGCACACTGTGCACTTCAGTCTTAAATGCCAACATACTCCAATCCCTCCAGATGCACCTCAGCTGTGAGTCCTGACGAGTCGCAGGTGATCAGGGTGAAGTCCTAACAGCCTCAGCAACACAGCCACTCAGTCCCAAATGCATGCCACCTGGGAGGAAACCAAATGACAAACAAACCGGCAGCCAGGCCCCCCCAGCCATACAACAGTACCCCACCCTCACGGGAAGCCTCCCGGCGACCACACACACCTGGCCCAGGAGAAACACCCCCCTCCAGGGACCATGGCTGGAAACCACGTCCGCGCTCGTCCTCCAACAGACTGCCCGAACTGGCTGCATATTTGCCCTTGGTTCTAACAGTCTTAGCACAGGTGTGGCCAGGAGTTCCTACACCTGTGCGGTCAGCCTTTAACCAAACGTGTGATTAGTCAAAAACAAAACAACCAAAACATCCCCCCCCCCCTCCCCAGGGGACCGTCCCATCAAACCCCAGGGAAGGGGAGAAAGGAAAAACAACCCAAACCCAAGCCTACAAACAAAAATACTTAAACACCCCCCCCCCCCAGAGGACCGTTCCATCAAACCCCAGGGAAGGGGAGAAAAGAAAAACAACCCACATGTAAACACACAAACAAAAATGCCAAAAGACCCCCCCCTCCTCCCCCAAACGACACGCAGGGACCAACACCCCCCAGAGGGCCACCCGCCAGCTCCAGGAGTAATAACCACGGCCGAGGTCCCTCTGGGATCCACCGTCACCCACGGGGACTACCAGCGCCCCCCAGAGGACCACTCGTCAACCCCAGGAGACGCCTCCCCACACGACCAATGGACCCAGCCCCGGCCGCCCACGGCTAGATGGACCCAACGCCCTTTCCCCCCCAGAGGACACCACAGTCAAACCCTGAGGGTGGAAACTGGGGGAGGAAAAAACAAAACAAAAACCCCAAACCCCCCCCCCCCCCTCCCGGGTGCAGAGGCCACCTGGGAAACGCCCAGTACAACCTAACTGCACCCCTCCAGCAATGCCGACACTACGGCACCCCCGGCTGGAGTCAGAGGAGAAGAGAGGGCATAAAAAACAAAAAGAAAAAAAAACAACCCAAATACCACCCCATCACCCCCCAGGGGACCGTTCCATCTAACCCCGGGGAGGGGGGAAACAAAAAGAAACAAAAGAAAAAAAAACAGACCAACACACAGTTGTTTGGGTCCCCGTCTTTCTTTGTTTTTTTTGTTTTTTTTTTGTGTAACAAAGGCCGCAGGATCACACCCCCAGACAAACAGTGGACAACAAAAAAAAACAAAAGCCCACACAAAAACCCACTCAAAAAACACCCACACAAAATGAACCAACACAAAACAAATCAGTGAGTTATACCGTCAAGCTCAACCACATGGAACACACCTGTTCCTACTCAAGAGCTTGACGGTACCGTGATTCAGTCACCACAAGGGGGAACCAGAGTGCTAAAAAATGAAAAACCCCCTTTGGTGACAAAAAACAAACGAGCTGCATCTTCGTGCGCAGCTGTGTGCAACACAACCAAAATGTGCTCAACTAAATAACGCCGGAGCTGAAACAACAGACGCAGTAGTTACCTTTTATCCGGGGAAACGGGGCTACGACTGTAGCACAGGAAGCCCAGCGACCCATGCTAACAGAGCTCCGCCGTGCGCGTGAACCCATTACAACCGCACTCTTGCAGCTCCCGTTTAAACCTCTTATCCGGTCGGAGTGTGACGCGAAGCTGTCGCCAGTCACACTCCACCACGACCCACGGATAAGGCACAAACACAGGACACGGCTGCAAGAGAGCACAAATTAGTATCCAGTAATGGGTCTCAAACACGCACCTTCCGGGCGGAGAGCCCCGCAACTGATCCGGATAACCACTGAACGTCTGCTGCCGCCTTCCCGGCGCGTTACCGTCTCTGCTACCGCTGGGTCCGTGATGTTTGGCCAGAGACTACTGTTATGTGTCGGACGCAGCTCGGAGAACCGACCAGCGTTTGAAGGACCCAGTATGAAATAAGCAGAGCACGGTACAAAGGCTAACTGAATTTAATACATAACAGTGATAATAACAAAAAGGTGCGGCCTGGCGTGGTGCGCTCCCAGCAGCGCTAACGGTCCGGAGCCAGAAGCTGTTTCGGACCCAAGGACCCCGCCGACACCCCCCAGGTGGCCGCAACAACCGAGTCTGTGAAAGAAGGAACCATTATGTGAGTCCACACTCTACACACAGAACACTTAAAGGTGTACAAACAGCAAACACTTCCTGGCTTGATTACTGATCAGCTTCCAACCTGCAGGCATGGAACATCCCGTTCACAAATCACCACCGCAGTGGAAGCTGATACATGACTAACATACAGCTCAATACAATAAGGTGTGAGGGACACCACATTTACTGACTGTATAACTGTTAGTCACAAAATCCAATGTACCTCAGGAAGTGTGCTGACGAGCGTGAGACCTCACCCTCTCCTCTTTCACAGACCGTGCATCAAACCTGGACATTCTCAGCGTCCGCTGCTGATGAGATGGCTCCCAAGACGACGATCTCACCCGTCTGGTCACAAGGTCGAGTCTCTGGCAAATGCACACTGTGCACTTCAGTCTTAAATGCCAACATACTCCAATCCCTCCAGATGCACCTCAGCTGTGAGTCCTGACGAGTCGCAGGTGATCAGGGTGAAGTCCTAACAGCCTCAGCAACACAGCCACTCAGTCCCAAATGCATGCCACCTGGGAGGAAACCAAATGACAAACAAACCGGCAGCCAGGCCCCCCCAGCCATACAACACAATAAGTCAGAGTGAGAGGATCACATCCAGACTGGAAGCAAAGCAATAAGTCAGAGTGAGAGGATCACATCCAGACTGGAAGCAACAGAATACGTCAGGGTGAGATGATCATATCCAGACTGGAAGCAAAGCAATAAGTCAGCGTGAGAGGATCACATCCAGACTGGAAGCAAAGCAATAAGTCAGGGTGCGAGGATCACATCCAGACTGGAAGCAAAGCAATAGGTCAGAGTGAGAGGATCACGTCCAGACTGGAAGCAAAGCAATAAGTCAGAGTGAGTGGATCACATCCAGACTGGAAGTAACAAAATAAGTCAGGGGGAGATGATCATATCCAGACTGGAAGCAAAGCAATAAGTCAGAGTGAGAGGATCACATCCAGACTGGAAGCAAAGCAATAAGTCAGGGTGCGAGGATCACATCCAGACTGGAAGCAAAGCAATAAGTCAGAGTGAGAGGATCACATCCAGACTGGAAGGAAAGCAATAAGTCAGGGTGAGAGGATCACATCCAGACTGGAAGCAAAGCAATAAGTCAGAGTGAGAGGATCACATCCAGACTGGAAGCAAAGCAATAAGTCAGGGTGCGAGGATCACATCCAGACTGGAAGCAAAGCAATAAGTCAGAGTGAGAGGATCACATCCAGACTGGAAGCAAAACAATAAATCAGAGTGCCAGGAGCACATCCTGACTGGAAGCAAAGCAATAAGTCAGCGTGAGAGGATCACATCCAGACTGGAAGCAAAGCAATAAGTCAGGGTGCGAGGATCACATCCAGACTGGAAGCAAAGCAATAAGTCAGAGTGAGAGGATCACGTCCAGACTGGAAGCAAAGCAATAAGTCAGAGTGAGTGGATCACATCCAGACTGGAAGTAACAAAATAAGTCAGGGGGAGATGATCATATCCAGACTGGAAGCAAAGCAATAAGTCAGAGTGAGAGGATCACATCCAGACTGGAAGCAAAGCAATAAGTCAGGGTGCGAGGATCACATCCAGACTGGAAGCAAAGCAATAAGTCAGAGTGAGACGATCACATCCAGACTGGAAGGAAAGCAATAAGTCAGGGTGAGAGGATCACATCCAGACTGGAAGCAAAGCAATAAATCAGAGTGCCAGGAGCACATCCTGACTAGAAGCAAAGCAATAAGTCAGGGTGAGAGGATCACATCCAGACTGAAAGCAAAGCAATAAGTCAGAGTGAGAGGATCACATCCAGACTGGAAGCAAAGCAATAAGTCAGGGTGCGAGGATCACATCCAGACTGGAAGCAAAGCAATAAGTCAGAGTGAGAGGATCACGTCCAGACTGGAAGCAAAGCAATAAGTCAGAGTGAGTGGATCACATCCAGACTGGAAGTAACAAAATAAGTCAGGGGGAGATGATCATATCCAGACTTGAAGCAAAGCAATAAGTCAGAGTGAGAGGATCACATCCAGACTGGAAGCAAAGCAATAAGTCAGGGTCAGAGGATCACATCCAGACTGGAAGCAAAGCAATAAGTCAGAGTGAGAGGATCACATCCAGAATGGAAGTAACAAAATAATTCAGGGTGAGAGGATCACGTCCAGACTGGAAGCAAAGCAATAAGTCAGAGTGAGAGGATCACGTCCAGACTGGAAGGAAAGCAATAAGTCAGAGTGAGAGGATCACATCCAGACTGGAAGCAAAGCAATAAGTCAGAGTGAGAGGATCACATCCAGACTGGAAGCAACAGAATACGTCAGGGTGAGATGATCATATCCAGACTGGAAGCAAAGCAATAAGTCAGAGTGAGAGGATCACATCCAGACTGGAAGCAAAGCAATAAGTCAGGGTCAGAGGATCACATCCAGACTGGAAGCAAAGCAATAAGTCAGAGTGAGAGGATCACATCCAGACTGGAAGCAAAGCAATAAGTCAGGGTGCGAGGATCACATCCAGACTAGAAGCAAAGCAATAAGTCAGAGTGAGAGGATCACATCCAGACTGGAAGCAAAGCAATAAGTCAGAGTGAGAGGATTGCATCCAGACTGGAACTAACAAAATAAGTCAGGGTGAGATGATCATATCCAGACTGGAAGCAAAGCAATAAGTCAGAGTGAGAGGATCACATCCAGACTGGAAGCAAAGCAATACGTCAGGGTGAGAGGATCACATCCAGACTGGAAGCAAAGCAATAAGTCAGAGTGAGAGGATCACATCCAGACTGGAAGCAAAGCAATAAGTCAGGGTGCGAGGATCACATCCAGACTGGAAGCAAAGCAATAAGTCAGAGTGAGAGGATCACATCCAGACTGGAAGCAAAGCAATAAGTCAGAGTGAGAGGATTGCATCCAGATTGGAAGTAACAAAATAAGTCAGGGTGAGATGATCATATCCAGACTGGAAGCAAAGCAATAAGTCAGAGTGAGAGGATCACATCCAGACTGGAAGTAACGAAATAAGTCAGAGTGAGATGATCACATCCAGACTGGACGTAACGAAATAAGTCAGGTTGAGATGATCATATCCAGACTGGAAGTAACAAAATAAGTCAGAGTGAGAGGATCACATCCAGAATGGAAGTAAGGAAATAAGTCAGGGTGAGATGATCACATCCAGACTGGAAGTAACGAAATAAGTCAGGGTGAGAGGATCACATCCAGACTGGAAGCAAAGCAATAAGTCAGGGTGAGAGGATCACATCCAGACTGGAAGTAACAAAACAAGTCAGGGTGAGATGATCACATCCAGACTGGATGTAACGAAATAAGTCAGGGTGAGATGATCATATCCAGACTGGAAGTTATGAAATACGTCACGGTGAGAGGATCACATCCAGACTGGAAGTAACAAAACAAGTCAGGGTGAGATGATCACATCCAGACTGGACGTAACAAAATAAGTCAGGGTGAGATGATCATATCCAGACTGGAAGTAACGAAATAAGTCAGGGTGAGAAGATCACATCCAGACTGGAAAGAAAGCAATAAGTCAGGGTCAGAGGATCACATCCAGACTGGAAACAAAGCAGTAAGTCAGGGTAGAGGATCACATCCAGACTGGAAACAAAGCAGTAAGTCAGGGTGAGAGGATCACATCCAGACTGGAAACAAAGCAATAAGTCATAGTGAGAGGATCACATCCAGACTGGAAGCAACCCAATAAGTCATAGTATCATGTCCAGACTGGAAGCAACACATCACGTCATATTTCGTGTTGTTTGGACGTGCCCCATGAGTCTCTGATTTGGACAGGTGCTGCCTCTCCAGGCGTTGCCCCTGTGCCTGTTGGTTGAGGGTTGGTGCACCTCAACAGCTGCTGTTGGTGCCAGTCTTCATGTCCTGCTGTGTTCGGTCCATGTGCTCCCTGTGTGCTCCCAGCTGCATGTCTTCACACTGCAGTCTTTACTTACTTGACCAATATAAACAAAAAGTCCTCTGTGTGCTCAGAACCTGTGTTTGGGTTCAGTTCATCCACCCGGTGAAAACATTTCAGCAGTGGCAGCACATGTGGGCAGTGTGGTGTAATAGTTTGTACAAACTGAACCCAAAATGCAGACAGTGAACACACAGAATGTAAAGTAAGTGATTTAATAGAACCAAAAACAGCAGTCCATCCCAAAAACAAAGAGCAGTCAAAGTGTCAGGATTGTAGGTGAAGAACCAGGGGAGGAACATATATTCAGGAAGCAGACCAGGAGTATAGAGAAATGTGGGATGAGGAGAATGTACAGCAGGATCCACAACACAACCAGAGCACAACACAACTGGAGCAACGAGTTGGCAGAGTGCAAACCTCCGCCAACATGAGGTTCCAATTCCACAAATCATAAGACATCATTATCATAAGACTTGTTCTTCTTTCTGCTCCTTTTCATTCTGGTATTGTGGTGCTTTTGTTTTTTGCTTTTCTGTTTTTCTTTTAAATGAATGAAATAAATATAAAAAAAAAAAAAAATTTTTACCTTGGAAAAACTGTCTGGCCGCAATTCGTTCACCGCAGCGTAGCTCGACACCTATTGCTTGCAGAAACTTCATATTTGGTGGGTACATGCCTTGGAGGAGTACTTTACATGGGTTCGAAGGCCGGTGACCTTGACCTACATTTCAAGGTCGCCAGTGGTCACAACTGTCAAATCCTTCGCTGCAACGCAGCTTCACACCTGTTGCTCGCAGAAACGTCATATTTGGTGGGTACATGCCTTGGAGGAGTACTTCGCATGGGCTCGAAGACTTTGATCTATGTTTCAAGGTCACCAGTGTTTGCATTTGTTTTGAAGGCTGGCGACCGTGACCGACTTTTTATGGTCACTGTTTGTCACATCCTCTAAATAAATATTATGCCAATCTCCAATTTTTTCATTGTATATCCCAATTTACATCAAACACATAAGGCTTCAACCAAATACCCACCCCATACAAGTACATATTACTGCAGTTTGCATGGAAAATAACATTGTGTGCGGGGCATTTCGTGATGAATGTCTCTAGTTATAAGTTACATTAGATGTGATCAAATGTCAGGAGGATGTATTTAGTTGATGCACTTTTTGTTTTCCAACTTTTTCAGTTTCTTAATACTTTTTCAGATCATTTTCACAGAACACTGGTTATCTCTGCTATGTACAGTTTGTCATTGTTTTGGCACTTTGTATCCGGCTGATAACTGGAAGACAAACAGGCATAATATTGGAACCTTCATCCAGTTTTGGTGGTGAAGGCAAATCCAGAACAGAAAAATGAGAGTGACTGAGATATGTCTGACTGAGACAGAAAGCAAAATGTACATCAAAAGGGCTTTTTTTAAATATTAAAATCAAATGTCCACAAAATCCACAGTCCAGATCAGATCCAGATCAAACTTTGTCAGGTGATAAAGGATACCATCCTACATAATGCTCTTAAATATGAAAGACATTTTTTGACAGTTATGTTTTTTTTTTTTTAATTTGTTCAGTATTAAAGGATGGGGAGTTTTCCAGTTTTTCAACATTTTACCTTTGACCTATGACCTTGAAAATTGAATCAGTCCTTGCCTATCAGGATATGAATCCTCTGTTTAAAAAAGTTCATAACGATATATGAAAAATTGTGGGTTACAGGCTGCTCACAAACACAAGTAATGAGGAGATGAATGACAGGTGAGGTGATTGTGATGTGGAACAGCTGCGAGGAACACCAAGTAAAAGGGACACACCCACAAACACTGACAAGGAACACTGACAAGGAAGCCAGGGTGAGTATAATTTAAACATAAAATAAGATCCTCAAAAACTTGTGTGTTAAGCAAAAGAAGAACTCGACCAAAGATCAGTAAGAGAAAACTAAAGAAGAACCCCCCCCTCCCCCAAAATGGCAAATGTATAAAACAGAGAGGACACTGGACAGGGACATGGGGTGGAATTCAATTTCAATTTCAATTTATTTCCTTTATATAGCGCCAAATCACAACAGAGTTGCCTCAAGGTGCTTCACACAGGTAAGGTCTAACCTTACTAACCCCCAGAGCAACAGTGGTAAGGAAAAACTCCCTCTGAGGAAGAAACCTCAAGCAGACCAGACTCAAAGGGGTGACCCTCTGCTCGGGCCATGATACAAACATAAATTACAGAAATAATTCACAGAACAATTCACGGACTAATATACAAGAATTGCTGTTGGTGCACAGGACAGGAGGATCGCCAACACAAACACAACTCCCATCTCTGGATGGAGCTGCACCTTAAACAGAGAAAAAACAGAATCAGGCATCAGAAAGACAAGAAATACTGTATAATTTGCCAGCATTAAACAACAAGAAAAACAGAAGAAATACTAAGGTGATCGCCGGCCGCTAGCCCTAAACTTCACTAAAAGACCCAGAATTTAGGTGAAGTTGAGGCCGCGGCCCACTTCAATTACTAATAACATGAATTAAAAGAGTAAAAAGCGTAAAACAAAACTGTACCAGTATGCTAGCAATATGAAAGGGAAAATAAGAGCGTCTTAAGTCTGGACTTGAAAGTCTCCACAGAATCTGATTGTTTTATTGACGCAGGGAGATCATTCCATAGAACAGGGGCACGATAAGAGAAAGCTATGTGACCCACAGACTTCTTATTCACCTTAGGGACACAAAGTAATCCTGCACCCTGAGAACGTAAAGCCCGAGCCGGTACATAAGGTTTAATTAGGTCAGCTAGGTAGGGAGGTGCCAGTCTGTGAATAATTTTATATTTTAATAGCAGAACCTTAAAATCTGATCTCACAGGTACAGGAAGCCAGTGAAGAGACGCCAAAATGGGTGTAATGTGGTTGAACTTTCTGCTTGTTGCCTCTACTGGTGGTTGGCTTTCACTGCGGTATTGTATCACTTCCTGTTCCAGAGCACAGCGGTGTTTTTCTGTATCTGTTAGCTGTTTAATCTGCACAGTTAGATTGATCTAGTTACCTAGATAACGATTAGTTTCACAGTGTAATCTTCACGTGCCTTAACTAAAGCACTCCCTCTGCTGAATCACCTCTAAATTATTTACACGTTATTCACTTTGCGTGTTTTTAGGAATCCGCTAGCTTAGCGCAGCTACTAGCTCTTAGCCGGTTTAGCATGCCGGCTTCTCCTGTCTCTCCCGCACTTTTCTGCTCTGGGTGTGAAATGTTTAGTTATTCCTCTGCCTCCTTTAGCAGTAATGGTACTTGTAATAAGTGTAGCTTATTCGTAGCTTTGGAGGCCAGGCTGGGCGAATTGGAGACTCGGCTCCGCACCGTGGAAAATTCTACAGCTAGCCAGGCCCCTGTAGTCGGTGCGGACCAAGGTAGCTTAGCCGCCGTTAGTTTCCCTCTGGTAGATCCCGAGCAGCCGGGAAAGCAGGCCGACTGGGTGACTGTGAGGAGGCAGCGTAGCCCTAAACAGAAGCCCCGTGTACACCGCCAACCCGTTCACATTTCTAACTGTTTTTCCCCACTCGGCGACACACCCGCCGAGGAACAAACTCTGGTTATTGGCGACTCTGTTTTGAAAAATGTGAAGTTAGCGACACCAGCAACCATAGTCAATTGTCTTCCGGGGGCCAGAGCAGGCGACATTGAAGGAAATTTGAAACTGCTGGCTAAGGCTAAGCGTAAATTTGGTAAGATTGTAATTCACGTCGGCAGTAATGACACCCGGTTACGCCAATCGGAGGTCACTAAAATTAACATTGAATCGGTGTGTAACTTTGCAAAAACAATGTCGGACAATGTCCCCTCATTACCCCATCCCCGTAGAGACGGTGCCTGCTCCCAGACTACCAATAACCAGCAAAAATCTATTTAAGCATAAAAATTGAAAAAGAAAAAATAATATAGCACCTTCAACTGCACCACAGACTAAAATAGTTAAATGTGGTCTATTAAACATTAGGTCTCTCTCTTCTAAGTCCCTGTTAGTAAATGATATAATAATTGATCAACATATTGATTTATTCTGCCTTACAGAAACCTGGTTACAGCAGGATGAATATGTTAGTTTAAATGAGTCAACACCCCCGAGTCACACTAACTGCCAGAACGCTCATAGCACGGGCCGAGGCGGAGGATTAGCAGCAATCTTCCATTCCAGCTTATTAATTAATCAAAAACCCAGACAGAGCTTTAATTCATTTGAAAGCTTGACTCTTAGTCTTGTCCATCCAAATTGGAAGTCCCAAAATCCAGTTCTATTTGTTGTTATCTATTGTCCTCCTGGTCGTTACTGTGAGTTTCTCTGTGAATTTTCAGAACTTTTGTCTGACTTAGTGTTTAGCTCAGATAAGATAATTATAGTGGGCGAGTTTAACATCCACACAGATGCTGAGAATGACAGCCTCAACACTGCATTTAATCTATTATTAGACTCAATTGGCTTTGCTCAAAATGTAAATGAGTCCACCCACCAGTTTAATCATATCTTAGATCTTGTTCTGACTTATGGTATGGAAATTGAAGACTTAACAGTATTCCCTGAAACTCCCTTCTGTCTGATCATTTCTTAATAACATTTACATTTACTCTGATGGACTACCCAGCAGTGGGGAATAAGTTTCATTACACTAGAAGTCTTTCAGAAAGCGCTGTAACTAGGTTTAAGGATATGATTCCTTCTTTATGTTCTCTAATGCCATATACCAACACAGTGCAGAGTAGCTACCTAAACTCTGTAAGTGAGATAGAGTATCTCGTCAATAGTTTTACATCCTCATTGAAGACAACTTTGGATGCTGTAGCTCCTCTGAAAAAGAGAGCTTTAAATCAGAAGTGCCTGACTCCGTGGTATAACTCACAAACTCGCAGCTTAAAGCAGATAACCCGTAAGTTGGAGAGGAAATGGCGTCTCACTAATTTAGAAGATCGTCACTTAGCCTGGAAAAAGAGGCTGTTGCTCTATAAAAAAGCCCTCCGTAAAGCTAGGACATCTTACTACTCATCACTAATTGAAGAAAATAAGAACAACCCCAGGTTTCTTTTCAGCACTGTAGCCAGGCTGACAAAGAGTCAGAGCTCTATTGAGCCGAGTATTCCTTTAACTTTAACTAGTAATGACTTCATGACTTTCTTTGCTAATAAAATTTTAACTATTAGAGAAAAAATTACTCATAACCATCCCAAAGACGTATCGTTATCTTTGGCTGCTTTCAGTGATGCCGGTATTTGGTTAGACTCTTTCTCTCCGATTGTTCTGTCTGAGTTATTTTCATTAGTTACTTCATCCAAAACATCAACATGTCTATTAGACCCCATTCCTACCAGGCTGCTCAAGGAAGCCCTACCATTATTTAATGCTTCGATATTAAATATGATCAATCTATCTTTATTAGTTGGCTATGTACCACAGGCTTTTAAGGTGGCAGTAATTAAACCATTACTTAAAAAGCCATCACTTGACCCAGCTATCTTAGCTAATTATAGGCCAATCTCCAACCTTCCTTTTCTCTCAAAAATTCTTGAAAGGGTAGTTGTAAAACAGCTAACTGATCATCTGCAGAGGAATAGTCTATTTGAAGAGTTTCAGTCAGGTTTTAGAATTCATCATAGTACAGAAACAGCATTAGTGAAGGTTACAAATGATCTTCTTATGGCCTCAGACAGTGGACTCATCTCTGTGCTTGTTCTGTTAGACCTCAGTACTGCTTTTGATACTGTTGACCATAAAATGTTATTACAGAGATTAGAGCATGCCATAGGTATTAAAGGCACTGCGCTGCGGTGGTTTGAATCATATTTATCTAATAGATTACAATTTGTTCATGTAAATGGGGAATCTTCTTCACAGACTAAAGTTAATTATGGAGTTCCACAAGGTTCTGTGCTAGGACCAATTTTATTCACTTTATACATGCTTCCCTTAGGCAGTATTATTAGACGGTATTGCTTAAATTTTCATTGTTACGCAGATGATACCCAGCTTTATCTATCCATGAAGCCAGAGGACACACACCAATTAGCTAAACTGCAGGATTGTCTTACACATAAGGACATGGATGACCTCTAATTTCCTGCTTTTAAACTCAGATAAAACTGAAGTTATTGTACTTGGCCCCACAAATCTTAGAAACATGGTGTCTAACCAGATCCTTACTCTGGATGGCATTACCCTGACCTCTAGTAATACTGTGAGAAATCTTGTAGTCATTTTTGATCAGGATATGTCATTCAAAGCACATATTAAACAAATATGTAAGACTGCTTTTTTGCATTTACGCAATATCTCTAAAATTAGAAAGGTCTTGTCTCAGAGTGATGCTGAAAAACTAATTCATGCATTTATTTCCTCTAGGCTGGACTATTGTAATTCATTATTATCAGGTTGTCCTAAAAGTTCCCTGAAAAGCCTTCAGTTAATTCAAAATGCTGCAGCTAGAGTACTGACAGGGACTAGAAGGAGAGAACATATCTCACCTATATTGGCCTCTCTTCATTGGCTTCCTGTTAATTCTAGAATAGAATTTAAAATTCTTCTTCTTACTTATAAGGTTTTGAATAATCAGGTCCCATCTTATCTTAGGGACCTCGTAGTACCATATCACCCCAATAGAGCGCTTCGCTCTCAGACTGCAGGCTTACTTGTAGTTCCTAGGGTTTGTAAGAGTAGAATGGGAGGCAGAGCCTTCAGCTTTCAGGCTCCTCTCCTGTGGAACCAGCTCCCAATTCAGATCAGGGAGACAGACACCCTCTCTACTTTTAAGATTAGGCTTAAAACTTTCCTTTTTGCTAAAGCTTATAGTTAGGGCTGGATCAGGTGACCCTGAACCATCCCTTAGTTATGCTGCTATAGACTTAGACTGCTGGGGGGTTCCCATGATGCACTGAGTGTTTCTTTCTCTTTTTGCTCTGTATGCACCACTCTGCGTTTAATCATTAGTGATTGATCTCTGCTCCCCTCCACAGCATGTCTTTTTCCTGGTTCTCTCCCTCAGCCCCAACCAGTCCCAGCAGAAGACTGCCCCTCCCTGAGCCTGGTTCTGCTGGAGGTTTCTTCCTGTTAAAAGGGAGTTTTTCCTTCCCACTGTCGCCAAGTGCTTGCTCACAGGGGGTCGTTTTGACCATTGGGGTTTTTACGTAATTATTGTATGGCCTTGCCTTACAATATAAAGCGCCTTGGGGCAACTGTTTGTTGTGATTTGGCGCTATATAAATAAAATTGATTGAAATTGATTGATTGATTGCTTCGTGTCAAAAGTTTGGCTGCAGCATTGTGAACCAATTGGAGAGCCCTAATGCTGGACTGCGGTAAACCAGAAAATAGAACATTGCAGTAGTCCAATCTAGAAGAGATGAACGCATGGATCATGGAAGACAACTAACAGACAGAACATAAGACGGGGACAGGAGACCAATCACAACACAGCGCAGCTGGGTGTCGAGCAACTTCCTACTTTTAAACTCTGATAAGACTGAAATGATGGCTGTTGGTCCAGTGAGGCATCAGCATCAATTTGACCAGCTAACGCTCAGCCTAGGCTCGTGTATCATACATAATACTGTCAAAGTGAGGAACCCTGGGGTAATTTTTGATCCTACATTGTCCTTTGACCTCCACATTAGAGATATTAGTAGGCCAGCCAAGTTGAAAAAAAAAATAACCAAGAGGCATCTTCTTGTTAAAAGCCGGCACCCATGTGTTTAGGTCATTTCATGTATGCTGAATATGAATATGTCAGATGCCAAGCTGATTTTTGACTTTTAAGATCATTTTCAAGGTCACGAAAACATCAAGGTCAAAGAATTTTTTTGTAATTGACATTAAAAAATATACTTAAAATGTGACTTTGGGGTATCCTTGAGGTCATAAATCATAAAAAAGATTACCCTTTTGAATTCAAAATTCAAAATTGAAAAATCATACAATGGCCGCCACTTTTCAAGATGGCCGCCATTTTAGCAAATTTCAGCTTATTGAGTCATTTGTTTGCCTGATTTTAATCATCTTGGTGTCAATTCCTATATTTTTGGCCATGGCAAACCTCTCTATAGCAATTACATTGGTGCACATACATTGGATAACCTTATTTGATATGCAATTTACACTGTGCAAAAGTTGGATGTGTTCAGGATATCTCGGGTCCCAGTAGATAGAATACTGAGGATATTTCAGAGGAAGATATCCTCCTGGTATCTTTGGCAACAAAAGATACTGCACCTACAGACATTGTCCAAGACCTGTTAAGTGCTGAAGAACGTGGAAAAAAGGCAATGTTAAGCAATGTGAAAGAAAGACTTGGGCAAAGAGGGCATTTATTTCATGAAAGCATGAAGAAACACAAGTCCAAAACCTTTGCAGATATGTACAAATCACATGTTTCAAGCAAACAAAACATCCAGAAGACCATAAAAGCTGACCAAAGACTTCTGCAGAGACTTCTAAATGCACTCAGAGGAGGACGCAATGTAGATATGCTTAATATTCTTAAGCATGAGTTGTCACCTGTGCCGCTTTCCTTGGCAAAGGCTGGGGGAGAAATGAATTCAACTGTGAAGGCAGAGATGATTAACATTCTATCAGCTGGACTTCAAATTCCAAACAAAGTACCACCTCCAAACTTGAAGACGTGTTCTGATTGATGGACATGCACTGGTCCAAGCATTGGGAAAACCATCAGATTGTCAAACATTTCATGACTATGGAGAGGCCTTCTTCAAATGTGTTGCCCAACATTTTGATGAAAAAAACCACACGAGTAGATGTATTCGATAGGTACATTGGTATCACATCAGTCAAGACAGCAACTCGCAAAAAGAGATTGGGCAAAAGAAAATCAATCAGAAAGTTGATTGACAATCCCTTGGTGCCACTTCCACCGGTGTGGAACAGTTTCATTGCCATGGATGAAAATAAGGCAGATCTTGCACAGTTTCTGTCAGAGGTCATCATTGAAAAAGGAAGTGAACTTTCTGAAGGCTATGAGCTAGTCACCTGTGGCGGATTCCCTGAAGCTACAGATGCAAGGTCTAAAAAAGAGATGCCAATGAACTAAAATGTGATCATGAAGAAGCTGACACACGGCTTGTTCTTCACTTATGTGAAGCAGCTAGTAGAGGATATGAGTGTATCCTTGTATTTTGCAGGTATACAAATGTATTTATACATTTATACAAATGTATAGGCTTAAAACTTTCGTTTTTGCTAAAGCTTATAGTTAGGGCTGGATCAGGTGACCCTGAACCATCCCTTAGTTATGCTGCTATAGACGTAGACTGCTGGGGGGTTCCCATGATGCACTGAGTGTTTCTTTCTCTTTTTGCTCTGTATGTACCACTCTTTAATCATTAGTGATTGATCTCTGCTCTCTTCCACAGCATGTCTTTTTCCTGGTTCTCTCCCTCAGCCCCAACCAGTCCCAGCAGAAGACTGCCCCTCCCTGAGCCTGGTTCTGCTAGAGGTTTCTTCCTGTTAAAAGGGAGTTTTTCCTTCCCACTGTAGCCAAGTGCTTGCTCACAGGGGGTCGTTTTGACCGTTGGGGTTTTACATAATTATTGTATGGCCTTGCCTTACAATATAAGGCGCCTTGGGGCAACTGTTTGTTGTGATTTGGCGCTATATAAATAAAATTGATTGATTGAAATATTTCTGTTGCTTTTTACTTCAGACCTGATAATGCCACTGAGGTGCGGATGGTATCAGGAACAGCAAGAAAGAGGAAATGCTACCCTATTCATACTATTTGCCAGAAACTCACACCGACAGTGAGGCAAAATCTACTAGGTTTCCATGCTCTGAGTGGATCAGACACAACTTCAGCTTTCACTGGTCATGGCAAAAAAAAGTGTTGGAAAATATACCAGGAGCACACAGAACTTCTCTCTGGCATAGGTCGAGATGGTGATCTTGCCCTTATTGAAGAGTTTGTGTGTTATCTGTATGGTGCTCCACAACAGCCAAGCATAAACCATGCTAGGTTGTACCTATTTGGAAAAGCAAAGGCTGCCTTAGAAATGCTTCCACCAACTCAAGATGCCCTTGAACTCCACAAATGCCGTGTTAACTACCAAGCAAAAGTCTGGCTTCAAGCTCACAAACAACATATTGATGTTCCTCAACCTGATGATACAAAGGCCTGGACACTCAATAATGAAGGTCTGCAGCCAGTCTGGAGGACACTTGAACCCATTCTATCGACCTGTGTTGAACTGATGACTTGTTCTTGTAAAACAAAGTGCAAAACAGCCAGTTGTTCTTGTTACAAACAAAACCTTAAATGCATAAATGCATGTGGTTGTGATGCTGTTGGCTGCTGCAACCCAGCTGATTGACTGAATTGATGTGCACTTTCTCCTAACTTTAATAAGAGACACTGTATTAAGCCTCTGTAAAACTACAAGTGTATGTATGCTTTTGCTAAAATATTTAATAAAGATTATCAAAGTGATATGTTTAAGAATTTATTTGACTTGCTGAGTAGTATTAAAATAAATGAAACATGTAACAAAACACTATGTAACATTTTTTAGATAAACCGTTTAATTTTTTTATCTGCAGAGAGAACAAAGTAAAGAAAATGTCCTATTAGGCCGTTTTATCACAAAATGAACACTTTAAATCCTTATTATCTAATGCCTACAGGCAAATAAAAGTATCATGAATAGATTTGCCATGGCCAAAAATATAGGAATTGACACCAAGATCATTAAAATCTGGCAAAAAATGACTTATTTAGTTAAAATGTGCTAAAGTGGCGGCCATCTTGAAAAAATGGCAGCCATTTTATGATTTTTTAATTTTGATGTTTTAATTCAAAAGTAATCATTTTTATGATTTATATCCTCAAGGATACCCAAAAGTCACACTTTAAGTATATTTTTGTAATGTCAATTACAAAAAAACTTCTTTGACCTTGATGTTTTCATGACCTTGAAAATGACCTTAAAAGTCAAAAATCAGCTCGGCATCCGGCATATTCATATTCAGCATACTTGAAACGACCTAAATCACATGGGTGCCGACTTTTAACAAGAAGATGCCTCTAATTTTATTTCTAGGCCACTTTTTGGAGTTTGGCTGGCCAACTATATTATCACGACTGCTTTCTTCCACCTGTGACATAGAGTGAAGATTCGTCCCATCCTGTCTATGGCTGATGCTAAGACCCTGATCCATGCGTTTATGTCTTCTAGATTGGACTACTGCAATGTTCTACTTTCTGGTTTACCACAGTCCAGCATTAGGGCTCTCCGGTTGGTTCAAAATGCTGCTGCCAGACTTTTGACACTAAGCATAATGTTGGACCACATTACACCCATTTTGGCATCTCTTTCACTGGCTTCCTGTCCCAGTGAAATCAGATTTTAAGGTGCAGGACTACTTTGTGTCTCTAGGGTGAATAAAAAGTCTGCAGGTCACAGAGCTTTCTCTTATCATGCCCCTGTTTTGTGGAATGATCTCCCTATGGAGATAAAACAGTCACAGTTCTGTTGAACATTCAAGTCCAGACTAACAACACATCTATTCTCCTTCTCATATGACTAGTATACCATCGTACTATGGAACTTTGCTTCTTCTCATTTTAATTCATCTTATTAGCAACAGATCAGGTCTCAGCCTCACGACATCTAAATTCTGGGTCTGTTAGTGAAGCTCAGTTCTAGATGCCAGCGATCACCTCAGTATTTTCTCTGCTTCTCTGTTGGTTTACTGCTGGTGAATTAATGCCTCAGGTGAAGTTATTTCTGCCTGACTGATTCTGCTCTTTTTACTTTCTGTCTGAGGCACTGACGAGACCTTCAAACAATGAGTCAGCACTTCTGTCTTTGAGCGCCCTGCCCACTGCTGGAAGGTCCTGTTTACTACATAGGTTGTAGCAGTGAAGCCGCTGAGAGGAGCTGCAAAGCTCAACTCTCTACTCAATAGCAGTGCCACCGTGAGGCGGAGGTCTTGGAAAATAAAGCAGTGCTGACTTATGGTTTTGAAGTGTTAATAAAATTAATATTGATAGAATAACTCTATGAATGTCAATTCTGTCATTTATACAAAGTTAAAATATAACATATATCTTTTAATTTTAAATAATGCAGTAATTCTGAAGTTTTGTAACAAACACAGACAGATGCCAAAGGGATTATGGATAAATGAGCCGCCGCGAACACTGATTGGTTGACTCATTCATTCTATGTAAAAACCAACATGTTAATGTGAGGTGTGTGTGTGTTGGTGTTTACATATAAATGTGCTTTTATAAAATATGCCATTTTTTATTTGTAAAAAAGCAATTTTCAAAAATCCAAAAAGGTGATTTCACAACCGTATGATATAACCGGGGTCAAAATAAATAGAACACTGCCTTCTACTGGTGTTCAGACACTTAGTACTTAGGGTGAATACTGCCATGAACACTACTGGCCAGTAGATGGCAGTAGAGACCGTGCAAAATTGCAGTTTTCATAAGGATCATACGGATCATTCATTATTTCCAATAAATAATCCGTCCGTGTCTGCTACGTTTAAGATGCATGGAATTTAATAACCACAAACCAAATTTCAGACATCTTATATTGTATATATTACTCTTCAACAAAGAAGACAGTCAGTGTTTGACAAAAGCAAGACGTTAAAGAACATGAAGCGTTGCAGCTCACAATAATTCCAGTTGAAAATAATGGAGAAGCAACCTGAGCTTCTTCTGGCATTTTTACATAAAACAAACACAATAACAACATCTATAAACCCAGAGAATATATTCACGAGAGTTTTCAAGGATTCAATTCAAAAGGATTCAAAAGAATTTTATTGTCATATGCACAAAGGAACATGTTCCCTGCACAATGAAATATGATTACTGCATTTAACCCATCCTAATTGCCAGTTAGGAGCAGAAGTCGCCTTTTAGGCACAATATACAGAGTTTAATGCTATTGTCCATGTGGAGCCTGATCAGAGCGTCTCACATGCATTTATCCTGTCATGAACGTTTGCAGTCAGTACCCATAATGCACTGCGCACACACCATGTCCACACTAAAACCTTTAAAATTAGTGCAATACTTTAAAACTAAAACATATAGCTGATATTTTCACTTCATAAAACATCAGACATGACATTAATTTAAATAACTTGTCCGAAATTAGTTTTGTTAAAAGTTTAACCATAAGTTAAAACTGTATGCCTCTGGATGACTTGGGTGATATTGCCAGCACATCCGTGTGGGGTCAAAAGAAATGAGCTTTTCTTTTCTCCAGTTCTCTTTTGCCTGCAGAGGATAGAGCAGTTTCTCCTGGAACCAGCTCTTTTTTGCAGAGGATAGAGCTGTGCATTACTACAAAACATTTAACAGGCTGGTACTCAAATCTTTGATTTCGGACTTCATAAATGTTTGTAATTGTTAAACTTTGTTCACCACGCCTGCAAAAATAGGTTAGCGGTCTAAAATTGATCAAACCAGAATTTTATTTAATTTAAGATAATGCCCACCACTGGCTGTAACTAATTAAGGTGAGCATCATGCCAGTGGTGCATTGACAATGCTTTCTGCTTTGTCTGTCAGTCTAGTCAGGGAGATCATGTCTGGGAACATGTGCAGATGCTGTGGTTTGCCGCATTCACTGCAACGTAGAACTACCCCAAGTCCTACTGCCGGCAGGTGAGACATGAGCATCCCCCAGGCCTTTTCCCATTCCTGGGGTTGTCGGCCACCTTTGTGCTGGATCGTGCTCAGAGATGCAGTATGTTGTCGAAGGCATTCCCTGACTGTGTGGATGATACACAAGTCTTTCTAAGTAACCTGAAGTAAGATTTTCTTCATACAGTGTCGTTCTAGTGATACTCGAGGATTCTCTGAAAAGACCTAAGGCCAAAGACATCTAGACTTTGCTTTAGGCCACTGGTTACCTTCCAGGCATCACAGTCATATAGTAAGACGGGAAGCACCAGAACCCTGAAGACTCAAAGAGTCATTTTCCTGCTTTGGTATCTGCTTTGACAATCATCTCTGTCTCAGTTACTCAGTACTTCAGGAGCTATTCTCAGGCATCTCTCAGCCTCAAAAGAAGAGGACTTGGATACATGAATGACATGAATGACATGAATGTCACTGCAAAGACATGTCTGTGCAGTTTTGACACTTTAACTACATACAGATACACATGTGAAGAATGAGTCCAGGAAGTCACTCAAAGCTTGGATCTTGGTATTGATCCAGGACACCCAAGCCACTGGTCTCCGCAAACCCTACCCAACACCCAGTCCATGCAAGGATTCAACAGATTAGGAGTGACAGCACATCCCTGATGGATGCCACAATTCACTGGGAAGCAGGCAGAGATACCCCCCCACCCCACCCCACCCCCACTGCACAGCACTCACAGTAGCTGTGTGAAGGCTGGCAGGGGACACTGGGTTTACCCAGGGGGCACGTTGGTGGGGGTACAAAAACTACATCACTGTTCAAATAGCTATTATTAAATATCAAACCACAGACACACAGAGTAATTCTGCAGGTTAATATTGAAGCAAAGACTAAATGTCTCACTGGATCGTGTTGTGCCGCCGCCACACAGCGTTCGTCGGTCATAAAAGTTTATTTGGAGGAAAAACGATGTGACTGAATGTTGAAGTGACATCATGTCAGGTGTTTTGTAGTCACACATTGCATCTCATTTCCTGTGGTTTAACATCAGTCAAAGGTCTCACCAAGGATGCAAAGTGTAATGACAACTGTCTGTGATTTCCTGTGCTGACATGTGTGATGTCAGTTTGGCATCTCATCCACAAGTCATGTGATCGGCACTGTGTGACTTAAGTGTTAAAAAAAAATCAGATTTGCTGGAGACATGGATGGAGACCTGAAGACTTGTCTGAACGGAGACAAGCTGCTCTGTGGAATATGGACAACAGAGAGAGAGAAACAGAAGGAAGAGCAGACCTTCACTAACCACACCCCATTCATCCTGTTCAAAAAACAAAGAGAGAAAACACGTTGTGATTGTGTCATGGTCGGTCTTTGTCTGCCTCTCTCCTTCCCTTGTGTGTAGTTTGTCTGTTTTCCCTCCAGGTGGCGCGCTGCAGAGCCGAGGAACCCCTGTAACTCATCATCTCCTTGCATCTAAAGCTTATGAGTGGCTCATCAGGAGCGGGCTACTTAAACTCCAGCTTGAAACTCAGTCTTTGCCAGATTCTTTCCTTTCCTGAGGCCAGATTTATCCATGACCCTGTTTCTGCGCTGATGCTTCCAAGCGCTCTGATGTCTGGGCTTTCTGCAGCTCATTTCAAGGTAACATGGCCACCTCTAATTCCCATATTAGAGCTTGTTGATGGTGTTTCCAGACACTTTCCTGTGTGGCTCCCACGCCCCTCTCTGCATGACATCACTTTGGAACTCTCCGGCTCTCAGCTACAGAGCGCGTAGCTCTGCCACTCTTCAGTTAAGTTCCTGCATTTCTGTGAGATCCCATTTTTACGCTGTACCTGTTTGTGACTGTGCATGGTTATGAACTGTTTCCAAGAACTAGAACCAAGAACTACTTCCAAGAACTGTTTTCCAAGAACTGTATGAACTCTGATATCAAACCACTGAGACCTTTCCAAGTTGTTTCTAAAGTAAAATTTTGCTTAATTGGAACTGCGTCACAAGACACACAGCACCTGACCTCTGACCTCTGAAGATATTCATGAACTGTGAATGATTCCTGAACAGCAAACCTTGGTTCATACAAAATTAACTTTATTTCTGAACCTGTGAACATTCCTGTTTTAACCCGACAGTGAACTGCTTGTTGTCAAAGTCTTCAGTGTTCTGAGTGCAAGTCCTCACCTCTCCTCTCCTCCGTTCTCCTAGTTCCCGTCCTTGGCTCTGTGTGCCCACCTGGACCCTGGATCCAGTTTCCATATACCCCAGTATTCCAGTTTGTTCTCAGACTACCAAGTCTGTCCCTGTGTGCACTGCAGCTCCCAGATTTACACCGCTACAAGTGGGCCCTGTATTGGCTCAGCAGTTGTCAAAACACAGTTGTTTTGACTTTGCTATGATCCTTTATTGTTTTGACTTTGCTGTGTTTGTTTGTTGTTTTGACTGTGCTATGTTTGTTGTTTTGACTGTGCTATGTTTGTTGTTTTGACTTTGCTGTGTTTGTTTGTTGTTTTGGCTGTGCTGTGTTTGTTTTTTGACTTGGCTGTGTTTATTTGTTGTTTTGATTTTTTTCTGTGTTTGTTGTTTTGACCTTGCTGTGTTTGTTTTGACTTTGCTGTGTTCATTTGTTTGTTGTTTTGACCGAGCTGTGGCTGGTTATTGTTTTGACTTATGATTTTTTGTTGTTTTGACTTTGCTGTGTTTTGACTTTGCAATGATCCTTTGTTGTTTTGACTTTGCTGTGTTTGTTTGTTGTTTTGACTGTGCTGTGTTTGTTGTTTTGAATTTGCTGTGTTTGTTTGTTGTTTTGGCTGTGTCGTGTTTGTTTGTTTTTTGACTTGGCTGTGTTTATTTGTTGTTTTGATTTTTTTTCTGTTTGTTGTTTTGACCTTGCTGTGTTTGTGTGTTTGTTTTGACTTTGCTGTGTTTGATTGTTGTTTTGACTTTGCTGTGTTCATTTGTTTGTTGTTTTGACCGAGCTGTGGTTGGTTATTGTTTTGACTTGCTATGATTCTTTGTTGTTTTGACTTTGCTGTGTTTTGACTTTGCTATGATTCTTTGTTGTTTTGATTTTGCTGTTTGTTATTTTGACCTTGCTGTGTTTGTTGTTTTGACTTTGATGTGTTTGTTTGTTTGTTGTTTGGACTTTGCTGTGTTTGTTTATTGTTTTGAATTTGCCATGTTTGTTATTTTGACCTTGCTGTGTTTGATTGTTTTTGTGACCCTGGTTGGTTATTGTTTTGACTTTGCTGTGTTTGTTTGTTGTTTGGACTTTGCTATGATTCTTTGTTGTTTTGACATTGCTGTGTTTGCTTGTTTGTTGTTTGGACTTTGCTATGATTCTTTGTTGTTTTGACATTGCTGTGTTTGCTTGTTTGTTGTTTGGACTTTGCTATGATTCTTTGTTGTTTTGACCTTGCTGTGTTTGTGTGTTTGTTGTTTTGTCCTTGCGGTGTTTGTTTTTGCTGTGTTTGTGTGTTTGTTGTTTTGACCTTGCTATGTTTGATTGTTGTTTTGACTTTGCTGTGTTTGATTGTTGTTTTGACTTTGCTGTGTTCATTTGTTTGTTGTTTTGACTTTGCTGTGTTCATTTGTTTGTTGTTTTGACTTGCTATGGTTCTTTGTTTGTTGTTTTGACTTTGCTGTGTTTTGACTTTGCTATGATTCTTTGTTGTTTTCATTTTGCTGTGTTTGTTTGTTGTTTTGGCTGTGCTGTGTTTATTTGTTGTTTTGATTTTTTTCTGTTTGTTGTTTTGACCTTGCTGTGTTTGTGTGTTTGTTGTTTTGACTTTGCGATGATTGTATGTTGTTGTGATTTTGCCATGTTTGTTTTGACTGTGCTGTTTGTTTGTTGTTTTGACATTGCGATGATTGTTTGTTGTTTTGACTGTGCTGTGTTTTGACTTTGCTATGATTGTTTGTTGTTTTGATTTTGCTGTGTTTGATGTTTTGACTGTGCTGTGTTTGTTTGATGTGTTTGTTTGTTGTTTTGACTTTGCTATGACTCTTTGTTGTTTTGACTTTGCTGTGTTTGTTTGTTGTTTTGACTTTGCCATGTTTGTTGTTTTGACTTTGCTGTGTTTGATTGTTTGTTGTTTTGAACTTGCTGTGGTTGTTTGTTGTTTTGACTTTGCTGTGTTTCTTGGTTGTTTTTTCTTTGCTGTGTTTGTTTGTTGTTTTGACTTTGCAGTGTTTGTTTATATTTTTGACTTTGTTTTTTTTGTTTGTTTTTTGTTTTGACTTTGTGTTTTGTTTTGTTCATTTGATGTTTTGACTTTGCTGTGTTTGTTTGTTTTTGTTGTGATTGTTTGTTTGTTTGTTGTTTTGACTTTGCTGTGTTTGTTTGTATTTTTGACTTTGTTTTTTTTTGTTTGTTTGCTGTTTTGACTTTGTGGGGGACTGTTGTTTTGACTTTGCTGTATTTGTTTGTTTGATGTTTTGACCCTGCTGTTTATTTGTTGTTTTGACTTTGTGGTGACTGTTTTTTTTTACTTTGATGTGTTTGTTTGTTTGTTTGTTGTCTTGAGTTTGCTGTGTTTGTTTGTTGTTTGGACTTTGTTTGTTGTTTGTACTTTGTGGTGACTGTTGTTTTGACCTTTCTGTGTTTGTTGTTTTGAGTTTTCTGTGTTTGTTTGTTGTTTTGACTTTCCTGTGTTTGTTGTTTTGACTTTGCTGTGTTTGTTGTTTTGACTTTGTGGTGACTGTGTGTTGTTTTGACTTTGTCGTAACTATTTGTTCTTTTGATTTTGCTGTGTTTTTGTTGTTTTGATTTTGTGGTGACTGCTGTTTTGACTTTGCTGCGTTTGTTTGTTTGTTGTTTTGACTTTGCTGCGTTTGTTTGTTGTTTTGACTTTGCGGTGACTGTTTTTTTTTTTTTACTTTGGGGTGACTGTTTTTTGACTTTGTCTTAACTGTTTGTTGTTTGACTTTGCTGCGTTTGTTTTTTTGTTGTTTTGACTTTGCAGTGACTGTTGTTTTGACTTTGGGGTGACTGTGTTTTTTACTTTGTCTTAACTGTTTGTTGTTTGACTTTGCTGCATTTGGTTGTTGTTTTGACTTTGTGGTGACTGTTTGTTTTTTAACTTTGTCTTAACTGTTTGTTGTTTTGACTTTGCTGCATTTGTTTGTTGTTTTGACTGTGGTGACTGTTTGTTTTTTTGACTTTGTCTTAACTGTTTGATGTTTTGACTTTGCTGTGTTTGTTTGTATTTTTGACTTTGTTTTTTGTTTGTTTGCTGTTTCAACTTTGTGGTGACTGTTGTTTTGATCTTGCTGTGTTTGTTTTGTCTTTGCTGTCTTTGTTTGTTTGTTGTTCTGACCTTGCTGTGTTTGTTTGTTGTTTTGACTTTGTTGTGAATGTTTGTTGTTTGTTTGTGGTTTTGACATTGTTGTGACTGTTGTTTTGACTTTCTTTGTTTGTTGTTTTGAGCTTGCTGTGTTTGTTTATTGTTTTGAGTTTGTTTGTTTGTTTGTTGTTTTGACTTTGTGGTGACTGTTGTTTTGACCCTGCTGTGTTTATTTTTTGTTGTTTTGTGTTTGCTGTGTTTTTTGTTTTGACTTTGATGTGTTTGTTTTTGTTATTTTGAGTTTGCTGTGTTTTGTTGTTTTGAGTTTGTGGTGACTGTTGTTTTGACTTTGCTGTGTTTGTTTGTTTGTTGTTTTGACTTTGCTGTGTTTGTTTGTTTGTTGTTTTGACTTTGGGGTGACTGTTTTTTTGACTTTGTCTTAACTGTTTGTTGTTTTGACTTTGCTGTGTTTGTTTGTTGTTTTGACTTTGCGGTGACTGTTGTTTTGACTCTGTGGTGACTGTCTTTTTGACTTTGTCTTAACTGTTTGTTGTTTTGACTTTGCTGTGTTTGTTTGTTTGTTTGTTGTTTTGACTTTGTCATGACTGTTCTTTTGACTTTGCTGTGTTTGTTTAAATTTTTGACTTAGTTTTTTTCTTTGTTTGCTGTTTTGACTTTGTGGGGACTGTTTTGTCTTCGCTGTGTTTTTTTTTTGTGTTGTTTTGACCCTGCTGTTTGTTTGTTGTTTTGACTTTGCGGTGTTTGTTTGTTGTTTTGACTTTGTTTGTTGTTTTGACGTTGTGGTGACTGTTGTTTTGACCTTGCTATGTTTGTTTGTTCTTTGTTTGACTTTGTGGTAACTGTTGTTTTGACCTTGCTGTGTTTGTTTGTTGTTTTGACTTTGTGGTGACTGTGTGTTGTTTTGACTTTGTCGTAACTGTTTGTTCTTTTGACTTTGCTGTGTTTGTTTGTTGTTTTGACTTTGTTGTGATTGTTTGTTTGTTGTTTTGACTTTGCTGTGTTTGTTGCTGTGTTTGTATTTTTGACTTTGTTTGCTGTTTTCACTTTGTGGAGACTGTTGTTTTGTCTTAGCTGTCTTTGTTTGTTTGTTGTTCTGACCTTGCTGTGTTTGTTTGTTGTTTTGACTTTGTTGTGACTGTTTGTTGTTTGTTTGTGGTTTTCACTTTGTGGTGACTGTTTGTTGTTTTGACTTTGTTTGTTTGTTGTGACTGTTTGTTGTTTTGACTGTTTGTTTGTTGTTTTGAGTTTGTTGTGTTTGTTTGTTCTTTTGAGTTTGTTTGTTTGTTCTTTTGACTTTGTGGTGACTGTTGTTTTGACCCTGCTGTGTTTGTTGTTTGTTGTGCACTTGTGGAGGATGTCCACGTGCAGGCCTAATGACTCGCAGCACCTGTGGATGATGCTCACGTGCAGACTTAAGGACTTTCAGCTGAAGCAGATAATTAGATGGCGTTCTGCATTTAAGCCATGAGTGGTTCAAGCAGAATTGCCGGGAACTTGACCTTGTGACGTTCGTTTGTGAGACGCTGAGGACCGCGCCTGGGTTTGACACGTCGTGCCTGTGAAGGAGGACGGGTGAGGGACACATGCTGTCAGCACACATCAGAGGTGATTGATTGTCTGAATAAGTGTTAATGGTAGTTTGGTATTTTGTTATGCAGTATATTTGAACATTGATGAGAATTGTGCAGCTCGCTTCTCACGGCCGTGGCGTGCGTACTGATGATCCTCCACCTGTTGTGAGAAGCTGCTCATTTACATAAAGCTTAAATTCAGACCTGAATGTGTTGCTGATAGCGTGTGCGTTTGAAGGATATTAGTTGTAGCTGTTGACTTACCTCACCTCTTCTATCCTTCACAGAGTCAGTTTGTCGTGTCCACCTGGGGGGTGTTTGGCGGTGAATTTGAGTCCAGAAGCACCAGGCTTCGATTCCTTTGGGCGCTGGAGAGCGCGCCGTCCTTCACTCCGCCAGACAAGCCATTTATTATGTTGTACACATTTATTGCACAGAAAGGGAAATAAATGTTTTGTTTTTGGAACGGCTTTCTGGTTATTTAGCGCTGGGTTCAGTCAGACGCAGGTCCGCTGCTCAACCCGCGTCGGCACATAACAGTTTTGACTTTGTCATGACTGTTTGTTGTTTTGACTTTGTTGTGACTGTTGTTTTGACCCTGCTGTGTTTGTTTTTTGTTGTTTTGAGTTTGCTGTGTTTTTGTTGTTTTGATTTTGTGGTGACAGTTGTTTTGACTTTGCTGTGTTTTTGTTGTTTTGACTTTGCTGTGTTTGTTGTTTTGACTTTGCTGCGTTTGTTTGTTTGTTGTTTTGTCTTTGCGGTGACTGTTTGTTGTTTTGACTTTGTGGTGACTTTATTTTTTTGACTTTGTCTTAACTGTTTGTTGTTTTGACTTTGCTGTGTTTGTTTGCTGTCTTGAGTTTGCTGTGTTTGTTTGTTGTTTCGACTTTGTGGTGACTGTTTGTTGTTTTGACTTTGATGTGTTTGTTTGTTGTCTTGAGTTTGCTGTGTTTGTTTGTTGTTTCAACTTTGTGGTGACTGTTTGTTGTTTTGATCTTGCTGTGTTTGTTTGTTGTTTTGACTTTGTGGTGACTGTTTGTTGTTTTGACCTTGCTGTGTTTGTATGCTGTTTTGACTTTGTGGTGACTGTGTGTTATTTTGATTTTGTCGTAACTGTTCTTTTGACTTTCCTGTGTTTGTTTGTTGTTTAGACTTTGCTGTGTTTGTTGTTTTGACTTTGTGGTGACTGTGTGTTGTATTGACTGTCGTAACTGTTTGTTCTTTTGACTTTGCTGTGTTTGTTTGTTTTGAGTTTGCTGTGATTGTTGTTTTGATTTTCTGTGTTTTCTTTTGTTCATTTGAGGTTTTGACTTTGCTGTGATTGTTTGTTGTTTTGACTTTGCTGTGATTGTTTGTTGTTTTGACTTTGCTGTGGTTTTTTTTGTTTTGACTTTGTTTGCTGTTTTCACTTTGTGGGGACTGTTGTTTTGTCTTTGCTGTGTTTGTTTGTTTGTTGTTCTGTCCTTTCTGTGTTTGTTTGTTGTTCTGTCCTTTCTGTGTTTGTTTGTTGTTTTGACTTTGTTGTGACTGTTTGTTGTTTTGACTTTGTTGTTTGTTTATGGTTTTCACTTTGTGGTGACTGTTTGTTGTTTTGACCTTGCTGTGTTTGTTTGTTGTTTTGACTTTGTTGTGACTGTTTGTTGTTTTGACTTTGTTTGTTTGTTGTTTTGAGTTTGCTGTGTTTGTTGTTTTGAGTTTGTTGTGACTGTTTGTTGTTTTGACTTTGTTTGTTTGTTGTTTTGACTTTGTTTGTTTGTTGTTTTGACTTTGTTTGTTTGTTGTTTTGAGTTTGCTGTGTTTGTTTGTTGTTTTGAGTTTGCTGTGTTTGTTGTTTTGAGTTTGCTGTGTTTGTTCTTTTGACTTTGTGGTGACTTTTGTTTTGACTTTGATGTGTTTGTTTTTTGTTGTTTTGAGTTTGCTGTGTTTTTGTTGTTTTGATTTTGTGGTGACTGTTGTTTTGACTTTGCTGTGTTTGTTTGTTTATTGTTTTGAGTTTGTGGTGACTGTTTGTTGTTTTGACTTTGGGGTGACTGTTTTTTTGACTTTGTCTTAACTGTTTGTTGTTTTGACTTTGCTGTGTTTGTTGTTTTGACTTTGCGGTGACTGTTGTTTTGACTCTGTGGTGACTGTTTGTCTTTTTGACTTTGTCTTAACTGTTTGTTGTTTTGACTTTGCTGTGTTTGTTTTTTTGACTTTGTCATGACTGTTGTTTTGACTTTGCTGTGTTTGTTTGAATTTTTGACTTTGTTTTTTTCTTTGTTTGCTGTTTTGACTTTGTGGGGACTGTTGTTTTGTCTTCGCTGTGTTTGTTTGTTGTTTTGACCCTGCTGTTTGTTTGTTGTTTTGACTTTGTGGTGACTGTTTGTTGTTTTGACTTTGATGTGTTTGTTTGTTGTCTTGAGTTTGCTATGTTTGTTTGTTGTTTTGACTTTGTTTGTTGTTTTGACTTTGTGGTTACTGTTGTTTTGACCTTGCTATGTTTGTTTGTTCTTTGTTTGACTTTGTGGTAACTGTTGTTTTGACCTTGCTGTGTTTGTTTGTTGTTTTGACTTTGTGGTGACTGTTTGTTGTTTTGGCCTTGCTGTGTTTCTTTGTTATTTTGACTTTTTCATGACTATTTTTTGTTTTTACTTTGATGTGTTTGTTTGTTTGTTGTTTTGACCTTGCTGTGTTTGTTTGTTGTTTTGACTTTTTCATGACTATTTGTTGTTTTGACTTTGATGTGTTTGTTGTTTTGAGTTTTCTGTGTTTGTTTGTTGTTTTGACTTTGTGGTGACTGTTTGTTGTTTTGATTTTCGTGTTTGTTTGTTGTTTTGACTTTGTTGTGATTGTTTGTTTGTTGTTTTGACTTTGTTTGCTGTTTTCACTTTGTGGGGACTGTTGTTTTGTCTTTGCTGTGTGTGTTTGTTTGTTGTTCTGTCCTTGCTGTGTTTGATTGTTTGTTGTTTTGATGTTGTTGTGACTGATGTTTTGACTTTGTTGTTTGTTTGTGGTTTTGACTTTGTTGTGACTGTTTGTTGTTTTGACTTTGCTGTGTTTGATTGTTTGTTCTTTTGACATTGTGGTGACTGTTGTGTTGACCCTGCTGTGTTTATTTTTGTTCTTTTGTGTTTGCTGTGTTTGTTGTTTTGATTTTGTGGTGACTGTTGTTTTGACTTTGCTGTGTTTGTTTTTTTGTTGTTTTGACTTTGTGGTGACTGTTTGTTGTTTTGACTTTGTGGTCACTGTTGTTTTGACTTTGGGGTGACTGTTTTTTTTACTTTGTCTTAAGTGTTTGTTGTTTTGACTTTGCTGTGTTTGTTGTTTTGACTTTGCGGTGACTGTTATTTTGACTTTGAGGTGACTGCTTGTCTTTTTTAGTTTGTCTTAACTGTTTGTTGTTTTGACTTTGCTGCATTTGTTTGTTGTTTTGACTTTGCGGTGACTGTTTGTTGTTTTGACTTTGCTGTGTTTGTTGTTTTGACTTTGCGGTGACTTTGTTGTTTTGACCCTGCTGTTTGTTTGTTGTTTTGACTTTGTGGTGACTGTTTGTTGTTTTGACTTTGATGTGTTTGTTTGTTTGTTTGTTGTCTTGAGTTTGCTATGTTTGTTTGTTGTTTTGACTTTGTTTGTTGTTTTGACTTTGTGGTTACTGTTGTTTTGACCTTGCTATGTTTGTTTGTTCTTTGTTTGACTTTGTGGTAACTGTTGTTTTGACCTTGCTGTGTTTGTTTGTTGTTTTGACTTTGTGGTGACTGTTTGTTGTTTTGGCCTTGCTGTGTTTCTTTGTTATTTTGACTTTTTCATGACTATTTTTTGTTTTTACTTTGATGTGTTTGTTTGTTTGTTGTTTTGACCTTGCTGTGTTTGTTTGTTGTTTTGACTTTTTCATGACTATTTGTTGTTTTGACTTTGATGTGTTTGTTGTTTTGAGTTTTCTGTGTTTGTTTGTTTGTTTTGACTTTGTGGTGACTGTTTGTTGTTTTGATTTTTGTGTTTGTTTGTTGTTTTGACTTTGTTGTGATTGTTTGTTTGTTGTTTTGACTTTGTTTGCTGTTTTCACTTTGTGGGGACTGTTGTTTTGTCTTTGCTGTGTGTGTTTGTTTGTTGTTCTGTCCTTGCTGTGTTTGATTCTTTGTTGTTTTGATGTTGTTGTGACTGATGTTTTGACTTTGTTGTTTGTTTGTGGTTTTGACTTTGTTGTGACTGTTTGTTGTTTTGACTTTGCTGTGTTTGATTGTTTGTTCTTTTGACATTGTGGTGACTGTTGTGTTGACCCTGCTGTGTTTATTTTTGTTCTTTTGTGTTTGCTGTGTTTGTTGTTTTGATTTTGTGGTGACTGTTGTTTTGACTTTGCTGTGTTTGTTTTTTTGTTGTTTTGACTTTGTGGTGACTGTTTGTTGTTTTGACTTTGTGGTCACTGTTGTTTTGACTTTGGGGTGACTGTTTTTTTTACTTTGTCTTAAGTGTTTGTTGTTTTGACTTTGCTGTGTTTGTTGTTTTGACTTTGCGGTGACTGTTATTTTGACTTTGAGGTGACTGTTTGTCTTTTTTAGTTTGTCTTAACTGTTTGTTGTTTTGACTTTGCTGCATTTGTTTGTTGTTTTGACTTTGTGGTGACTGTTTGTTGTTTTGACTTTGCTGTGTTTGTTGTTTTGACTTTGCGGTGACTTTGTTGTTTTGACTTTGCTGTGTTTGTTGTTTTGACTTTGCGGTGACTGTTGTTTTGACTTTGAGGTGACTGTCTTTGTTATGTGTTGACGCGGGTTGAGGAGCGGACCTGCGTCAGACAGGACCCAGTGCTAAAAATAACCAGAAAGTGGTTCCAAACAGAAACTATTTATTATTCACCTGTGCTTAAAAGTGTAAAAACATAAAAACAACGTCCCTCTGGTGGAGTGATTCGTGGCTCGCTCTCCAGCGCCCGCAAGGATTAAAGCCGGCGCTCCTGGACTTCCTACCACCGCCAAACACCCCCCAGGTGGACACGACAAACTGATTCTCTGTGAAGCAAAGAGAAGGTGAGGTAAGGCAACAGATACAACTATATCTTCCAATAAACGCACGCTATCAGCAACACACTCAGGTCAGTGTCCTTTTTTTACTTTATGCAAATGAGCAGCTTCTCACAACAAGTGGAGGATCACTTATCCTTCACGCCACAGCAGTGAGAAGCAAACTGCACAATTCTCTTCACAATTCCAGTATACTGTGTAACAAAACACCAAGTTACTATCAACAATTACTTAAACACTTAATTACCTTTCATGTGTGCTGACAGCATGTGTCCTCACCCCTCCCTGCTTCACGGGCTCGATGTGTCAAAACCCAGGCGCGGTCCTCAGCGTCTCACAAACGAACGTCACAAGGTCGAGTTCCCGGCAGTTCTGCTTGAATCACACATGACTTAAATGCAGAACGCCATCCAATTATCTGCTTCAGCTGCAAGTCGTCCAGGCTGCACGTGAGCACCACTCACAGGTGCTTTCCATGATGTTGATGAGGGTGAAGACTCTTCAGCCAGCACCTTCTTCACAGACAAATCAGCCCTCATGCCACCTGGAGAGCAAAGAAAAGAAAAGAACACCAAAACATCCAGCCACGCCCCCCCCAACACACAACAGTCTTTTTTACTTTGTCTTAACTGTTTGTATTTTTTACTTTGTTTGCTGTTTTCACTTTGTAGAGACTGTTGTTTTGTCTTTGCTGTCTTTGTTTGTTTGTTGTTCTGACCTTGCTGTGTTTGTTTGTTGTTTTGACTTTGTTGTGACTGTTTGTTGTTTGTTTGTGGTTTTCACTTTGTTGTGACTGTTGTTTTGACTTTGTTTGTTTGCTGTTTTGAGCTTGCTGTGTTTGTTTATTGTTTTGAGTTTGTTTGTTTGTTGTTTTGACTTTGTGGTGACTGTTGTTTTGACCCTGCTGTGTTTATTTTTTGTTCTTTTGTGTTTGCTGTGTTTTTTGTTTTGACTTTGTCATGAATGTTTGTTGTTTTGACTTTGATGTGTTTGTTTTTTGTTGTTTTGAGTTTGCTGTGTTTTTGTTGTTTTGATTTTGTGGTGACTGTTGTTTTGACTGCTGTGTTTGTTTGTTTGTTGTTTTGACTTTGCTGTGTTTGTTTGTTTATTGTTTTGAGTTTGCGGTGACTGTTGTTTTGACTTTGGGGTGACTGTTGTTTTGACTTTGTCTTAACTGTTTGTTGTTTTGACTTTGTCTTAACTGTTTGTTGTTTTGACTTTGCTGTGTTTGTTTGTTGTTTTGACTCTGTGGTGACTGTCTTTTTGACTTTGTCTTAACTGTTTGCTGTTTTGACTTTGCTCAACTCAACTCAACTTTTTTCTTATATAGCGCCAAATCACAACAAACAGTTGCCCCAAGGCGCTCCATATTGTAAGGCAAGGCCATACAATAATTATGAAAAACCCCAACGGTCAAAACGACCCCCTATGAGCAAGCACTTGGCCACATTGGGAAGGAAAAACTCCCTTTTAACAGGAAGAAACCTCCAGCAGAACCAGGCTCAGGGAGGGGCAGTCTTCTGCTGAGACTGGTTGGGGCTGAGGGAAAAAAAACAGGAAAAAGACATGCCGTGAAGGGGGGCAGAGATCGATCACTAATGATTAAATGCAGAGTGATGCATACGGAGCAAAAAGAGAAAGAAACAGTGCATCATGGGAACCCCCCCACAATCTACGTCTAAAGCAGCATAACCAAGGGATGGTCCAGGGTCACCCGATCCAGCCCTAACTATAAGCCTTAGCGAAAAGGAAAATTTTAAGCCTAATCTTAAAAGTAGAGAGGGTATCTGTCTCCCTGATCTGAATTGGGAGCTGGTTCCACAGGAGAGGAGCCTGAAAGCTGAAGGCTCTGCCTCCCATTCTACTCTTACAAACCCTAGGAACTACAAGTAAGCCCGCAGTCTGAGAGCGAAGCGCTCTAATGGGGTAATATGGTACTACGAGGTCCCTAAGATAAGATGGGACCTGATTATTCAAAACCTTATAAGTAAGAAGAAGAATTTTAAATTCTATTCTAGAATTAACAGGAAGCCAATGAAGAGAGGCCAACACGGGTGAGATATGCTCTCTCCTTCTAGTCCCCGTCAGTACTCTAGCTGCAGCATTCTGAACCAACTGAAGGCTTTTTAGGGAACTTTTAGGACAACCTGATAATAATGAATTACAATAGTCCAGCCTAGAGGAAATAAATGCATTAATTAGTTTTTCAGCATCACTCTGAGACAAGACCTTTCTGATTTTAGAGATATTGCGTAAATGCTGTGTTTGTTTGTTTGTTTGTTTGTTTGTTGTTTTGACTTTGTCATGACTGTTGTTTTGACTTTGCTGTGTTTAAATTTTTGACTTTGTTTTTTTTTGTTTGTTTGCTGTTTTGACTTTGTGGGGACTGTTGTTTTGTCTTCGCTGTGTTTGTTTGTTGTTTTGACCCTGCTGTTTTATTGTTGTTTTGACTTTGTGGTGACTGTTTGTTGTTTTGGCCTTGTTGTGTTTCTTTGTTATTTTGACTTTTTCATGACTATTTTTTGTTTTTACTTTGATGTGTTTGTTTGTTTGTTGTTTTGAGTTTTCTGTGTTTTTTTGTTGTTTTGACTTTGTAGTGACTGTTTGTTGTTTTGACTTTCCTGTGTTTGTTGTTTTGACTTTGCTGTGTTTGTTTGTTTGTTGTTTTGACTTTGTGGTGACTGTATGTTGTTTTGACTTTGTCGTAACTTTTTGTTGTTTTGACTTTGCTGTGTTTGTTTGTATTTTTGACTTTGTTTGCTGTTTTCACTTTGTAGAGACTGTTGTTTTGTCTTTGCTGTCTTTGTTTGTTTGTTGTTCTGACCTTGCTGTGTTTGTTTGTTGTTTTGACTTTGTTGTGAATGTTTGTTGTTTGTTTGTGGTTTTCACTTTGTTGTGACTGTTGTTTTGACTTTGTTTGTTTGTTGTTTTGAGCTTGCTGTGTTTGTTTGTTGTTTTGAGTTTGTTTGTTTGTTTGTTGTTTTGACTTTGTGGTGACTGTTGTTTTGACCCTGCTGTGTTTATTTTTTGTTCTTTTGTGTTTGCTGTGTTTTTTGTTTTGACTTTGTCATGAATGTTTGTTGTTTTGACCTTGCTGTGTTTGTTTGTTGTTTTGACTTTTTCATGACTATTTGCTGTTTTGACTTTGATGTGTTTGTTGTTTTGAGTTTTCTGTGTTTGTTTGTTGTTTTGACTTTGTGGTGACTGTTTGTTGTTTTGATTTTCCTGTGTTTGTTTGTTGTTTTGACTTTGTTGTGATTGTTTGTTTGTTGTTTTGACTTTGCTGTGTTTGTTTGTATTTTTTATTTGTTTGCTGTTTTCACTTTGTAGAGACTGTTGTTTTGTCTTTGCTGTCTTTGTTTGTTTGTTGTTCTGACCTTGCTGTGTTTGTTTGTTGTTTTGACTTTGTTGTGACTGTTGTTTTGACTTTGTTTCTTTGTTGTTTTGAGCTTGCTGTGTTTGTTTATTGTTTTGAGTTTGTTTGTTTGTTTGTTGTTTTGACTTTGTGGTGACTGTTGTTTTGACCCTGCTGTGTTTATTTTTTGTTCTTTTGTGTTTGCTGTGTTTTTTGTTTTGACTTTGTCATGAATGTTTGTTGTTTTGACTTTGAGTTTGTTTGACTTTGTGTTTGTTTTTTGTTGTTTTGAGTTTGCTGTGTTTTTGTTGTTTTGATTTTGTGGTGACTGTTGTTTTGACTTTGCTGTGTTTGTTTATTGTTTTGAGTTTGCGGTGACTGTTGTTTTGACTTTGGGGTGACTGTTGTTTTGACTTTGGGGTGACTGTTTTTTTACTTTGTCTTAACTGTTTGTTGTTTTGACTTTGCTGTGTTTGTTTGTTGTTTTGACTTTGCGGTGACTGTTGTTTTGACTCTGTGGTGACTGTCTTTTTGACTTTGTCTTAACTGTTTGCTGTTTTGACTTTGCTGTGTTTGTTTGTTTGTTTGTTGTTTTGACTTTGTCATGACTTGTTTTGACTTTGCTGTGTTTAAATTTTTGACTTTGTTTTTTTTGTTTGTTTGCTGTTTTGACTTTGTGGGGACTGTTGTTTTGTCTTCGCTGTGTTTGTTTGTTGTTTTGACCCTGCTGTTTTATTGTTGTTTTGACTTTGTGGTGACTGTTTGTTGTTTTGGCCTTGTTGTGTTTGTTATTTTGACTTTTTCATGACTATTTTTTGTTTTTACTTTGATGTGTTTGTTTGTTTGTTGTTTTGAGTTTTCTGTGTTTTTTTTTTTGTTGTTTTGACTTCGTAGTGACTGTTTGTTGTTTTGACTTTCCTGTGTTTGTTGTTTTGACTTTGTGGTGACTGTGTGTTGTTTTGACTTTGTTGTAACTGTTTGTTCTTTTGACTTTGCTGTGTTTGTTTGTTGTTTTGACTTTGTTGTGATTGTTTGTTGTTTTGACTTTGCTGTGTTTCTTTGTATTTTTGACTTTGTTTGCTGTTTTCACTTTGTAGAAACTGTTGTTTTGTCTTTGCTTTCTTTGTTTGTTTGTTGTTCTGACCTTGCTGTGTTTGTTGTTTTGACTTTGTTGTGACTGTTTGTTGTTTGTTTGTGTTTTTCACTTCGTGGTGACTGTTTATTGTTTTGACTTTGTTTGTTTGTTGTTTTGAGTTTGCTGTGTTTGTTTGTTGTTTTGACTTTGTGGTGACTGTTGTTTTGACCCTGCTGTGTTTATTTTTTGTTCTTTTGTGTTTGCTGTGTTTTTTGTTTTGACTTTGTCATGAATGTTTGTTGTTTTGACTTTGATGTGTTTGTTTGTTGTTTCGACTTTGTTTGTTGTTTTGACGTTGTGGTGACTGTTGTTTTGACCTTGCTATGTTTGTTTGTTCTTTGTTTGACTTTGTGGTAACTGTTGTTTTGACCTTGCTGTGTTTGTTTGTTGTTTTGACTTTGTGGTGAGTGTTTGTTGTTTTGGCCTTACTGTGTTTGTTTGTTTGTTGTTTTGACTTTGTGGTGACTGTGTGTTGTTTTGACTTTGTTGTAACTGTTTGTTCTTTTGACTTTGCTGTGTTTGTTTGTTGTTTTGACTTTGTTGTGATTGTTTGTTTGTTGTTTTGACTTTGCTGTGTTTGTTGCTGTGTTTGTTTGTATTTTTGACTTTGTTTGCTGTTTTCACTTTGTGGAGACTGTTGTTTTGTCTTTGCTGTCTTTGTTTGTTTGTTGTTCTGACCTTGCTGTGTTTGTTTGTTGTTTTGACTTTGTGGTGACTGTTTGTTGTTTTGACTTTGTTTGTTTGTTGTTTTGACTTTGTTTGTTTGTTGTTTTGACTTTGTGGTGACTGTTGTTTTGACCCTGCTGTGTTTGTTGTTTTGACTTTGTCATGACTGTTTGTTGTTTATACTTTGTCATGACTGTTGTTTTGACCTTGCTGTGTTTGTTTGTTGTTTTGACTTTGATGTGTTTGTTTTCTGTTGTTTTGAGTTTGCTGTGTTTTTGTTGTTTTGATTTTGTGGTGACAGTTGTTTTGACTTTGCTGTGTTTGTTTGTTGTTTTGACTTTGTTTGTTTGTTGTTTTGACTTTGCTGCATTTGTTTGTTTGTTGTTTTGTCTTTGCAGTGACTGCTTGTTGTTTTGACTTTGTGGTGACTGTTTATTTTTTTGACTTTGTCTTAACTGTTTGTTGTTTTGACTTTGCTGTGTTTGTTTGTTGTTTTGACTTTGCAGTGACTGTTGTTTTGACTTTGTGGTGACTGTCTTTTTTACTTTGTCTTAACTGTTTGACTTTGCTGCGTTTGTTTGTTGTTTTGACTTTGTGGTGACTGTTTGTTGTTTTGACTTTGTCTTAACTGTTGCGGTGACTGTTGTTTCGACTTTGGGGTGACTGTTTCTTTTGACTTTGGGGTGACTGTTTCTTTTGACTTTGGGGTGACTGTTTTTTTTTATTTTGTCTTAACTGTTTGTTGTTTTGACTTTGCGGTGACTGTCTTTTTCACTTTGTCTTAACTGTTGTTTTCACTTTGCTGCATTTGTTTGTTGTTTTGACTTTATGTTGACTGTTTGTTTTTTGACTTTGTCTTAACTGTTTCTTGTTTTGACTTTGCTGTGTTTGTTTGTTTGTTGTTTTGACTTTGCAGTGACTGTTTTTTTTTTTTTTTACTTTGTCTTAACTGTTTGTTGTTTTGACTTTGCTGTGTTTGGGTTTGTTGTTGTAACTTTGTGGTGACTGTTGTTTTTACACTGCTGTGTTTGTTTTTTTTGTTTTGTTTTGTTTGTTGACCTGGTTGTTGCTGTGATTGTGTAGACTGTTTCTCTGTTGTTGATCTCATCTTCTTTGTCACTTTGGTGTGGACCTGTTGGAAATGTTTGGACACAAACAGAACATCATCATCAGTGTCGGCCTTTGACTGGATTCGGTGAACATGTGAAGGTCTCACTCTGAATGCTAATGACAGAAGGCTGCTAGTTTTCTGACCCTAAATGCCTGCAGTCAAAAGGTAGGACTCCTGCTTCAAGCAGCGCCTGAGCTAATTGCAGCTGGAGCTGAATAGAGGAACCTGGACTCAGCAAAGACTTCAGGGCTTATTGTGAGGACCAGCTGGCAATTGTCCCCAAATCCACTCAAATTAGAGTATTTTTGCTCATTAACATATGAGTAGGAAGCGAGACAACAGACATTAATCCTTCCATGCAGATGTAAAACAAAAAAGAATGGAGACGTATTTAACAGGATGCTGTTGAAGGTTAACGTGTTGGTCTACAAACCTTCAGCTCCCAAATCCAGCTTTCTTTCCATGAAGACACATTTGGTTTAACTTGTTTCAGTGGCCTCCATACTTTTTCTTCATGTCTCAATTTGCACTGACCCAATGTCAAGATTTTGTTTTGTTGTTGTTCAGACTGTTCTGGAATGGGCAGAACAGTGTCTTCATGGTTCGCACTGCTGCTTTACCGCAAGAAGGTCCTTGGTTTGAATCTGGCCTGGTCCTTTGCATTTGCGTAGGTTCTCTCCAGGTGCTCCGGATCTGTCCCACTTCCACAGACATGCCAGTTAGGTGAACTGGTGGCTCTATATCAGGCTGTTTAAGTAATAACTCTGACAGATGTGCTTAGCCAATGAAGAGTTGGGAAACACCAGAGTTAAATAATCAGGCCCTGTGCCCTCCAGGAACAGAGCTGGGCAGTGCTGCTCTCAGCTAAGCACGGGTTTGTCTGTATGTGTCGACCCTTCGATAGACTACTGAGTGACCTCAACAAGAACAGCAGCAAGGTCAGTAAACAGGTAACCAAAAACAGAGAAAAGGCGCTAGGAAGTAGAATACAAGAATGCTGGTCCCAAACTAGATCATCTGATGATTAATAAGTATTTTAACAGTCCTCATAAATATGCTGGAAGATATATACATAAGTATGGAGGCACATGAATGCAGAAGGCCAAACCTGAGAAGGACCTTTCCTCACCCTGTCTCCCAAGAACGGGCACCTGTGACCCTGTACACATGTTGGGGTCATTGCCCTTTTCAATCAATCAATCAATCAATCAATTTTTTTATATAGCGCCAAATCACAACAAACAGTTGCCCCAAGGCGCTTTATATTGTAAGGCAAGGCCATACAATAATTATGTAAAACCCCAACGGTCAAAACGACCCCCTGTGAGCAAGCACTTGGCTACAGTGGGAAGGAAAAACTCCCTTTTAACAGGAAGAAACCTCCAGCAGAACCAGGCTCAGGGAGGGGCAGTCTTCTGCTGGGACTGGTTGGGGCTGAGGGAGAGAACCAGGAAAAAGACATGCTGTGGAGGGGAGCAGAGATCGATCACTAATGATTAAATGCAGAGTGGTGCATACAGAGCAAAAAGAGAAAGAAACAGTGCATCATGGGAACCCCCAGCAGTCTACGTCTATAGCAGCATAACTAAGGGATGGTTCAGGGTCACCTGATCCAGCCCTAACTATAAGCTTTAGCAAAAAGGAAAGTTTTAAGCCTAATCTTAAAAGTAGAGAGGGTGTCTGTCTCCCTGATCTGAATTGGGAGCTGGTTCCACAGGAGAGGAGCCTGAAAGCTGAAGGCTCTGCCTCCCATTCTACTCTTACAAACCCTAGGAACTACAAGTAAGCCTGCAGTCTGAGAGCGAAGCGCTCTATTGGGGTGATATGGTACTACGAGGTCCCTAAGATAAGATGGGACCTGATTATTCAAAACCTTATAAGTAAGAAGAAGAATTTTAAATTCTATTCTAGAATTAACAGGAAGCCAATGAAGAGAGGCCAATATGGGTGAGATATGCTCTCTCCTTCTAGTCCCCGTCAGTACTCTAGCTGCAGCATTTTGAATTAACTGAAGGCTTTTCAGGGAACTTTTTGGACAACCTGATAATAATGAATTACAATAGTCCAGCCTAGAGGAAATAAATGCATGAATTAGTTTTTCAGCATCACTCTGAGACAAGACCTTTCTAATTTTAGAGATATTGCGCAAATGCAAAAAAGCAGTCCTACATATTTGTTTAATATGCGCATTGAATGACATATCCTGATAGGGTTGCCAACCGTCCCTTGAAAAACGGAATCGTCCCTTATTTGGAAATAAAAGTGTGCGTTCCGTACTGACCTGAAACGGGATGCAGTTTGTCCCGTATTTCTGTGAGAATCAAAAAGTCTGTAAAATGTCAGAGATATTGCGTAAATGCAAAAAAGCAGTCCTACATATTTGTTTAATATGCGCTTTGAATGACATATCCTGATCAAAAATGACTCCAAGATTTCTCACAGTATTACTAGAGGTCAGGGTAATGCCATCCAGAGTAAGGATCTGGTTAGACACCATGTTTCTAAGATTTGTGGGGCCAAGTACAATAACTTCAGTTTTATCTGAGTTTAAAAGCAGGAAATTAGAGGTCATCCATGTCTTTATGTCTGTAAGACAATCCTGCAGTTTAGCTAATTGGTGTGTGTCCTCTGGCTTCATGGATAGATAAAGCTGGGTATTATCTGCGTAACAATGAAAATTTAAGCAATACCGTCTAATAATACTGCCTAAGGGAAGCATGTATAAAGTGAATAAAACTGGTCCTAGCACAGAACCTTGTGGAACTCCATAATTAACTTTAGTCTGTGAAGAAGATTCCCCATTTACATTTCAGGGATATTCCACACAGAAAGGGTGGGAAATGATCACATAACCTTCTTGCTGTGAGGCATGAGTGCTAACCACTAAGCCAACCTGTCACCAACTGAAATGCACAAGAAATGAAGTGCACTAGGAATGCCCCAACACAGCACTGAGCTAAGAAAGGCAAGTCTGGTGTCAAAAACCAAACACTTTGTCCTTTCTGATTAGGTGAAAGTACTGAGTGACACTTGTTGGCCGTCCGCTGATTGACCACAGATAACTGTAACGAGGCTGCGTGAGCCTGATGCCATGTCTCTTGATTATGTCTTTCTGCCTGATACTGTTGGACTGAGGATGGTACCCTGATGAACAGCTCATCTGCAGAATACCTGCCAGGAGAGTGAAAGAAATTGTGGGCCATGATCGGTCACTATGTCCAACGTGAGTCTGCACAGGCAGAAACCAGACTGCACCATGATCTCACCTATCTCTTTGGCAGAAGGACATTTTGCTCGTGGGATCAAATGGGCCATTTTTGAGGCCCAATATATGACAGATAGAATTACAGATGTCCCCTTTGAGGGGACAAACCAGCAACAAAATTTAATGAGAGGTGGGTGCAGGGGGGACAAGAAACTGGAGGAGACCAGCTTTTGGAGGTCTTGTTTTGAGTACAAATCAAGCAGTCCCAGACATACTCTCTACCATCTCATTACATTAAACTCTGTGCACAGGGTGACATGCCAAACTGGATCAATGCCTCAACTGCAGGACCTGTGAGTGGTGGCCATTGGGAATGAACAGACTATGAAGATGGCACCTCAAAGGAAACTGATCATCTTGCAGAGCCCTTCCCGCCAGCTGCTCAGTCTCCCACGCCACAGCCCCAGGTTGCATATGGGGGTAGAATAGTGTCATTCTCAGGAGGAGACTTATCAGAGGCAAACAGAGTGTGTGGCTTTTATCCAAGATTTCCATGATGCTAAGACAGAGTGAACTTAAGCCTTGAGAAAAAGATTGCCCAAGAGTTGAGTCTGCAGGCATACTTTAGATGCTGGAGGTTTTTATGGTCAGTCCAAACTAGAAAAGACTGACTGGTACCCTTCCAGCCAATGCCTCCACTTTCGTAGTAATAACTTAACAGTTCAAAGTTCCTGGCTCCCCATGTCATCGTTACACTCTGGCAACTTTAAAAAAAATGATCAATGTTGCATCTTGTTGTCTCCATCAGAACATAGGAATAACATTGTCCCCACACTCACCTCAGAGTTGTTGACTTCCTCCACAAATTGGAGGGATGATCCAGTGTAGTTAGTACAGGGGGTGAATTTGCGATAGATGGATGGATGGATGGATGGATGGATGGATGGATGGATGGATGGATGGATGGATGGATGGATGGATGGATGGATGGATAGATACTTTAATGTCCCCGTGGGGAAATTTGTGTTGAACTTCTCAGAAATCATGACCCATACAGAGATACAGAACAAGACATAAACAGTTAATAACAGTGAATAAAAAGTAAGAAGAATATAAATAAATAAATAAGTAAAAAACATACAAATACTAAGACCTCCTACTGAACATGATTGTTAGCAGTGTTTGTTAAGGTCTGTGATTGATATAGGAACAAAGGAGTTTATCTATTCAGTCTGCAGTGGAGGACTCTGAACCTCCTGCCTGATGGCAGAAACTCGTATTGCGTGTGCAGGACATGGGAGGGTCAGAAAGACTTCTGTCCACTTGCTTCATCACACACTGATCAGAGATTGGCTGAGGATTGTTAGACTGTTTCAGACCAATGATTTTCATTACTGTGAGGACAAGGTAGTTTCGTTTTGATCTTAGGGACACGGGAAGGTTCCCAAACCAAGTGGTTACGTAATATCTTGTAATTCTTTCCAGAACTGCCTGATAAAACAGTAACATCATTTTTTGGTCGACTCCATGAAAATGTAAACGCCGCAGAAAATAGAGTCGTTGATTCAAGCGGGAACATAACCAGTCAACATGAGTGTTCCATGTGAGGGAGCTGTCTATACAGACACCAAGATATTTGTATGATTCCACCTGTGTGATTGGTTGCTGGTGTATAGTTACAGGGTTGTGATTGCCAACTAACTTTGGGTCAAAAATGACTTCCTCTGTCTTTTTAACATTTAAAGTCAGGTGATTGGAGTCACACCACTCAACAAACTGCCTCACTTCGGAATGATAGCGATCCAAATCATCATTCTGTTGAAGTAAGCACAGAATTGCTGAGTCGTCTGAATATTTAAAAATGTAGTTCCCAGGGTGCTTGGCTGAACACTCATTAGTATATAAAGTAAAAAGGAGAGGTGAGCTCACACATCCCTGCGGTGCTCCAGTACTGACGTCTTTGATTTGGGACAGGCTGGAATTTACCTTGACCTGCTGTATTTTCTTTGTCAAAAAAAGAGTGAAACCACCGTATAAGTGACGGGTTGACATCCAACACTTTAAGTTTCTGAATTAGTAAGTATGGCTGAAGCATATTAAAGGTGGAGCTGAAGTCGATAAAAAGTAATCGGGTATATGATGACTTGTCATCAAGACGTTTTAAAACGAGATGCATGATGGTGGAGACAGCAGCAGATTATTGTTTTCTCTGTTGGCTCTCGAGTGTTGAACAGGATCCTATTAAAGCAGATGCAGACTTGTGCAATGCCTGGGTCCAAATGTAGGCCTGTGCAGTCAAATATCTCCTCCAGTCTCAACCCATTTCAACCCATCGGTCACAATTAAGGCTTTAAAAATGTTACTGAATCAATCATCAGTACATGTAGAACAAAAATGGAGACATGGAAGGGTTTGAATGAAGTATGTGTAATATCAAGTGTGTAGTGCAGTTTGTCACATGACCAGAGCTGTTTACATTATAGTGGCCCAGACAGAATCAAACTGTTCCACCAACATATCTCACTCAGAAATGTTACTATGACTTTGTCCGAGCTCAGTTCAACACACTCAAATCAAAATCATAACATACCCCCCCACCCCCCCCGAACATGTCAGAATAGTCCAATATTTACTTTACTTTACTTACTTACTTACTTTACTTCAACATATTGATTTATTCTGCCTTACAGAAACCTGGTTACAGCAGAATGAATATGTTAGTTAAAATGAGTCAACACCCTCGAGTCACACTAACTGTCAGAATGCTCGTAGCACGGGCCGAGGCGGAGGATTAGCAGCAATCTTCCACTCCAGCTTATTAATTAATCAAAAACCCAGACAGAGCTTTAATTCATTTGAAAGCTTGACTCTTAATCAATCAATCAATTTTATTTATATAGCGCCAAATCACAACAAACAGTTGCCCCAAGGCGCTTTATATTGTAAGGCAAGGCCATACAATAATTACGTAAAAACCCCAACGGTCAAAACGACCCCCTGTGAGCAAGCACTTGGCGACAGTGGGAAGGAAAAACTCCCTTTTAACAGGAAGAAACCTCCAGCAGAACCAGGCTCAGGGAGGGGCAGTCTTATGCTGGGACTGGTTGGGGCTGAGGGAGAGATCCAGGAAAAAGACATGCTGTGGAAGAGAGCAGAGATCAATCACTAATGATTAAATGCAGAGTGGTGAATACAGAGCAAAAAGAGAAAGAAACACTCAGTGCATCATGGGAACCCCCCAGCAGTCTAAGTCTATAGCAGCATAACTAAGGGATGGTTCAGGGTCACCTGATCCAGCCCTAACTATAAGCTTTAGCAAAAAGGAAAGTTTTAAGCCTAATCTTAAAAGTAGAGAGGGTGTCTGTCTCCCTGATCTGAATTGGGAGCTGGTTCCACAGGAGAGGAGCCTGAAAGCTGAAGGCTCTGCCTCCCATTCTACTCTTAAAAACCCTAGGAACTACAAGTAAGCCTGCAGTCTGAGAGCGAAGCGCTCTATTGGGGTGATATGGTACTATGAGGTCCCTAAGATAAGATGGGACCTGATTATTCAAATCCTTATAAGTAAGAAGAAGAATTTTAAATTCTATTCTAGAATTAACAGGAAGCCAATGAAGAGAGGCCAATATGGGTGAGATATGCTCTCTCCTTCTAGTCAATCAATCAATCAATCAATTTTTTTATATAGCGCCAAATTAATACTATGGTCTATTAGACCCCATTCCTACCAGGCTGCTCAAGGAAGCCCTACCATTAATTAATGCTTCGATCTTAAATATGATCAATCCATCTTTATTAGTTGGCTATGTACCACAGGCTTTTAAGGTGGCAGTAATTAAACCATTACTTAAAAGTCATCACTTGACCCAGCTATCTTAGCTAATTATAGGCCAATCTCCAACCTTCCATTTCTCTAAAAAATTCTTGAAAGGGTAGTTGTAAAACAGCTAACTGATCATCTGCAGAGGAATGGTCTATTTGAAGAGTTTCAGTCAGGTTTTAGAATTCATCATAGTACAGAAACAGCATTAGTGAAGGTTACAAATGATCTTCTTATGGCCTCAGACAGTGGACTCATCTCTGTGCTTGTTCTGTTAGACCTCAGTGCTGCTTTTGATACTGTTGACCATAAAATTTTATTACAGAGATTAGAGCATGCCATAGCTATTAAAGGCACTGCGCTGCGGTGGTTTGAATCATATTTGTCTAATAGATTACAATTTGTTCATGTAAATGGGGAATCTTCTTCACAGACTAAGGTTAATTATGGAGTTCCACAAGGTTCTGTGCTAGGACCAATTTTATTCACTTTATACATGCTTCCCTTAGGCAGTATTATTAGACGGTATTGCTTAAATTTTCATTGTTACGCAGATGATACCCAGCTTTATCTATCCATGAAGCCAGAGGACACACACCAATTAGCTAAACTGCAGGATTGTCTTACAGATATAAAGACATGGATGACCTCTAATGTCCTGCTTTTAAACTCAGATAAAACTGAAGTTATTGTACTTGGCCCCACAAATCTTAGAAACATGGTGTCTAACCAGATCCTTACTCTGGATGGCATTACCCTGACCTCTAGTAATACTGTGAGAAATCTTGGAGTCACTTTTGATCAGGATATGTCATTCAAAGCGCATATTAAACAAATATGTAGGACTGCTTTTTTGCATTTACGCAATATCTCTAAAATCAGAAAGGTCTTGTCTCAGAGTGATGCTGAAAAACTAATTCATGCATTTATTTCCTCTAGGCTGGACTATTGTAATTCATTATTATCAGGTTGTCCTAAAAGTTCCCTAAAAAGCCTTCAGTTAATTCAAAATGCTGCAGCTAGAGTACTAACGGGGACTAGAAGGAGAGAGCATATCTCACCCATATTGGCCTCTCTTCATTGGCTTCCTGTTAATTCTAGAATAGAATTTAAAATTCTTCTTCTTACTTATAAGGTTTTGAATAATCAGGTCCCATCTTATCTTAGGGACCTCGTAGTACCATATCACCCCAATAGAGCGCTTCGCTCTCAGACTGCAGGCTTACTTGTAGTTCCTAGGGTTTGTAAGAGTAGAATGGGAGGCAGAGCCTTCAGCTTTCAGGCTCCTCTCCTGTGGAACCAGCTCCCAATTCAGATCAGGGAGACAGACACCCTCTCTACTTTTAAGATTAGGCTTAAAACTTTCCTTTTTGCTAAAGCTTATAGTTAAGGCTGGATCAGGTGACCCAGGAACCATCCCTTAGTTATGCTGCTATAGACGTAGACTGCTGGGGGGTTCCCATGATGCACTGTTTCTTTCTCTTTTTGCTCTGTATGCACCACTCTGCATTTAATCATTAGTGATCGATCTCTGCTCCCCTCCACAGCATGTCTTTTTCCTGGTTCTCTCCCTCAGCCCCAACCAGTCCCAGCAGAAGACTGCCCCTCCCTGAGCCTGGTTCTGCTGGAGGTTTCTTCCTGTTAAAAGGGAGTTTTTCCTTCCCACTGTTGCCAAGTGCTTGCTCACAGGGGGTCGTTTTGACCGTTGGGGTTTTACATAATTATTGTATGGCCTTGCCTTACAATATAAAGCGCCTTGGGGCAACTGTTTGTTGTGATTTGGTGCTAGATGGATAGATAAAGCTGGGTATCATCTGCGTAACAATGAAAATTTAAGCAATGCCGTCTAATAATACTGCCTAAGGGAAGCATGTATAAAGTGAATAAAATTGGTCCTAGCACAGAACCTTGTGGAGCTCCATAATGACGTGTGGGCAGGCTCGAAGATAGAAGATGTCTGGCGAGAGAAGAGCCAGATCCCACACAGCTTCCACCACCAACGGATCTGAAGAACACCGGAGCCGCCAAGCCCTGCGCCCCAGGTGGCCACTGTCTTCAGCAGTCAGACCCGGTACTGCTGGCAGAAACAGAAACAGTTAATGGTGGGTGTGTGAATACACACCCAGTAGTCTTACAGTGCTTAATTCCTCCAGGAGGGAAAACCTCCACCTCCAGATACAAAATCGCCCATGCAGCTCCTGTCAGTCACTTCCCTGGAAGGAGTGAGAGGCGAAGACGTCGTGCTCACACTATCCGCCAATCCAGCCTCAGACTGTCACCACAGGAAAACGGCTGCACACAGAACAATATTCAGTCTCAGAAAATTCACAGCAGAGAAGGTTACCTGAATGGTAGCTGATTTCTCGGTGGGGAGGTGGAGTTGCAGTCCGGCTTTTATGGAGGATGTAGTTGATGAGTGACAGCTGGTGTTGATGATGTGTGACAGCTGTCACTCCAGTAGTTCTGACGCCCTCTCGTGCTTGAAGCCCGCACTCCAAGCAGGGGGCCATCTGGTGGTGGTGGGCCAGCAGTACCTCCTCTTCAACGGCCCACACAACAGGACCCCCCCCTCAACGGGCGCCTCCTGGCGCCCGACCAGGCTTGTCCGGGTGACGGTTGTAGAAATCGGCCAGGAGGGCCGGGTCCAGGATGAAGCTCCTCTTCACCCAAGAGCATTCTTCGGGGCCATACCCCTCCCAGTCCACCAGATACTGGAACCCCCGACCCTTTCGACGGACGTCCAGGAGCTGACGCACGGTCCATGCCGGCTCCCCGTCGATGATCCGGGCAGGAGGCGGTGCAGGTTCAGGGGTGCAGAGTGGTGAGGTGTGATGAGGTTTGAGATGTGACACATGAAAAACCGGGTGGATCCGCAGGGAAGCTGGCAGCTTTAGCTTCACTGCGGCCGGACTGAGGACCTTGAGGATGGGAAATGGTCCAATAAAACGGTCTTTGAGTTTTTGTGACTCCACTTGAAGCGGAATGTCCTTGGTCGACAACCACACCTCCTGCCCGGGCTGGTATGCACGGGCCGGGGAACGCTGGCGGTCTGCATGGGCCTTGGCCCTCGTCCGGGCCTTCAACAGGGCAGAACGGGCGGTCTGCCACACCCGGCGGCACCTCCTGAGGTGGGCCTGGACCGAAGGCACACCGACCTCTCCCTACACGAGTGGGAACAATGGGGGCTGGTACCCCAAACACACCTCAAACGGGGAGAGGCCGGTGGCAGACGACACTTGGCTGTTGTGGGCGTACTTGATCCAGGCCAGATGGTTGCTCCAGTCAGGTGCGCGGAGGTCACGCAGCGGAGGGCCTGCTCCAGCTCCTGGTTAGCCCGCTCTGCCTGTCCGTTTGTCTGAGGGTGATACCCGGACGAGAGACTCACGGTGGCTCCCAGTTCCCTGCAGAAACTCTTCCAGACCTGGGAGGAGAACTGGGAGGTTCAGCCGCTTAGCGGTCCGGATGTACTCCAGGTTCCGATGGTCCGTGAAAACTGTGAAGGGCACCGTCGCTCCCTCCAATAGGTGTCTCCACTCCTCAAGAGCCTCCTTCACCGCCAGGAGTTCCCGATTGCCGACGTCATAATTCCTTTCAGCCGGGGTCAACCTGCGGGAAAAATAGGCACAAGGGTGGAGAACCTTATTGGACTCCCTGCTGTGGCACAGCACAGCTCCTATCCCTGAGTCAGAGGCATCCACTTCAACTATGAACTGGCGATTAGGATCAGGCTGCACCAGAACTGGCGCAGTCGAGAACCGGCGTTTCAACTCCCTAAACGCGGCTTCGCACCGATCCGACCAGGTGAAGGGGACTTTAGTGGAGGTCAGGGCAGTCAGGGGGCTAACTACCTGACTGTAACCCTTGATGAACCTCCGATAGAAATTCGCAAAGCCGAGAAACTGTTGCAGTTTCCTACAGCTTGTTGGTTGGGGCCAATCTCTCACCGCTGCAACCTTGGCCGGGTCAGGGGCGACGGAGTTGGAGGAGATGATGAACCCCAGGAAGGACAAAGAAGTACGGTGGAACTCGCGCTTCTCGCCCTTCACAAACAGCCGGTTCTCCAACAACCACTGCAGGACCTGACGTACATGCTGGACATGAGTCTCAGGGTCCGGAGAAAAGATGAGTATGTCGTCTAGATATACGAAGACAAAACGATGCAGGAAGTCCCGCAAGACGTCATTAACCAATGCTTGAAACGTTGCGGGGGCGTTTGTGAGGCCGAACGGCATGACCAGGTACTCAATATGACCTAAGGGGGTGTTACATGCCGTCTTCCACTCGTCTCCCTTCCGGATCTGAACCAGGTGGTACGCATTCCTAAAATCGAGTTTGGTGAATATTTGGGCTCCATGCACTGGCGTGAACACCGAATCCAACAGGGGTAATGGGTATCGATTACGAACCGTAATCTCGTTCAGCCCTCTGTAATCGATGCATGGACGGAGTCCGCCGTCCTTCTTACCCACAAAAAAGAAACCCACGCCCATCGGGGAGGTGGAGTTCCGGATCAACCCGGCAGCTAAGGAGTCCCGGATGTAGGTCTCCATTGATTCTCATTCCGGATGTGAGAGATTGTACAGCCTGCTGGACGGGTACTCAGCGCCCAGGATCATATCGATGGCGTAATCGTACGGTCAGTGCGAGGGAAGGGTGAGTGCCAGATCTTTGCTGAAAACGTCAGCAAGATCGTGGTACTCCTCTGGCACCGCCGTCAGATTGGGGGGGACTTTGACCTCCTCATTAGCTGTCACACCGGGTGGAACCAAGGATCCTAAACATTCCCGGTGGCAGGTTTCGCTCCACTGCGTAACAACCCCAGACGGCCAATCAATCCGGGGATTGTGCTTCACCATACATGGAAACCCTAAAATCACTCGGGAGGTAGAAGGTGTTACATAAAACACAATCTCCTCCCTGTGATTCCCAGACACAACCAATGTCACGGGCTGTGTCTGGTGTGTGATTAATGGAAGAAGGGTGCCATCTAATGCCCGTACCTTCAAAGGTGAAGGCAGAGCCACCAGAGGGAGCCCTACTTCCTTTGCCCATCTGCTGTCCAGCAGATTCCCTTCCGACCCCATGTCTACTAGTGCTGGGGTGTGAAGAGTTAAATCCTCACTTAGGATCGTGACTGGGATTCGTGCGGATCTACGGGGCTTCCCCGCGTGCGTGTTATGGACCACCTTTAGCCCAGTATCTAAGGACGGGCGTTGTAGTTTGACCGTTTGGGGCAGTTCCTCTGTATATGATCACTAGAGCCACAGAAAAAACACTCCCCGCGGGCCAGCCTCCTTTGTCTGTCATTTGATTTCACTTTGGCCCTGCTTGTGTCCATAGCTTCATCAGCAGGGGGAGCTGTTGCCACACAGAGCCCTCTGGCTGTGGAGCGTGGGGAAGACGGCACCCTTTCGGACCCGGAAGGAAGAGTGACGGCTCATGCCCGGCCACGCCCCCCGCCCTGCTCCCGTCGGTGTTCCTCTAAGCGGTTGTCTAAGCGTATAACCATGTCAACAAGCCCGTCAAAATCCCGCGGTTCCTCCTTAGCCAGCAGATGCCCCTTCAGGACTGGAGACAGTCCGTTTATGAAGGCGGTGCGAAGTGCAATGTTATTCCAGCTGGACCTCGCAGCCGCGATGCGGAAGTTGACTGCATACTCAGCTGCACTCCGGCGCCCCTGTCTCATTGACAGTAGCACGCTCGAAGCGGTCTCGCCTCTGTTGGGATGATCAAAAGCCTGTTTGAACTCCCTTACAAACCCAGCGTATGACATTAGGAGCCGTGAGTTCTGCTCCCAGAGCGCCGTAGCCCAGGCGTGTGCCTCTCCTCAAAGCAAATTAATGACATAAGCCACCCGGCTAGCGTCTGACATGTACATGACGGGACGCTGTGCAAAGACGAGCGAACACTACATTAGGAAGTCCGCACACATCTCGACACAACCTCCGTACGGCTCCGGAGGGCTTATGTATGCTTCAGGGGACGGTGGGGGGGGTCGTTGAACGACCAGTGGAACGTCTGTGTTGGGCATGGGACCAGCAGGAGGAGGTGCTGCAGCAGCGCTTTGATCGTGCGCCTTCACCCTGGCGGTGAGAGCCTTCATCCTCCGATTGAGAATAACGTTCTGCTCGGTTACCAAATCCAACCGAGCAGTGAAAGCGGTTAGAATTTGCTGCAGCTCACCTAACATGCCTCCTGCTGGCGCCTGTGCACCTTGCTCTTCCATTGGCTGTTCAAGCTCTGGTTGACGCCCCTCGGGATCCATGACGCTGGCCGAGAAATCCTGTTGGGAAAGTGTCGTGACATGGACCCACAACAGGGGGCATTAATGAATGGACAATGGATAAGCCAAAAAGTAACAATTTAATGTTGTGAATCGCACAACGAAAAACAGACAACGGCAGAGAATGTGGATCGTCAATCATACATGAGGTGACGTGTGGGCAGGCTCGAAGATAGAAGACATCTGGCGAGAGAAGAGCCGGATCCCACACAGCTTCCACCGCCAACGGATCTGAAGAACACCGGAGCCGCCAAGCCCTGCGCCCCAGGTGGCCACTGTCTTCAGCAGTCAGACCCGGTACTGCTGGCAGAAACAGAAACAGTTAATGGTGGGTGTGTGAATACACAACCAGTAGTCTTACAGTGCTTAATTCCTCCAGGAGGGAAAACCTCCACCTCCAGATACAGAATCACCCGTGCAGCTCCTGTCAGTCACTTCCCTGGAAGGAGTGAGAGGCGAAGACGTCGCGCTCATACTATCCGCTAATCCAGCCTCAGACTGTCACCACAGGAAAACGGCTGCACACAGAACAATATTCAGTCTCAGAAAATTCACAGCAGAGAAGGTTACCTGAATGGTAGCTGATTTCTCGGTGGGGAGGTGGAGTTGCAGTCCGGCTTTTATGGAGGATGCCATAGGTATTAAAGGCACTGCGCTGCGGTGGTTTGATTCATATTTATCTAATAGATTACAATTTGTTCATGTAAATGGCGAATCTTCTTCACAGACTGTTAATTATGGAGTTCCACAAGGTTCTGTGCTAGGACCAATTTTATTCACTTTATACAGGCTTCCCTTAGGCAGTATTATTAGAAAGCATTGCTTAAATTTTCATTGTTACGCAGATGATACCCAGCTTTATCTATCCATGAAGCCAGAGGACACACACCAATTAGCTAAACTGCAGGATTGTCTTACAGACATAAAGACATGGATGACCTCTAATTTCCTGCTTTTAAACTCAGATAAAACTGAAGTTATTGTACTTGGCCCCACAAATCTTAGAAACATGGTGTCTAACCAGATCCTTACTCTGGGTGGCATTACCCTGACCTCTAGTAATACTGTGAGAAATCTTGGAGTCATTTTTGATCAGGATATGTCATTCAAAGCGCATATTAAACAAATATGCAGGACTGCTTTTTTGCATTTACGCAATATCTCTATAATTAGAAAGGTCTTGTCTCAGAGTGATGCTGAAAAACTAATTCATGCATTTATTTCCTCTAGGCTGGACTATTGTAATTCATTATTATCAGGTTGTCCTAAAAGTTCCCTGAAAAGCCTTCAGTTAATTCAAAATGCTGCAGCTAGAGTACTAACGGGGACTAGAAGGAGAGAGCATATCTCACCCATATTGGCCTCTCTTCACTGGCTTCCTGTTAATTCTAGAATAGAATTTAAAATTCTTCTTCTTACTTATAAGGTTTTGAATAATCAGGTCCCATCTTATCTTAGGGACCTCATAGTACCATATCACCCCAATAGAGCGCTTCGCTCTCAGACTGCAGGCTTACTTGTAGTTCCTAGGGTTTGTAAGAGTAGAATGGGAGGCAGAGCCTTCAGCTTTCAGGCTCCTCTCCTGTGGAACCAGCTCCCAATTCAGATCAGGGAGACAGACACCCTCTCTACTTTTAAGATTAGGTTTAAAACTTTCCTTTTTGCTAAAGCTTATAGTTAGGGCTGGATCAGGTGACCCTGAACCATCCCTTAGTTATGCTGCTATAGACTTAGACTGCTGGGGGGTTCCCATGATGCACTGAGTGTTTCTTTCTCTTTTTGCTCTGTATGCACCACTCTGCTTTTTATCATTTGTGACTGATCTCTGCTCTCTTCCACAGCATGTCTTTTTCCTGGTTCTCTCCCTCAGCCCCAACCAGTCCCAGCAGAAGACTGCCCTTCCCTGAGCCTGGTTCTGCTGGAGGTTTCTTCCTGTTAAAAGGGAGTTTTTCCTTTCCACTGTCGCCAAGTGCTTGCTCATAGGGGGTCGTTTTGACCATTGGGGTTTTTTCTGTAATTATTGTTTGGCTTTTGCCTTGTAATATGAAGTGCCTTGGGGCAACTGTTGTTGTGATTTGGTGCTATATAAATAAAATTGATTTGATGTATTTAATTACTGTTTTATGGCACATGCAATTCATAATTATTTTATTGCACATGTATTTAATTGCTGTTTTGTGGTGGATGCATTCAATTGCTGTTTTAGTGTGTATGTATTTAAATATTCTTTTACTGCACATGTATTACAATTTTTTGGCACATGCATTTAATTATTTAATTACTGTTTTTTTGGCACATGCATTTAATTAGTCTTTTATTGCACATGCATTTCATCACTGTTTTATGGCACATGCACTTAATTAATCTTTTATTGCACATGTATTTAATTACTGTTTTTGGCACATGCATTTAATTATTTAATTACTGTTTTTTGGCACATGCATTTAATTATTCTTTTATTGCACATGCATTTAATTACTGTTTTTTGGCACATGCATTTAATTATTTTTTTATTGCACATGCATTTAATCACTGTTTTTTGGCACATGCATTTAATTATTTAATTACTCTTTTTGGCACATGTGTTATGTGCCGACGCGGGTTGAGGAGCGGACCTGCGTCTGACTGAACCCAGCGCTAAATAACCAGAAAGCGGTTCCAAAAAACAAAACAATTTTATTATCCCCCTCTCTTGCAAAACTCGGTGTACAACATAAAGTGCGTTTGTCTGGCGGAGTGAAGGACGGCGCGCTCTCCAGCGCCCAAAGTGATCGAAGCCCGGTGCTTCTGGACTCACATTCACCGCCAAACACCCCCCAGGTGGACACGACAAACTGACTCTGTGAAGGATAGAAGAGGTGAGGTAAGTCAACAGCTACATCTAATATCCTTCAAAGGCACACACTATCAGCAACACATTCAGGTCTGAATTTAAGCTTTATGTAAATGAGCAGCTTCTCACAACAGGTGGAGGATCATCTGTCCGCACGCCACGGCCGTGAGTAGCGAGCTGCACAACTCTCATCAATATTCACATATACTGCGTAACAAAATACCAAATTACTGTTAACACTTATTCAGACAATCAATCACCTCTGATGTGTGCTGACAGCATGTGTCCCTCACCCGTCCTCCTTCACAGGCACGATGTGTCAAACCCAGGCGCGGTCCTCAGCGTCTCACAAACGAATGTCACAAGGTTGAGTTCCCAGCAATTCTGCTTGAATCACTCATGGCTTAAATGCAGAACGCCATCTCATTATCTGCTTCAGCTGAAAGTCTTTAAGTTTACACGTGAGCATCATCCACAGGTGCTGCAAGTCATGTTGATGAGGGTGAAGGATTCTTCTGCCAGTACCTTCTCCACAGACAAAAAACAGTTTTCATAGCACCTGGAGAGCAAAGAAAAGAAAACAACACAAAAACATCCAGCCAAACCCCCCAACACACAACAACATGCATTTAATTATTCTTTTATTGCACATGCATTTAATCACTGTTTTTTGGCACATGCATTTAATTATACTTTTATTGCACATGCATTTAATTATTCTTTTATTGCACATGCATTTAATCACTGTTTTATGGCACATGCATTTAATTATTCTTTTATTGCACATGCATTTAATTATTTAATCACTGTTTTATGGCACATGCATTTAATTATTCTTTTATTGCACATGCATTTAATTATTTAATTACTGTTTTTTGGCACATGCATTTAATTATTCTTTTATTGCACATGCATTTAATTACTGTTTTTTGGCACATGCATTTAATTATTTAATTACTGTTTTTGGCACATGCATTTAATTATTCTTTTATTGCACATGCATTTAATCAGTTTTTTGGCACATGCATTTAATTATTCTTTCATTGCACATGCATTTAATCACTGTTTTTTGGCACATGCATTTAATTATTCTTTTATTGCACATGCATTTAATCACTGTTTTATGCCCAGTGAACTCTAATCTAACCACTTTTTTTAGTAACGAGTAATCTAACGCGTTAATCTTTCCAAATCAGTAATCAGATTAAAGTTACTTCTCCAAGTCACTGTGCGTTACTATTATTTTTGCATTGTGGGTCGATAGCAGCATTAAACTTGGTCTGTGGGCAGGAGGTCGAGGTTCAACTGAACTACACACTTTAAGCGAGCTGTGAGCTTTTCATCCGCGTTTTTCTGCAACAGCTACGACTCGTCCTCACCTCTTAAAGCACAGTGACAACAGCACACCTGCACTGAGCTTTACAAAGACATTTTTATGCTTTTTTTTTCTCCGAGCCGCTCTGTATCTGCTGCAAAAAACAGCTGATCCTCCGCGACGCGTCAACTAACACTATTTTCCACTCAAATGCACCTAAACTCTCTTTCTGAGGACCACATGATGTGAAAACGCAATAAAACTTTCTTACCTGTAAATCTGGTCATGTTTTCTGCATAAATAAATGTTATCCATTCTTTGTGCTCAAACGCCAAAGCAGGGGCGAATCCAGATGGAATGGGGGCGTGGGGCAGGGATGTGCCCCCCCCCCACAACACCCCTAGATTAAAGGTCCAGTTTTGAAGCCTTTTTTTTACTACAACTACTAATACTACTTAAAATAATAATAATTTCGACAAGTAAAATGTTTAGAGAGAATTTAAATGTTAGAATGAATTTAATAGTTACATTTATAAACAATGTAGGTTAGAAATTACAAGTTTTACTGTTACAGTGCTGTCAACAGTTAAATATGAGGTCAAGAAAGAGGTCTTTATTTTACTTTTTATAAAACAAGTATTTATTTTCATTGAAGCCAAGAAAGGGTGACTATAAAGTGAGTTTTGGCAAAACAAGTATCATTGTCATGTTGAGGTGACAGAGGGTTGTTGTCAGCAGCTGGGGAAAGTAACTAAAAAAGTAACTAGTAATCTAACTTAGTTACTTTTCCAATTGAGTAATCAGTAAAGTAACTAAGTTACTTTTTCAATGAGTAATCAGTAATCAGTAATTGGATTACTTTTTCAAAGTAACTGTGGCAACACTGTTTATGGCACATGCACTTAATTGTTCTTTTATTGCACATGTATTTAATTACTGTTTTTTGGCACATGCATTTAATTATTCTTTTATTGCACATGCATTTAAACACTGTTTTTTGGCACATGCATTTAATTATTCTTTTATTGCACATGCATTTAATTACTGTTTTTGGAACATGCATTTAATTATTTAATTACTGTTTTTTGGCACATGCATTTAATTCTTTTATTGCACATGCAATTAATTACTGTTTTTTGGCACATGCATTTAATTATTCTTTTATTGCACATGCATTTAAACACTGTTTTTTGGCACATGCATTTAATTATTTAATTACTGTTTTTGGCACATGCATTTAATTATTCTTTTATTGCACATGCATTTAATCACTGTTTTATGGCACATGCATTTAATTATTCTTTTATTGCACATGTATTTAATTATTCTTTTACTGCACATGTATTTAATTACTGTTTTTGGCACATGCATTTAATTATTCTTTTATTGCACATGTATTTAATCACTGTTTTATGGCACATGCATTTAATTATTCTTTTATTGCACATGTATTTAATTATTCTTTTACTGCACATGTATTTAATTACTGTTTTTGGCACATGCATTTAATTATTATTTTACTGCACAAGTATTTAATTACTGTTTTTTGGCACATGCATTTAATTATTCTTTTACTGCACAAGTATTTAATTACTGGTTTTTGGCACATGCATTTAATTATTCTTTTACTGCACATGTATTTAATTACTGTTTTTTGGCACATGCATTTAATTATTATTTTACTGCACAAGTATTTAATTACTGGTTTTTGGCACATGCATTTAATTATTATTTTATTGCACAAGTATTTAATTACTGGTTTTTGGCACATGCATTTAATCATTCTTTTACTGCACATGTATATAAATACTGGTTTTTGGCACATGCATTTAATTATTCTTTTACTGCACTTGTATTTAATTACTGTTTTGTGGTGGATGCATTTAATTGCAGTTTTACTGTGTATGTATTTAAATATTCTTTTATTGCCCATGTACTTAATTACTGTTTTGTGGTGCATGCATTTAATTGCTGTTTTATTGTGTATGTATTTAAATATTCTTTTATTGCACATGTATTTAATTACTGTTTTTGGCACATTCATTTAATTATTATTTTACTACTTATGTATTTAATCACTGTTTTGTCGTGCATATATTTACAGTTTAACATTTATTTTAAAGTCTGTTTCATTTCTTTTATGTTTTTTAATGGTTTTAAAGCATGGTTGTGCTGTAGAATACATTTGGGCTGTCAGGTAAAATGGCCTGCAAACACATGAATTGAGGACGGCCCTTGTCGAAAATGGAAGAGTCTCACACATAAAACACGGTGGATTCCAGCAAAGTTCTTGTGTCGCTCTTTAAAGAAATGGCTCTTTCATTTGTTTGTGTACCACTGACTAAGCTAAGCCTTTTCTTTTCCCTCTCTCCCTCTTTAATCCGTCTTTCTATTTCAGGAAGAAAAAAAAACACAAAACCAGGTTCACGCAGGGCTTTAGTGGGTAAAAGCTTGTGGTCTATTTTTTCTCCTCTTAGTTGAGGCTGAATCGCCTGGAAAATTGCTTCTTTTCAACAGAGGAAAGAAGGAACCAGGTTTAATAGGATCCAAAGGAAGGCTCCTGCTCTTAACCAAGTGGAAACTGGACGTCCTTGATTTTGAACAAGCGGCGAGTTTGAGCCTGTGTAGAAAAGAGCAGATCCCCTTTACAAAAAGAAAAAAGAAAGAAAAAAGCTGCTTCTCAAACTGGGAAAACAAAAACAAAATGATCAAGAAGAAACACAGAAACTTCAGCAACTGAGATGTGATGGTGATAGTTAGAATCCTGAACACAAGGAAACGCTTTCATGGTGACATTTTGTGGAGCAGATGAGAAATCGGACCCTGACTTGGATCAGGTGCACGGCCAGTGTGGGTTTGGCTTCATGAGTTGTGGCTGTCAGGTCGGGATGGGTCGGGTCTGGGTACATATTCAACATGCACCAGAACTGCCTCATGTCCGGGACAGCAACCACCCTGGCAGACAACCTGCCCATCCACCCCTCTCCAAAGCTACATACTGTGTGCTGCAGCCAGGTGAAATGTGGGCATGTCCTTGACCTTCAGGTACTTTGGTCCTCAGCACTGAGGCACCTGGATGTTGGTTATGTGTATGTTTTAGGCATAACAAGAAATAAACCAATCAGATTGTCAACTGTCATCCACTTTAAGAGCCAGCGTGCTGCACAATTGGGTATCAGTCTTAAGAAAGTGAACTGAAGTGAGAGATTTTTGCTGGCTCAGTTGATCTGTGTCAATATTTTTGCAATGTACCATAGCAACCACCATAGCTCCCTGAGGTGAAGCAATGAGGTAAAGTTTTATATTTTTTCTGGTGTGATTGTTTTCAGTTCACTTTTTTTGTGTAAATGAGCAGCGTATGTGTGTTGTGAGCCTGGCGGTCTATGTAACATTGCACCACATAAATACCAGTACAACTGTGTGCTTGACGTGAGGCCAGACGTTTGATGGTCTATGGTGTAGTGGCTGAAAGCTTCCTCATGAGACCGTTCCTCAGGAGACCGTTCCACCTGGACCGTGCCTGGCATCCTGTTAACACCAACATGGCCATGAATGCACAATATAGCACCAAATCAATTCAATTTATTTTCTTCTACATACCACCAAATCACAACAAAGTTGCCTCAAGGCGCTTCACACAAGTAAGGTCTAACTTTACCAACCCCCAGAGCAAGAACACAGGTCACAGTGGTAAGAAAAAACTTCCTCTGATGATTTGAGGAAGAAACCTCAAGCAGACAAGATTCAAAGGGGTGACCCTCTGCTTGGACCATGATACAGACAGGAATCTATGCCAGTGCACAGGACGGGAAGACACAACCCCAATCTCTGGATGGTGCCGCACCTCAAACAGAGGCAAAAAAAAAAAAAAGGAATCAGGCATCAGAAAACAACAAATACAGTATAATTTGTCAGCATTAAGCAACAAGAAAAACTAAAGAAATACTAAGATGATCGCCAGCCACGAGCCCTAAGCTTCACTAAAAGACCCAGAATTTAGGTAAAGTTGAGGCCGTGGTACGCTCTGTTTATTATTAAAATGAATTAAAAGAGTAACAAGCATAGTAACATACTATACCAGTATGCTAGACATACGAAAGGGAAAATAAGTGCATCTTAAGTCTGGACTTGAAAGTCTCCACAGAATCTGACTGTTTTTTTGATGCAGGGAGATCATTCCACAGAACAGGAGCACGATAAGAGAAAGCTCTGTGACCCACAGAGTTTTTATTCACCCTAGGGACACAAAGTAGTCCTGCACCCTGAGAACACAGACATGATATGTATGTATGTAGGGTTTAATTAGTTCAGCTAAGTAGGGAGGTGCCAGTCCATGAAAAATTTTATAGACTAGTAGCCGAACTTAACCCTCTGGGGTCCGAGGGCATTTTTTGGACAGTTCAGTCGCCTGGCATAAATGTTTTATTATTGCTGTTAACAGCTCTCCCTGCATCCCACAATCACGTTTTATGTCTCTTTTTTTCAGTACAGCCTGTTCTTTCAGAATATATATGTTTTTGTTGTGTTTAATAAGTGTAATAAAGGTTTAGAATAAAAAATAGGCAAGGAAAAAAATAAAGCGAAAAATAATTTTCCACACACATTTATTCAAAACATGCAGCAAACTATAATAAACAACTGTTTTGACACTTTATAAAGGTAATTTGAGGTCTTGTGTGAAAGACTGAACAACAAAAAGGTTCAAACAATAAACACAAATGCACATTTTGAACAATATATACAAAATGGTCTATGCATTTTGTTGTCCATTGATATGGTAAACAGTGCTTTATGCAGAGAGAGCAACAGAGTTATCCAGTAACATTCACATGCAAACTAGTGGAGCAATCCTGATAGTTACACACTCTTTCTTTGAGCACGTGAGATTGTCATCAGAGGCTCTCCGTCTGCTCCTGCTTTCACTGATCGCTGTGCATAATGGTGCAGGGCACACTGAGTATGTACTAATAGTATTTACTCACTGGAGCACCCAGGGAGCTATTCAAACAGGCCAACTAGTAACATATCACTCCTGAAAATGATCTTTGGCTTTTCACATGAGGTGAATCTGCCCTACGATTGGATTTTGGAAAACCATGTGACGGTGAACAAATTCCGATTAGACACTCACATTGCGCACGTCATTACACAGCTTCTATGAGGAGGACAAAGATGGCAGATGGCTGGCTCAAAAGTCTGTGGAGTTAACTTTTCAGCAAAAAAAAAGAGTACGTTTCTATCTCATATCATTCAAAATTTACTTATAATTTAGTAAAGCTTCGTCTGAGCTGTCATATACGGCGTTGACCCCACTCTGTTCTCACAGGGACAGGAAGCCAGTGAAGAAACAAATGCATGAATCAGGGTCTCGGCATCAGCCATAGACAGGATGGGACAAATTTTGCAGGTAGAAGGAAGCAGTCCTCCTAACATTGAGTAGAATATGATGATCCACGGTGTTATAATTTGGGCTGAAGTGAGAGGAGAACCCAAAAGCTGGGAGCAGAGATGAGGCAGAATTAATCAGAACACAGGTTTATTTATGCGGGAGGGTTATGTACAAGGGATATAATGTGCAGAAGACTGCCTAGCCGAGTGGAGACCGGCCCGCTCAGAGGTGGAACCATGGAACCGCAGTCCTGATGGAGTCAATCCAGGATGGAGTGGATCCGGAGCCAGGTGGCCGCCTGCAAGCCATTGACGTGGTCTGAGGAAGATACACAGATGGGTGAGTACTGAACCGAGTCAATTCCAAAAGGTAGAATAATCACAGTCAATTAGAAACAGTTTGTCTTAGCTGAGTCCAGAACGCTGAAACGAGCTGCAGCTGTAGGAACAAGCTGAAACTAGGAAAAAGCGGTGACAAAATGCTGAGCTAGAAAACTCAAACAGGCACACTGAAATGAGCAGCACCTTGTAGGAACAAACTGAAGCTGGAGAAAAGCGGCGACAAAACACTGAGCTAGAAAACTTAGACAGGCAGCAGAAAAATACAGAAAGTCTTCTATGAGCTTGGGAACTCAGAATTAACTAGAAATAACAATGCGTAGGAACGCACAAAGGGAGGCCAGTTACCGTGGAAGGTACGCTGAGTTTCTGGCAAAGATGGAGTGAAGAGCTGGGGCTTATATGCAGGTGCTGATGAGATGTGGCTCAGGTGTGTCCATCAGCTTGAGGCACGCCACCTGTGCAGAGGAGAGAGAGCAGCAGCAACAGGAACAGAACAGGCAGCCCACAACAGTACCCCCCCCAATGGGAGCCCCTCAGGAGACCTACCATGATGACCAGGACGATCAGGATGGTCCCGGTAGAAGTCCTGGATGAGGGAAGCATCCAGGATAAGCCCCCACTTGACCCAGGAGCATTCTTCAGGGCCGTAGCCCTCCCAGTCCACCAGGTACTGGAAGCCCCGTTCCAGACAACGCCCATCCAAGATCTTCCAGATGGTCCAGGCAGGATGACCGTCCACCATCCGGGCAGGGGGTGGCAGAGGAGCTGGAGGACACAGAGGACTAGAGTGTACAGGCTTCAGCTGGGAAACGTGGAAGACCGGGTGGGTCTGCAGTGAGCGGGGCAGCTAGAGCTGGACAGCTGCTGGATTGACCATCCAATCAACCACAAAAGGTCCAATGTACCTAGGAGCCAGTTTTGGTGAGTCCATCCAGAATTGGAGTACTTGAGATTGGGTCTCGGGTGGAACAAAAAGCCGACTGGGCAGCCCTCCTCCAGGATCTGGATGGTGGGTGAGGGCTTCCTGGATGGCTTGCTCGACTTTCCAGGTCAGTGCCCCCATAACCATGGATCAGGGAAGGATGGTCTCTGGAGTACTGAGTGGGTCCTTGGTTGGTGAGAACTGACGGGATAGGGTGTCTGGTTTGGTGTTTTTACTGTCTGGGCGGTAGGAAATAGTGACGTTAAACCTTCCAAAAAACAATGACCACCTGGCTTGCTGGAAATTCAGTCATTTGGCAGACTGAATGTACTCTAGATTGCGGTGGTCTGTCCAAACAATGAACAGAATTGCGGTCCCCTCCAGGCAATGTCTCCATTTGGCTAGTGCCTCCTTAACCACCAAGAGTTCCCAGTTACCCACATCATAATTTTTCTCAGCGGGGGACAGATGCCGCGAGTAGTAAGTGCATGGATGTACCCGATTATCCCTCTCTGATCTTTGGGACAAGACTGCCCCCAGCCCAGAGTCTGAGGCATCTACCTCCACAATGAACTGGCGATCTGGGTTCGGTTGAGTGAGAATTGGTGCAGTTGGAAACTGTTTTTTTAGCAGAGAAAAAGTGGCGTCAGCCTGAGGTGCCCACCGAAAAATGGTCTTAGAGGACGTGAGTGCAGTGAGTGGAGCTGTGACCTGGTTAAACCCGCGAATGAAACGTTGGTAAAAGTTTGCGAACCTGAGGCACTGCTGTAGCTGTTTTACCAAGGATGGAACCAGCCAGTCTACAACAGCTTTTACCTTAGCGGGATCTGGTTTGACCTGATTGTGGGATACAATGAAGCCCAAAAATGAAACGGTGTTGAGGTGAAACCTGTACTTTTTCCCTTGATGAATAAACGATTCTCCAACAACCATTGGAGAACGAGTTGAACATGTTCAGTGTGGGTTTGAGGGTTCGGAGAGAAAATCAGTATATCGTCAAGATAGACGAAAAACAAACCAGTTTAGGAAGTCATTAGGAAGCACATCGTTAACCAGTGCCTGGAATGTGGGAGGTGGATTGGTTAGGCCGAAGGGCATGACCAGGTACTCAAAATGTCTTAACGGTTTATTAAAGGCAGTTTTCCACTCGTCCCCCTCCCGGACACGCACCAGGTGGTAGGCATTTCGGAGGTCCAATTTAGTGAATACTTTGCCCCATGCAAAGAACTAAACGCCGAATCAACAAGGCGTAGTGGGTACCGATTGCGGACCGTTATGGCATTTAGCTCCTGGAAATCAATGCAGGGGCAAAGGGAACCGTCCTTTTTACCAACAAAAAAGAAACCTGCTCCAAGGGGGGACGAAGAGGGCCGGATCAACCCAGCTGCCAAGGCGTCCTGGATGTAGGTCTCCATTGACTCGTGTTCCAGGCGGGAGAGGTTGTACAGTATTGTTCAGAATAATAGTAGTGCTATGTGACTAAAAAGATTAATCCAGCTTTTGAGTATATTTCTTATTGTTACATGGGAAACAAGATATCAGTAGATTCAGTAGATTCTCATAAATCCAACAAGACCAAGCATTCATGATATGCACACTCTTAAGGCTATGAAATTGGGTTATTAGTAAAAGAAAGTAGAAAAGGGGGTGTTCACAATAATAGTAGCATCTGCTGTTGACGCTACAAACTCAAAACTATTATGTTAAAACTGCTTTTTTAGCAATCCTGTGAATCACTAAACTAATATTTAGTTGTATAGCCACAGTTTTTCATGATTTCTTCACATCTGCGAGGCATTAATTCTGTTGGTTTGGAACCAAGATTTTGCTGGTTTACTAGTGTGCTTGGGGTCATTGTCTTGTTGAAACACCCATTTCAAGGGCATGTCCTCTTCAGCATAAGGCAACATGACCTCTTCAAGTATTCTGACATATCCAAACTGATTCTTGATACCTGGTATGCGATATATAGGCCCACCATAGTAGGAGAAACATGCCCATATCATGATGCTTGCACCACCATACTTCACTGTCTTCACTGTGAACTGTGGCTTGAATTCAGAGTTTGGGGGTCGTCTCACAAACTGTCTGCGGCCCTTGGACCCAAAAACAACAATTTTACTCTCATCAGTCCACAAAATATTCCTCCATTTCTCTTTAGGCCAGTTGATGTGTTCTTTGCTAACTGTAACCTCTTCTGCACATGTCTTTTATTTAACAGAGGGACTTTGCAGGGGATTCTTGCAAATAAATTAGCTTCACACAGGCGTCTTCTAACTGTCACAGCACTTACAGGTAACTCCAGACTGTCTTTGATCATCCTGGAGCTGATCAATGGGTGAGCCTTTGGCATTCTGGTTATTCTTCTATCCATTTTGATGGTTGTTTTCCGTTTTCTTCCATGCGTCTCTGGTTTTTTGTCCATTTTAAAGCATTGGAGATCATTGTAGATGAACAGCCTATAATTATTTGCACCTGCGTATAAGTTTTCCCCTCTCCAATGAAATTTTTAATCAAACTACGCTGTTCTTCTGAACAATGTCTTGAACATCCCATTTTCCTCAGGCTTTCAAAGAGAAAAGCATGTTCAACAGGTGCTGGCTTCATCCTTAAATAGGGGACACCTGATTCACACCTGTTTGTTCCACAAAATTGATGAACTCACTGACTGAATGCCACACTACTATTATTGTGAACACCCCCTTTTCTACTTTTTTTTACTAATAGCCCATTTTTATAACCTTAAGAGTGTGCATATCATGAATGCTTGGTCTTGTTGGATTTGTGAGAATCTACTGAATCTACTGGTACCTTGTTTCCCATGTACAATAAGAAATATACTCAAAACCTGGATTAATCTTTTTAGTCACATAGCACTACTATTATTCTGAACACTACTGTACAAGAAGGTAGAGGACTGCCAGGAAGCAAGTCAATGGCGCAGTCATAAGGACAGTGAGGAGGAAGTGAGAGCGCACGATCCTTGCTGAACACTTCACCAAGGTCGTGATACTCCGTGGGAACTAAAGACAAATCAGGAGGCGAGTAGACCTTCTCCTTGACCTCCACACTGGGGGGGGGCCGAGGAACTAAGACACCCCATAAGACAGGCCTCGCTCCATTGAGTAATAACCCCGGACTGACAATCTATACCGGGATTGTGTTTTGAGACCCACGGATGGCCTAGAACCAAGGGAGATGAAGACGGGATAACAAAAAACTGTATAAACTCACAGTGATTCCCTGACACCACTAAAGTGACTGGAGCAGTACGGTGAGTAATGGTCGGAAGTGGCGTGCCGTCTAGCACATGCACCAACAGTGGGGAAGGAAGTGATTTGAGTGATAACCTAGCCTGGGATGCAAAAGCTAAATCAATGAAATCACCTTCGGCTCCCGTATCAATAAAAGCCAGGACCGAAAGTGTCTCACTGCCAAAACAAAGAGTAGCGGGGATTTGAGTGCGACCGGATCCCACACCCATGAATTTAGCTTGGCTCACCCACAGCCTGGACCCTATGAGTGAGCGTTGGATTTTTGGCCAAACGGGGCATGTCAATCAATCAATCAACATTTATTTATAAAGTGCTTTATAGCACCGACTGGTGTCCAAAGTGCTTAACATTAAAAACACAAATTCACAAAAATAAAACACATATAGAATAAAATTTTAAAACAGCAGTTTATAAAGTTGAGTTTATAAAGGTCCACGTGGGTTGAAGGTAGCAGACATGGAATATTTGATGTTGCAGGAACAGACAGTTGGGCATCCTAAAATTTGACTCTTTTTCAGTGTAGTAATGGCAACTAAGTTTTCCATATCCCTCTGTGATCTTTATGGGTACGTTTGAGGAAACAGGCCACAGTATCAATTTGAAAAATTTTCTTTCCTAGCACATAAACTGCACTGTCTTGTACTTGAGCCCTATCTTGACTGTTGTAACACAAACTGTAACACTAGTGGACCTGCACATTGTTGTCAGGCTGGCAATCACATGCGATCTGTGCGTGAGGACTTGTTTGGTGGAGTGAACTTTACATATTTAATCTTGGAAATTATTCTACAAGTGGGTGAGTGCCATGTTGGTTTTTTCCTGTTGTATTTTGTTCTCAGCGGAGCTGGTAGGCTATATTTTTATTTTACTTTGAGAGAGTCTGTCTTGATGTGTGCAGAGCAACACGCTCGTGCACATGGACCTGTCAGCTGTTTTTCAGACTGCCTGATCACACAGATGTATTTCTTAAAGCCCCACCACACTAGAGGCTGAATGAGCCTAAATGCCATCCAAGTGTAGAGTCGATCCACATTCGGGAGGTGTCGAGGTGCATTACAAAACTTCAGACAGCATTCAGAGAGCAGTCTAAACAGTCAGGCAGCCAGCCAGAATATAGAGAATATTCAACTGTCGAAGTGCGTTCGAGGTGGAAAAATACCGAACGCTGGTCGAAATGCAGTCTGACTGCATTCTAATACCCTAGTCACACATAGCCAGAATGAGGCCAAATGACGTCAGAATGACGATTTGGCCTGCAAGCATCCACACAGTTGGTCCCAATTGGCCGGTGGCCCTGAGTGTCTTGCACATGTTCAAAACCCTCTGGTCGCTGTCGAGATGGGATACCTATCTGACGGCAGTCCATGTGCAGCCTGAGCACCCTCTGACCGCAATTTACATATTCTGATGGAAGCAAAACAGGATCCGAAATGATTTGAGCGCATACGAGGGAACCTCGTACCTCTGATCACCAGTCTGTCAAGCATATCAAGTTTGCAGATGACACCACCCTTATCGGACTCATCTCTGATGGGGATGAGTCCGCCTATAGGCTGGAGGTCCAACGACTGGTGTCCTGGTGTAGCTATAACAACTTGGTGCTGAACACCGAGAAGACAGTGGAGATTATTGTGGACTTTAGGAAGAACACAGCCCCTCTCCCCATCATTACCCTGGCAGACACCCCCATCACCATAGTGGATGCCTTCTGTTTCCTGGGAATCACTCTAACCCAGGACCTCAGGTGGGAGTCCACCATTACTTCTGTTGTCAAGAAGGCCCAGCAGAGGATGTACTTCCTGCGGCAGTTGAAGAAATTCAACCTGCCAGCAAGGATCATGGTGCAGTTTTACACTGCCATCATCGAGTCCATCCTCACCACCTCCATCACCGTATGGTATGCTGGAGCCACCACCAGGGACATACAGAGACTACAGCACATTATACGCTCTGCCAAGAAAGTGATTGGCTGCAACCTTCCATCTCTTCTGGACCTGTACATCTCCAGGACACTGGGGCATTCAGGTCGGATCAGAGCCGACCCTTCTCACCCTGGATATAGCCTTTTTGACCTCCTCCCGTCAGGCAGGAGGCTACGGTCCCTTCGGACCAGAACCTCCTGCCATAAGAACAGTTTTTTTCCCTCTGCTGTTAGCCTCATCAACAAGAACTTTTAGAACTCTAGATTGTTGCTATCACCATTTATCATCACCATTTATTTATCTTAGCTCATACATTCTGTACATTTTGTACATTGCTATAGTGTTAAGTTTTATTATACGAGGTCTGTTAGAAAAGTAACGGACCTTTTTATTTATGCAAAAAATATATGGATTTGATTCATATGTTTTTATGTCAGCCAAGCTTGAACCTTCATGCGCATGCGTGAGTTTTTTCACGCCTGTCGGTTGCGTCATTCGCCTGTGGGCAGGCTTTGAGTGAGCACTGGTCCACCCCCCTCGTCGGATTTTTATTGTCAGGGAAATGGCGGAATGATTTGGGCTTTGTTCCATCAGAATTTTTTCAGAAACTGTTAGAGACAGGCAGCTGGAAACCATTCGGAAAATTAATTTGGCTTTCTGTGAAAATCTTTTGGGCTTCACTGTTGTGTGTTGGGGGGTTTGGCTGGACATTTTGGTGTTGTTTTCTTTTCTTTGCTCTCCAGGTGGTATGCAAACTGGTTTTTGTCTGTGGAGAATGTGCTGGCAGAAGTGTCCTTCACCCTCATCAGCATTATTGGCTGCACTTGTGGAGGATGTTCATGTGCAGGCCTAATGACTTGCAGCACCTGTGGATGATGCTCACGTGCAAACTTAAAGACTTTCAGCTGAAGCAGATAATGAGATGGCATTCTGCATTTAAGCCATGAGTGATTCGAGCAGAATTGCCGGGAACTTGACCTTGTGACGTTCGTTTGTGAGACGCTGAGGACCGCGCCAGGGTTTGACACATCGTGCCTGTGAAGGAGGACGGGTGAGGGACACATGCTGTCAGCACACATCAGAGGTGATGATTGTCTGAATAAGTGTTAATAGTAATTTGGTATTTTGTTACGCAGTATATTTGAACAGTGATGAGAATTGTGCAGTTTGCTTCTCACTGCCGTGGTGTACGGAATGATGATCCTCCACCTGTTGTGAGAAGCTGCTCATTTACATAAAGTTTAAATTCAGACCTGAATGTGTTGCTGATAGTGTGTGCCTCTGAAGGATATTTGTTGTAGCTCTGTTGACTTACCTCACCTTTCCATCCTTCACAGAGTCAGTTTGTCGTATCCACCTGGGGGGTGTTCGGCGGTCTGGGTCCAGAAGCGTCGGGCTTCGATCCATTTGGGCGCTGGAGTGCGCACCGTCCTTCACCTCGCCAGACAACCGCACATTTATGTTGTACACAAAGTATTGCACAGGAGGGAAATAAATTTGTTTTGTTTTTGGAACCACTTTCTGGTTATTTAGCACTGGGTTCAGTCAGACGCTGGTCCGCTCCTCAACCCGCGTCTGCACATAACATTCACAGAGATTAAGGAGTGTTACCACCGCTTTAAGGATGGCCCACAATTGTGCACGGCGCGCCGCGATCGACAGACAGAAACGACCATTCATTTCTAAATGGATGGCTGTATGGCTCCGGGACCATCGTGTGCAATTTCTCTGGTTATCACAAGAGCTGGACATCAGCCATTTTCCAGCAGATTTCACTTTTAACAAGAGATTTTGTCATGGAAAGCCGTGCGGAGGCTTCGCGCATCACGACAGATTCGCTGATGGAGCGAGACAAAGAACACCTCCGTTTTGGAGTGTCAGAGGACAAGTTGGGACATGCCCAGCTCTCCACAATTGCTCTTATACTCACTCGACTGGTAAGCCACTGAAGCTGAGATAGGCATGTCCCAACTTGTCCTCTGACACTCCCAAAATGGAGGTGTTCTTTGTTTCGCTCCATCAGCGGCTCCGTCGTGACGAGCGAAGGCTCTGCGCGGCTTTCCATGACAAAATCTCTTGTTTAAAAGTGAAATCTGCCAGAAAATGGCTGATGTCCAGCTCTTGTGATAACCAGAGAAATTGCACACGATGGTCCCGGAGCCATACAGCCACCCGTTTAGAAATGAAATGGTCGTTTCTGCCTGTCTATCGCGGCTCGGAGCAGGGCGCGCCATGCGCCATTGTGGGCCGTACTTAAAGAGGTAGTAACACTCCTTAATCTCTGTGAAGCCCAAAAAATTTTCACCAAAAGCCAAATGAATTTTCTGAATGGTTTCCAGCTGCCTGTCTCTAACAGTTTCTGAAAAAATTCTGATGGAACAAAGCCCAAATCATTCCGCCATTTCCCTGACAATAAAAATCCGACGAGGGGGGGTGGACCTTGTGACACACCCGATGTCACAAGATCCACGATTTGGGAGATGCAGAAAGCCTGTATACGAGGACACCTGATTTCCCAGAGTAGCTTCATTACTAAAAAACGAAGAAAAAAGGAACTAGATATTATTGAGAATATTGCAGAGGTGGACAGACAGTGTCTGTCCTCTCCATCGCCCAATTTATACAAAAAGAAGCAGTCTCTTCAGACAGAACTTAATTTGCTCTATACGACTGAAACAATCAGGTCACTCACTATGTTGAGACATAACCATTATGAACATGGAGAAAAGGTGGGTAGGCTTCTCGCGTCCCAAGTTAAGGAACAAACAGCTTCAAGGGCAATTCCACAAATCAGAACTGAAACTGTTGGGAAAGTGTAGTGACATGGACCCACAACAGGGGGCGCAAATGAACGGACAATAGAGGGAGTTAAATTTGAACACTTTACTGTTGTGAATGTCACAACCACACACAGCAGATTATAGAAAAAATACAAGTCAATGGATAAAGGTGTCGGTGTGGGCAGGCTCGACGATAGGAGACGTCCGTCTGGAGATGAACCGGAACCACACAATTTCCACCGCCACCGAACCCGAAGAATACTAGAGCCATCAGGTCCCGAATTCCCCAGGTGGCCACAGTCTCAGCGTGTCGATCTGGTACTTGCTGGTGAAGAGCAAAGACAGTCAAGTGTGGGTGTGTGTACACCCCGTAACAACAACGGTGGGAATTCCACCTCCACCTCTAACACACACTCGTGCAGCGTCTGAGTACCACTTATCTGGTGGGACGTAGAACGAAACAGTCGCAGCCCACGCCGGTCCTCTGGGTAGACAGCTGCAACAAAGTAGCTCTTGAAATCAATTAGTACAATACGCAGGCAGAGAAAGTTACCTCCAAGAAGTACGATATCTCGGCGATGTGGTGGAGGTGTCATCCTGCTTTTATCCGGGGTGAAGTGCAGATGATTGGTGACAGCTGTCATAGTTGATGAGTGACAGCTGTCACCCTCGGCTGTTCCTGAAGGCGGCAGCGCCCCCTCGTGCCTGAAGCCCACACTTCAGGCAGGGCGCCCTCTGGTGGTGGGCCAGCAGTACCTCCTCTTCTGGCGGCCCACACAACAGAAACAGGACAAACAACAATGGACCCAATAGAGATCAATGAAATATTTAAGACATTTTATACAAATTTATACACTTCTGAATCTAAAAATGATATAGCACTAATAGATAATTTTTTTTAAAAGGCCTTCATATTCCAACAATTAGCACAGAACATAGGGACCTATTGGAGAAAGCAATTGAATTAGAGGAACTAAAATGTGCAATAGATAAAATGCAAAACTCAAAAGCACCAGGCCCAGATGGTTACACGTCTGAGTTTTATAAGACTTTTAAGGAGCAGATTTCCCCCTTATTTTTGCAAACATTGGAAGAAGCATTATCCAGGGGCTCTCTACCTCCATCATTTTATGAAGCCAGCATATCACTCATTCACAAGACGGGTAAAGACCCTTGGAACCTGGATCATATAGACCTATAAGCTTACTTAATGTAGATTATAAGATTTTTGCAAAAATTTTGGCGACACGTCTAGAACATATACTTCCAAAAATTATATCAAAGGATCAATCAATCAATCAATCAATCAATCAATCAATCAATCAATCAATCAATCAATCAATCAATCAATCAATCAATCAATTTTTTTATATAGCGCCAAATCACAACAAACAGTTGCCCCAAGGCGCTTTATATTGTAAGGCAAGGCCATACAATAATATGTAAAACCCCAACGGTCCAAAAACGACCCCCTGTGAGCAAGCACTTGGCGACAGTGGGAAGGAAAAACTCCCTTTTAACAGGAAGAAACCTCCAGCAGAACCAGGCTCAGGGAGGGGCAGTCTTCTGCTGGGACTGGTTGGGGCTGAGGGAGAGAACCAGGAAAAAGACATGCTGTGGAGGGGAGCAGAGATCGATCACTAATGATTAAATGCAGAGTGGTGCATACAGAGCAAAAAGAGAAAGAAACAGTGCATCATGGGAACCCCCCAGCAGTCTACGTCTATAGCAGCATAACTAAGGGATGGTTCAGGGTCACCTGATCCAGCCCTAACTATAAGCTTTAGCAAAAAGGAAAGTTTTAAGCCTAATCTTAAAAGTAGAGAGGGTGTCTGTCTCCCTGATCTGAATTGGGAGCTGGTTCCACAGGAGAGGAGCCTGAAAGCTGAAGGCTCTGCCTCCCATTCTACTCTTACAAACCCTAGGAACTACAAGTAAGCCTGCAGTCTGAGAGCGAAGCGCTCTATTGGGGTGATATGGTACTACGAGGTCCCTAAGATAAGATGGGACCTGATTATTCAAACCTTATAAGTAAGAAGAAGAATTTTAAAATTCTATTCTAGAATTAACAGGAAGCCAATGAAGAGAGGCCAATATGGGTGAGATATGCTCTCTCCTTCTAGTCCCCGTCAGTACTCTAGCTGCCAGCATTTTGAATTAACTGAAGGCTTTTTAGGGAACTTTTAGGACAACCTGATAATATGAATTACAATAGTCCAGCCTAGAGGAAATAAATGCATGAATTAGTTTTTCAGCATCACTCTGAGACAAGACCTTTCTGATTTTAGAGATATTGCGTAAAAGCAAAAAAGCAGTCCTACATATTTGTTTAATATGCGCTTTGAATGACATATCCTGATCAAAAATGACTCCAAGATTCTCACAGTATTACTAGAGGTCAGTGGTATGCCATCCAGAGTAAGGATCTGGTTAGACACCATGTTTCTAAGATTGTGGGGCCAAGTACAATAACTTCAGTTTTATCTGAGTTTAAAAGCAGGAAATTAGAGGTCATCCATGTCTTTATGTCTGTAAGACAATCCTGCAGTTTAGCTAATTGGTGTGTGTCCTCTGGCTTCATGGATAGATAAAGCTGGGTATCATCTGCGTAACAATGAAAATTTAAGCAATACCGTCTAATAATACTGCCTAAGAGAAGCATGTATAAAGTGAATAAAATTGGTCCTAGCACAGAATCTTGTGGAACTCCATAATTAACTTTAGTCTGTGAAGAAGATTCCCCATTTACATGAACAAATTGTAATCTATTAGACAAATATGATTCAACCACCGCATCGCAGTGCCTTTAATACCTATGGCATGCTCTAATCTCTGTAATAAAATTTATGGTCACAGTATCAAAAGGCAGCACTGAGGTCTAACAGAACAAGCACAGAGATGAGTCCACTGTCCGAGGCCATAAGAAGATCATTTGTAACCTTCACTAATGCTGTGTCTGTACTAGGATGAATTCTAAAACCTGACTGAAACTCTTCAAATAGACCATTCCTCTGCAGATGATCAGTTAGCTGTTTACAACTACCCTTTCAAGAATTTTTGAGAGAAAAGGAAGGTTGGAGATTGGCCTATAATTAGCTAAGATAGCTGGGTCAAGTAATGGCTTTTTAAGTAATGGTTTAATTACTGGCCACCTTAAAAGCCTGTGGTACATAGCCAACTAACAAAGATAGATTGATCATATTTAAGATCGAAGCATTAAATAATGGTAGGGCTTCCTTGAGCAGCCTGGTAGGAATGGGGTCTAATAACATGTTGATGTTTGGATGAAGTAACTAATGAAAATAACTCAGACAGAACAATCGGAGAGAAAGAGTCTACCAAATACCGGCATCACTGAAAGCAGCCAAGATAACGATACGTCTTTGGGATGGTTATGAGTAATTTTTTCTCTAATAGTTAAAATTTTGTTAGCAAAGAAAGTCATGAAGTCATTACTAGTTAAAGTTAATGGAATACTCAGCTCAATAGAGCCTGGCTACAGTGCTGAAAAGAAACCTGGGGTTGTTCTTATTTTCTTCAATTAGTGATGAGTAGAAAGATGTCCTAGCTTTACGGAGGGGCTTTTTATAGAGCAACAGACTCTTTTCCAGGCTAAGTGAAGATCTTCTAAATTAGTGAGACGCCATTTCCTCCCCAACTTACGGGTTATCTGCTTTAAGCTACGAGTTTGTGAGTTATACCACGGAGTCAGACACTTCTGATTTAAGGCTCTCTTTTTCAGAGGAGCTACAGCATCCAAAGTTGTCTTCAATGAGGATGTAAAACGATTGACGAGATACTCTATCTCACTTACAGAATTTAGGTAGCTACTCTGCACTGTGTTGGTATATGGCATTAGAGAACATAAAGAAGGAATCATATCCTTAAACCTAGTTACAGCGCTTTCTGAAAGACTTCTAGTGTAATGAAACTTATTCCCCACTGCTGGGTAGTCCATCAGAGTAAATGTAAATGTTATTAAGAAATGATCAGACAGAAGGGAGTTTCAGGGAATACTGTTAAGTCTTCTATTTCCATACCATAAATCAGAACAAGATCTAAGATATGATTAAAGTGGTGGGTGGACTCATTACTTTTGAGCAAAGCCAATAGAGTCTAATAATAGATTAAATGCAGTGTTGAGGCTGTCATTCTCAGCATCTGTGTGGATGTTAAAATCGCCCCACTATAATTATCTTATCTGAGCTAAGCACTAAGTCAGACCAAAAGGTCTGAAAATTCACAGAGAAAACTCACAGTAATGACCAGGTGGACGATAGATAATAACAAATAAAACTGGTTTTTGGGACTTCCATTTGGATGGACAAGACTAAGAGACAAGCTTTCAAATGAATTAAAGCTCTGTCTGGGTTTTTGATTAATTAATAGCTGGAATGGAAGATTGCTGCTAATCCTCCGCCCCGGCCCGTGCTACGAGCATTCTGACAGTTAGTGTGACTCGGGGTGTTGACTCATTTAAACTAACATATTCATCCTGCTGTACCAGGTTTCTGTAAGGCAGAATAATCAATATGTTGATCAATTATTATATCATTTACCAACAGGGACTTAGAAGAGAGAGACCTATGTTTAATAGACCACATTTAACTGTTTTAGTCTGTGGTGCAGTTGAAGGTGCTATATTATTTTTTCTTTTTGAATTTTTATGCTTAAATAGATTTTGCGGTTATTGGTAGTCTGGGAGCAGGCACCGTCTCTACGGGGATGGGGTTAATGAAGGGGATGGCAGGGGGAGAGAAGCTGCAGAGAGTGTGTAAGACTAACAACTTCTGCTCCTGGTCCCAACCCTGGATAGTCACGGTTTGGAGGATTTAAGAAAATTGGCCAGATTTCTAGAAATGAAGAGCTGCTCCATCCAAAGTGGGATGGATGCCGTCTCTCCTAACAAGACCAGGTTTTCCCCAGAAGCTTTGCCATTATCTATGAAGCCCACCTCATTTTTTGGAGCACCACTCAGACAGCCAGCAATTCAAGGAGAACATGCGGCTAAACATGTCACTCCGGTCTGATTGGGGAGGGGCCCAGAGAAAACAACAGAGTCCGACATTGTTTTTGCAAAGTTACACACCGATTTAATGTTAATTTAGTGACCTCCGATTGGCGTAACCGGGTGTCATTACTGCCGACGTGAATTACAATCAATCAATTACAAGGATCAGACCGGTTTCATCAAAGATAGACACCTATTCTTTAATATAAGAAGATTACTGAATATATTTATACAAAAAATGTGGAGAACCACGGAGCAGAATTGCTACTTTCTCTTGATGCAGAGAAGGCCTTTGACAGGGTCGAGTGGGATTATCTCTTCTCGGCCCTGTCAAAGTTTGGATTCGGCCCCAAATTTATATCTCTAGTAAAACTGTTATATATTCAACCCCAGGCATCAGTGCAGATCAATAGCATAAGCTCAAACTTTTTTTCCCCTAGGCCGCTCTACTAGACAAGGGTGCCCCCTATCTCCAATGTTGTTCGCGATAGTGATAGAGCCCCTGCTATTGCTTTGAGAGCTGCTGACAGATACTCTGGAATTTTCAGAGGTAATATGGAACACAAGGTATCACTGTACGCTGACGACCTCTTATTATATATATCAAATGGGAAGGAATCTCTACCAGTTATACTATCATATTGCAAAATTTTGGTATAATATCTGTCTATAAAATAATTTCTCTTTTTGCTCTGTATGCACCACTCTGCATTTAATCATTAGTGATCGATCTCTGCTCCCCTCCACAGCATGTCTTTTTCCTGGTTCTCTCCCTCAGCCCCAACCAGTCCCAGCAGAAGACTGCCCCTCCCTGAGCCTGGTTCTGCTGGAGGTTTCTTCCTGTTAAAAGGGAGTTTTTCCTTCCCACTGTAGCCAAGTGCTTGCTCACAGGGGGTCGTTTTGACCGTTGGGGTTTACATCATTATTGTATGGCCTTGCCTTACAATATAAAGCGCCTTGGGGCAACTGTTTGTTGTGATTTGGCGCTATATAAAAAAAATTGATTGATTGATTGATTGAGCTGAAGCAGATAATGAGATGGCGTTCTGCATTTAAGCCATGTGTGATTCAAGCAGAATTGCCGGGAACTCGACCTTGTGATGTTCGTTTGTGAGACGCTGAGGACCGCGCCTGGGTTTGACACATCGTGCCGGTGAAGGAAGAAGGGTGAGGGACACATGCTGTCAGCACACATCAGAGGTGATTAATTGTTTGCTAATTGTTGATAGTAACTTGGTATTTTGTTACGCAGTAGATTTGAATTGTGATGAGAATTGTTGCAGCTCGCTTCTCACTGCCGTGGTGTGCGGAGTGGTAATCCTCCACCTGTTTGTGAGAAGCTGCTCATTTACATAAAGCTTAATACAGACCTGAATGTGTTGCTGATAGTGTGTGCCTTTTGAAGGGATATTGGTTGTAGCTGTTGACTTACCTCACCTTTTCTATCCTTCGCAGAGAGTCGGTTTGTCGTGTCCACCCTGGGGGGTGTTTGGCGGTAAAGTGAGTCCAGAAGTGCCGGGGCTTCGATCCTTTTTAGGCGCTGGAGAGCGGGCCGCCTTCACTCCACCAGACTGACGCATCTTTGTTCATACACTTTGTATGCACAGAGTGTGGAAAAAATAATTGTTTTGTTATTGGAACCGCTTTCCTGGTTATTTTAGCGCTGGGTTCCGTCAGACGCAGGTCCGCTGCTCAACCCGCGTCGACACATAACAGATTCTCAATTCATTTGGAACAAGAAGACTCCTAGAATCAAGAAATCTTTTCTGCAGAGACCAAAAAATACTCGGGGCATGGGGTTGCCTCGTTTTCTGTTCTATTATTGGGCTTGTAATATTTGTTCTTTGTCTTTTTTGGGTGTGGTGGGCCGGGGGGGTCGACTGGGTTGAGATGGAACATCATAGCTGTCACCCATCTTCACTGCGGGCACCGGTCTATTCTTCTGTTAAGACATCTATTCCGAAAATGAAAAATGTAGTTGTTAATCATTCAGTAAAAATTTGGCACCAGCTTAGGAGACACCTCGGTTGGAAGATGAGTTCAGTGCTCGCTCCAATAATGGGTAATCATGAGTTTGCTCCAGGGCTTATAGGTACATCTTTTAAGCAATGGGAAACTAAAGGGATACACTGTGTTTCGTGACCTTTTTATACAAGGCACTTTTGCTAATTTTGATCACTAAAAGAGAAAGTATAACATTAACAGGGGAGATTTCTTAAAATTTTACAAGTTTTGCAGCTTTGTGAAGGAGATGTTTCCCCTCTTTTTCCCGGTCGACCCCCTGAATACGAGTTGAACTCAATTATTTTAAATGACCCACTGACAATTGGGCTACATTTCTAAGGTCTATAATCATCTGTCAGATATGGAATATCTGCCCTCTCTAGGCCACCTGAAGGAAGCTTTGCAAAGGACCTTGGAGTAACATATCGGACTCCCAATGGAACAAGGCTCAGGATAATGTCCACTCATCTTCAATCTGCGCTCGACACGGATTATTGCAATTTAAAGTTTTGCATAGACTTTCATCTGTCAGCACGTTTGACTAAAAATGTTCCTGGGACAGACCCATCATGTGACCGTTGTGGCCATAGTCCGGCCTCATTAGCTCATACCTTTTGGAGCTGTCCAAACATCTAGCAACTACTGGACAATGGTATTTCAGATGCTCTCTGAGGTTTGCCATATACGTTTAGTTCCAGACCCGGTTTCTTGCCTTATTGGTGTTGCCCCAATTACAACTAACCTTTTAATTAAACAAAAAAGTGTAATAAAATTCGTGGGCTTCTGGCTAAAAACAAAGATTAATACTGTTGAATTGGAAGCAAAAGAACCACCCTCCTTTACTAATTTATTACTGGATATAATGAAACATGTACAATTGGAAAAAATTAAATTTGAGCTGAAAGGCAATGTGGACACATTCTACGGGATATGGCAACCATTCCTAGATTACTTTAACAGGTAAAGTGAATCATACTCGTGATAGGTGACCCGCCCCCACTCTCATTCTTTCTTTCTTTCCTCTTTTTCTTCTCTTCTTTCTCTTTTCTCAACTCTCTGTATTTTTTCTATTTGTTCCTAATTTTGTATGTGTTAAAAAGAAAAAAACCTTAATAAAGAGTTTAAAAAAAAAAAGGTCCGTTACTTTTCTAACAGACCTCGTATATTACTTGTTTTACAATTTTTTTTAATGTTAGCACCAAGTACCGCAGCAATTCCTAATGTTGTGAACTTGTTCACTCATATAGCAATAAAACTTTTCTGATTCTGATTCTGAACCTCGTGCAGCACGTGTCATGTGCACGAATAATAATGTCCACACTCCAATGTCCCCCCACTAAGTGCAAAGGAACTGCTGATATGTATGTGGCAACCCTTCATCATGTACAGTGAATGTTGACATCGCACTACCAACCAAAGCACCGTGCACTACTGCACGCACGCTGCCAGAAATCTGAACAGGCTGTTATATCCACAATAGACCTTACAGTACAGATATTTGCCATTCCTTCCCATGGCGATGTAAATAATGTGAACTATTGTCTCCATCATATCTGTATAGGCCACAGCAGTTGCGCCTCTCTGTGGTCTCAGGCGCAGAACGCATCATTGCAGGCATCAGGCTTGGAGCTGAATGGATCTCACCGCTGTAATATACATATCATTACTTTATCACCTTCTAACGCTGTAGGAGATATGACACGGAACTGTTGTGCTAGGCCGTAACAACATTATTAAACATGAATCTCACCTCCAACAACGGTCCAGGAGTGTTTCACAGTGCAGGGTGGACTTGGAGCTGGGACAGCAGCCTGTGGTTAAAATCCTCTCACCCGACTGCTGTGTGCTGTAATCAGCCACACAAAAATAAATCCCATGTGATAATCCAACCATCACAGTGAACGGAGTTGCGTTGTGCTGCTGAAGTGAGCAAAAACACAAAAAAAGAAATTAAAGTTCCCTGGAAAGGCTGCGTCTGACACATGGGACAGCAGGGCCCACTGCCAGCAGTGTCCAGTAGCTGGCAACGGTGCGCACGTGCGCTCCCCGCGTGCATGTGTGTATGTCTGCACCCTGTTAGCATGCGTGCACACATAGCTGATAATTCAGCCATTATAAACACATGCTCACACACACACACACACACACACACACCCACACACACACACACACACACACACACACACACACCACACAAACACACACACACACACACACCACACAACAGCGACCATGTCATCAGTCCAGCACCTACTCTACGCACACATGCACGTGAGGTCAGTAGTGCTGGGAAGTGAAGGACGAGTGCAGATGTGATTGCATGACTGAGTGAGTGACTGCACCCATGCCGGCTTTGACACATATGGCGTCCATACGTTGTTGTACTCTGATGTTCAGTACCAGCAGGAACGTGGCCAAAGTGAGGACACAGCTCTGCCTCCCTACTTCCGGTCCCGTGTTTGCCATCCAGACCTTTGGACATCGGGCAGTCTCCAGCACCTTTCATGGCTGTCTCACAGCAGTCTGTGTCATCTACCTGTGTGCCTAAATACGCTTTGGATGCCATGGTGAAGGTTATGGATGAGGTAAGCTGGATGCGTTCTGACACTGCTGACCATGCCTCTTTCCCTCCAGACAGCATCTGATTATGGAAATACTTGCTGTGTCGGATTGGTTCCTGCACATTCTTGCTATGTGTGATGGGGGCTTAAATATTTGTATGGTATGAAAACGGCAATCGAAGCATTCTGATAGTGTTTGAGGGGCAGTTCGAAATGATCCGCGATGTCGAATCCTGGCCAAATGTCCTGACTGTGCCTGAATGCACTAAGAGTGCACCTCGACTGCTGCTGGAATATATTTATTCGACCCGCAATCGGACCTCACTCGTATGGCAAATTAAGTGCATTTGTCATATTCTCACTGCATTCTGACAGCTGTGTAGGTATTTCTACTGTGTTCCACCAATATTTGTATTGTCTTCAGGGAGTAATACACACAGCATGAGAGAGGATCATTTGGGGCGGGTCGAAGTGCAGTCTGAGTAGTTGAATGGCTGACTTCCCCAATTCTTATTCTCTCCCAGATGTAGCATAAAGTTTGTTGTTTTTTTACATTCTGCCTGATTTGGCTCGATTCATCCTCATTCTTGCTAAATCTGATGGGACCCTTAGATTTTTCACAGATATATTGATGACAACACTTATAAGTGTGCACAGAGCTGAGCCTCTGGCAGAAACAGTTTCTAACAGGCTGTTAGAAACAGCTGTGACTATTGGCCGTGCAAGCACGCTAAGTCTTCTCACGGCTGTTGTTTTTACCATGACTGCATCAAAATGAACAGTTATCACTTTAAAAGGAGTCATCATAACACAGCATCACACTTATGTCAACTTTGCAATGAATCTGCGGCTCTGTTCTTAACGTTAGTAGCTACTTTCCTTTCAAGCGCATACTAGGATGTTTTCATCAAAGCTACATAAACACTGTTGGAAACACTCACGAGTACTTTGTTTTCGACAGTCTCCGTCGCTGTTTGTTGTGAATGTCCTATACTTTAAGACCAGTCCCAGAAGTGCACAAAGTAATTCTAGTGTGTCATCAGATGGTCAATAGCTATGATTTCAGTGAGACATGTCCTTTAAAAACTAACAGAAGTAACGGACAAGTAATAGAAATAAAATAAACTATTACAACCTTGTATAAATTAGAAGAGTGCCATTCAGAGAGTGCTATTTTCTTTTTTCTTGAAGATTACAGTTGCCCATTGATGTGTTATTGCTTTTCTGCTGAAGTTTTTGGTTGCCTGCTGATGCTGTGTTATTGGCTGCCTCCTGAAGTTGCCTGCAAACGTTTATGTTTTCCTGCTGATGTGCTATTGGCTGCCTACTGAAGTTGCCTGCTGAAGTTTTTGGTTGCTTGTTGATGTGTTATTGACTGCCTGATGAAGTTGCCTGCTGAGGTTTTTGGTTGCCCATTGATTTGTTATTGGTTTCCTGCTGAAGATATTGTTTTCCTGCTGATGTGTTACTGGCTGCCTGCTGAAGTTGCCTGCTGAAGTTTTTGGTTCCCTGTAGATGTGTTATTAGCTGCCTGCAGACATTGCCTGCTGAGGTTTTTGGTTGCCCGTTGATGTGTTATTGCCTGTCTGCTGAAGTTGCCTGCTGAAGTTTTTGGTTACCCGCTGATGTGTTGTTGCCTGCCTGCTGAAGTTGCCTGCTGAAGTTTTTGGTTACCCGCTGATGTGTTGTTGGCTGCCTGCTGAAGTTGCCTGCTGAGGTTTTTGGGTGCCCATTGATGGGTTATTGGCTGCCTGCTGAAATTTTTGGTTTCTTGTTGATGTTGTGTTATTGGTTGCCTGCTCATGGTTTGGTTGCCCGCTGATGTGTTATTGGTTGCCTACTTAAGCTTACGGTTGCCCGTTGATGTGTTATTGGATTCCTGCTGAAGTTTTTGTTTTCCTGCTGATGTGTTACTGGCTGCCTGCTGAAGTTGCCTGCTGAGGTTTTTGGTTGCCTGTTGATGTGTTATTGCCTGCCTGCTGAAGTTGCCTGCTGAAGTTTTTGGTTACCCGCTGATGTGTTGTTGCCTGCCTGCTGAAGTTGCCTCCTGAGGTTTTTGGTTGACTGTTGATGTGTTATTGGCTGCCTCCTGAAGTTGCCTGATGAGGTTTTTGTTTTCCTGCTGATGTGTTACTGTCTGCCTGTTGAAGTTGCCTGCTGATGTTTTTGGGTGCCCGTTGATGGGTTATTGGCTGCCTGCTGAAGTTTTTGGTTGCCTGTTGATGTTGTGATATTGGTGCCTGCTGATGTTTTTCATTGCCCACTGATGTGTTATTGGTTGCCTGCTTAGGTTGGCTGTATGTTGAAGTTGCCTGCTAGGTTTTTGGTTGCTGCCGTTGATGGGTTATTGGCTGCCTGCTGAAGTTTTTGGTTGCCTGTTGATGTTGTGATATTGGTGCCTGCTGATGTTTTTGGTTGCCCACTGATGTGTTATTGGTTGCCTGCTTAGGTTGGCTGTATGTTGAAGTTGCCTGCTAGGTTTTTGGGTTGCCTGTGTATGTGTTTTGGCTGCCTGATGAAGTTGCCTGCTAAGGTTTTTGGTTGCCTGTTGATGTATTATTGGCTGCCTGCTGAAGTGCCTGCTGACATTTTTGGTTGCCCGTTGATGTGTTATTGGCTGCCTGCTGCAGTTTTTGGCTGCATGCTGATGTGTTATTGGTTGCCCTGCTTATTTGTTATTGGCTGCCTGATGAAGTTGCCTCCTGAGGTTTTGGTAGAACTGTTGAGTGTTATTGGCTGCCTCCTGAAGTTGCCTGCTGAGGTTTTTGGTTTTCCTGCTGATGTGCTATTGGCTGCCTGCTGAAGTTGCCTGCTGAAGTTTTTGGTTGCCCGTTGATGTATTATTGGCTTGCCTGCTGAAGTTGCCTGCTGACATTTTTGGTTGCCCGTTGATGTTTATTGGCTGCCTGCTGCAGTTTTTGGCTGCATGCTAATGTGGTTATTGGGTGCCTGCTTAAGTTACAGTTGCCCGTTGATGTGTTATTGGATTCCTGCTGATGTTTTTTGTTTTCCTGCTGATGTGTTACTGGCTGCCTGCTGAAGTTGCCTACGAAGGGTTTTGGTTGCCTGCTGATGTGTTATTGGTTTCCTGCTGAGGTTTACGGTTGATCATTGATGTGTTATTGGTTTCCTGTTGAAGATACTGTTTTCCTGCTGAGGTGTTATTGGCTGCCTGCAGAATTTGCCTGCTGAAGTTTTTCGTTCCCTGTTGATGTGTTACTGGCTGCCCCGCAGAATTTGCCTGCTGAAGTTTTTTCGTTCCCTGTTGATGTGTTACTGGCTGCCCGCAGAATTTGCCTGCTGAAGTTTGTCGTTCCCTGTTGATGTGTTACTGGCTGCCTGCAGAAGTTGCCAGCTGAAGTTTTTGGTTGCCCGTTGATGCGTTATTGTCTGCCTGCTGAGGTTTTGGTTGCCCGTTGATGTGTTTTATTGGTTTCCTGCTGAGTTTTATGGTTGCGCCACTGATTGTTACTGGCTGCCTGTTGAAGTTGCCTGCTGAAGTTTTGGTTGCCCGTTGATGTGTTATTGTCTGCCTGTTGAACTTTCCTGCTGAAAGTTTTGTTTTCCTGCTGATGTGCTGTTGGCTGTCTGCTGAACTTGCCTGCTGAAGTGTTTGGTTGCCTGTTGATGTGTTTTGGCTGCCTGCTGAAGTTGCCCTGCTGAAGATTTTGGCTGCCCTGCTGATGTGTTATTGGTTGCCTGCTTAAGGTTACGGTTGCCCGTTGATGTGTTATTGGTTTCTTGCTGAAGATTTGTTATCCTGCTGATGTGTTATTGGGCTGCCTGCAGAAGTTGCCTCCTGAAGTTTTTGGTTGCCTCTTGATGTGTTATTGTCTGCCTGCTGAAATTACCTGCTGAGGTTTTGGCTGCCTGTTGATGTGTTATTGGTTGCCTGCTTAAGTTTCTGGTTGCCCATTGATGTGTTATTGGTGTCCTGCTGAAGTTTTTGGTTTCCTGCTGATGTGTTATTGGCTGCCTGCTGAAGTTGCCTGCTGAAGTTTTTGGTTGCCCGCTGATGTGTTATTGGCTGCCTGCTGAACTTGCCTGCTGACGTTTTTGGTTGCCTGTTGATGTGTTATTGACATGCCTGCTGAAGTTTGCCTGCTGAGGTTTTTGGTTGCCTGTTGATGTGTTATTCGTTTCCTGCTGAGGCTTAGGGTTGATCATTGATGTGTTATTGGTTTCCTGCTGAAGATATTGATTCCTATTGATGTGTTATTGGTTGCCTGATGAAGTTGCCTGCTGACATTTTTGGTTCCCTGTAGATTTGTTATTGGCTGCCTGCAGAAATTGCCTGCTGAGGTTTTTGGTTGCCCGTTGATGTGTTATTGTCTGCCTGCTGAAGTTGCGTGCTGACGTTTTGGTTACCTGCTGATGTGTTACTGGCTGCCTGCTGAAGTTGCCTGCTGAGGTTTTTGGTGCCCGTTGATGGGTTATTGATTGCCTGCTTAAGTTTACAGTTGCCCGTTGATGTGCTTTTGGTTTCCTGTTGAAGTTTTGTTTTACCTGCTGATGTGTTTATGGCTGCCTGCTGAAGTTGCCTGCTGAGGTTTTTGGTGCCCGTTGATGGGTTATTGATTGCCTGCTTAAGTTTACAGTTGCCCGTTGATGTGCTTTTGGTTTCCTGTTGAAGTTTTTGTTTTCCTGCTGATGTGTTATTGGCTGCCTGCTGAAGTTTTGGTTGCCCGTTGATGTGTTGTTGGCTGCCTGCTGACGTTGCCTGCTGGCGTTTTTGGTTACCCGGTGATGTGTTATTATACCCCATTCCTACCAGGCTACTCAAGGAAGCCCTACCGTTAATTAATGCTTCGATCTTAAATATGATCAATCTATCTTTATTAGTTGGCTATGTACCACAGACTTTTAAGGTGGCAGTAATTAAACCATTACTTAAAAAGCCATCACTTGACCCAGCTATCTTAGCTAATTATAAGCCAATCTCCAACCTTCCTTTTCTCTCAAAAATTCTTGAAAGGGTAGTTGTAAAACAGCTAACTGATCATCTGCAGAGGAATGGTCTATTTGAAGAGTTCAGTCAGGTTTTAGAATTCATCATAGTACAGAAACAGCATTAGTGAAGGTTACAAATGATCTTCTTATGGCCTCAGACAGTGGACTCATCTCTGTGCTCGTCCTGTTAGACCTCAGTGCAGCTTTTGATACTGTTGACCATAAAATTTTATTACAGAGATTAGAGCATGCCATAGGTATTAAAGGCACTGCACTGCAGTGGTTTGAATCATATTTATCTAATAGATTACAATTTGTTCATGTAAATGGGGAGTCTTCTTCACAGACTGTTAATTATCTTCTATCTTCGAGCCTGCCCACACGTCATTATGGAGCTCCACAAGGTTCTGTGCTAGGACCAATTTATTCACTTTATACATGCTTCCCTTAGGCAGTATTATTAGACGGTATTGCTTAAATTTTCATTGTTACGCAGATGATACCCAGCTTTATCTATCCATGAAGCCAGAGGACACACACCAATTAGCTAAACTGCAGGATTGTCTTACAGACATAAAGACATGGATGACCTCTAATTTCCTGCTTTTAAACTCAGATAAAACTGAAGTTATTGTACTTGGCCCCACAAATCTTAGAAACATGGTGTCTAACCAGATCCTTACTCTGGATGGCATTACCCTGACCTCCAGTAATACTGTGAGAAATCTGTGTGAGTCATTTTTGATCAGGATATGTCCTTTAATGCGCATATTAAGCAAATATGTAGGACTGCTTTTTTCTCTGCTTTTAAGTTTATGGCTGCCCGTTGATGTTTTTTTTTTTTTTTGGTTTCCTGCTGAAGTTTTTGTTTTCCTGCTGATGTCTTATTCGCTGCCTTCTGAAGTTGGTTGCTAAAGTTTTGGTTGCCCGTTGATGTGTTGTTGGCTGCCTGCTGAAGTTGCCTGCTGAGGTTTTTGTTTGCCTGTTGATGCGTTATTGTTTACCTGCTGAGGTTTACAGTTGACAGTTGATGTGTTATTGTTTTTTTTTTTTTTTGCTAAAGGTTTTGGTTTCCTGCTGACGTTGTGTTATTGGTTTCCTGCTGAAGTTTTTGGTTGCTCATTGATGTGTTATTGGCTGCCTGCTGAAATTGCCTGCTGAAGAATTTGATTGCCCATTGATGTGTTATTGGCTGCCTGCCGAGGTTGCCTGCTGGGGTTTTTGGTTGCCCGTTGATGTGTTATTGGCTGCTTGCTGAAGTTGCCTGCTGAAGTTTTTGGTTGCCTGTTGATGTGTTATTGGCTGCTTGCTGAAGTTGCCTGCTGACGTTTTGGTTGCCCGTTGATGTGTTATTGGCTGCATGCTGAAATTTTGGTTGCCTGTTGATGTTGTGTTATTGGTGCCTACTGAACTTTTTGGTTGCCTGTTGATGTGTTATTGGCTTCCTGCTGAAGTTGCCTGCTGATGTTTTTGGTTGCACGCCCATGTGTTATTGGCTGCCTGCTGAAGTGCCTGCTGAAGTGTTTGGTTGCCTGTTGATGGTTTTAATTGCCTGCTGATGTTGTTATTCGTTGCCTGCAGAAGATGCCTGCTGAAGTTTTGGTTGCCCATTCATGTGTTATTGGCTGCCTGCAGAAGCTGCCTGCTGAGGTTTTGGTTGCCCATTGATGTGTTATTGGCGCCTGCTGAGGTTGCCTGCTGAAGTTTCTGGATGCCCATTAATGTGTTATTCGCTACCTGCTGAAGTTTACCTGCTGACGTTTTTGGTTGCCCATTGATGCGTTATTGGCTGCCTGCTGAAGTTGCCTGCTGAAGTGTTCGGTTGCCTGTTGACGGTTTTAATTAGCTGCTGATGTTGTGTTATTGGTTGCCTGCAGAAGATGCCTGCTGAAGTTTTTGTTACCCATTGATGTGCTATTTTGCTGCCTGCTGAACTTGCCTGCTGAGGGTTTTGGTTGCCCGTTGATGTGTTATTGGCTGCTGCTCTGAAATTTTTGATTGCCTGTTGATGTTGTGTTATTGGTTGCCTGCTGATGTTCTTTGTTGTCCGCTGATGTGTTTATTAGCTGCCTGCTGAAATTTTTGGTTGCCTCTTTATGTTCTTGGTAGCCCGCTGATGTGTTATAGCTGCCTGCTGAAAGTTGCCTTCTGAAGTTTTTGGTTGCCTGTTGATGTGTTATTTGTTTTCTGCTTAAGTTGCCTGCTGAAGTTTTGGCTGCCTTACTGATGTGTTATGGTTTGCCTGCTTAAGTTACGGTTGCCCGTTGATGTGTTATTGCACCTTGGGGCAACTGTTTGTTGTGATTTGGCACTATATAAATAAATTGATTTGATTTGATTTGATTTATTGGTTTCTTGCTAAGTTTTTGTTTTCCTGCTGATGTTTATTGGCTGCCAGCAGATGTTTTGGTTGCCTGCTGACATTTTTGTTGCTCACTGATGTTTTATTAGCTGCCTGCTGAAGTTGCCTGCTGAAGTTTTGGTTTCCCCGCTGATGTTGAGTTATTGGTTGCCTGCTGATATTTTTGGTTGCCCGTCGATGTGTCATTGGCTGCCTGCTGACGTTTTTGGCTGCCTGCTGCTCTTGTGTTCCTGGGTGCTTGCTGACATTTTTGGTTGCCTGCTGATGTGTTTTTGGCTGCCTGCTGAATTTTATGGCTGTCTGTTGATTTGTGTTTTTGGTTGCCTGTTGATGTTTTTGGTTGCCTGCTGATGTGTTATTAGCTGCCTGCTGGAGTTGTCTGCTCTTGTGTTATTGGCTGCCTGCTGAAATTTTTGGTTGTCTGATGATGTGTGTTATGGTTGTCTGCTGAACGTTTTTGGTTGCCTGTTAATGTGTTATTGGCTGCCTGCTGAATTTGCCTGTTGAAGTTTTGTTTGCCTGCTGATTTTACAGTTGCCCGTTGATGTGTCATTGGCTGCCTGCTGAAGGTTTTGGTTGTCTGCTGATCTTGTGTTATTGGTTGCCTGATGATGTTTTTAATTGTCCACTGATGTGCTATTAGCTGCCTGCTGAAGTTGCCTCCAGACGTTTTTGGTTGCCCGTTAAAGTGTTATTGGTTACCTACTGAAGTTGCCTGCTGAAGTTTTTGGTTGCCTGCTGATGTTGTATTGGGTGCCTGCTGACACTTTGGTTGCCTGTTGATGTGTTACTGGCTGCCTGCTGAAGTCTTTGATTGTTGTTGATGTTGTGTTATTGGTTGCCTGCTGATGTTTTTAATTGCCCACTGATGTGCTATTAGCTGCCTGCTGAAGTTGCCTCCTGAGACTTGGTTGCCTGTTGATGTGTTATTAACCGCCTGCTGAACTTTTTTGGTTGCCTGCTGATGTTGTGTTATTGGGTGCCTGTTGATATTTTGGTTGCTCATTGATGTGTTACTGGCTGCCTGCTGAAGTTGCCTGCTGAAGTTTTGGTTGCCTGTTGATGTGTTATTTGCTGCCTGCTGAACTTGCCTGCTGAGGGTTTTGGTTGCCCGTTGATGTGTTATTGGCTGCCTGCTGAATTTGCCTGTTGAAGTTTTTGTTTGCCTGCTGATGTTCTTTGTTGTCCGCTGATGTGTTTATTAGCTGCCTGCTGAAGTTGCCTTCTGAAGTTTTGGTTGCCTGTTGATGTGTTATTTGTTTTCTGCTTAAGTTGCCTTCTGAAGTTTTTGGTTGCCTACTGATGTGTTATTGGTTGCCTGCTTAAGTTTACGGTTGCCCGTTGATGTGTTATTGCGCCTTGGGGCAACTGTTTGCTGTGATTTGGCGCTATATAAATAAAATTGATTTGATTTGATTTGATTTATTGGTTTCTTGCTAAGTTTTTGTTTTCCTGCTGATGTGTTATTGGCTGCCAGCAGATGTGTTTGGTTGCCTGCTGACATTTTTGTTGCTCACTGATGTTTTATTAGCTGCCTGCTGAAGTTGCCTGCTGAAGTTTTTGGTTTCCCGCTGATGTTGAGTTATTGGTTGCCTGCTGATATTTTTGGTTGCCCGTTGATGTGTTATTGGCTGCCTACTGAAGTTGCCTGCTGATTTTTTTGGTTGCCCGTTGATGTGTCATTGGTTGCCTGTTGATGTTAACGGTTGCCCGTTGATGTGTTATTGGTTTTCTGCTGAAGTTTTTGGTTTCTCACTGATGTATTATTTGCTGCCTGCTGAAGTTGCCTCCTGAACTTTTCGGTTGCCCATTGATGTGTTATTGGCTGTCTGCTGTCATTTTATGCCTGCTGATGTTGTGTTATTGGGTGCCTGCTCACGTTTTGGTTGCCCGTTGATGTGTTATTGGCTGCTGGCTGAAGTTGCCTTGCTAAGGTTTTTGGTTGCCTGCTGATGTTTATTTGTTGCGTGCTGAATTTAATGGTTGCCTTTGGTGTGTTATTGGCTGCCTGCTGGAGTGACTGCTGAGGTTTTTGGTTGCGCATTGATGTGTTTACTGGCTGCCTGCTGAAGTTGCCTGCTGAATTTTTGGTTGCCTGCTGATGTGTTATGTTTGCCTGCTGAATTTTTATGGTTGCCCATTGAGGTGTCATTGGCTGCCGTTGAAGTTTTGGTTTGCCTGCTGATCTTGTGTTACTGGGTGCCTGATGACATTTTTGTTTGCCCGCTGAAGTGTTTTTGGCTGCCTGCTGAAATTTTTGGTTGTCTGTTGATGTTGTGTTATTGGTTGTCTGCTGATGTTTTTGGTTGCCTGTTGATGTGTTATTAACTGCTGCTGGAGTTGCCTGCTGAGGTTTTTGATTGCTCATTGATGTGTTCTTGGCTGCCTGCTGAAGTTGCCTGCTAAAGTTTTTGGCTGCCTGCTGACGTTTTTGGTTGTCCATTGATGTGTTGTTGGTTGCCTGCTGAAGTTTTTGGTTGCTCGCTGATGTGTTATTGGCTGCCTGCTCAAGTTTTCGGTTGCCCGTTGATGTGTTATTGGTTTTCTGCTGAAGTTTTTGGTTGCTCGCTGATGTGTTATTGGCTGCCTGCTCAAGTTTTCGGTTGCCCGTTGATGTGTTATTGGTTTCTGCTGAAGTTTTTGGTTGCTCGCTGATGTGTTATTGGCTGCCTGCTGATGTTTTTGGTTGCCCATTGATGTGTTATTGGCTGCCTGCTGAAGTTTTCGGTTGCCTGTTGATGTGTTCTTGCCTGCCTGCTGAAGTTTGCCTGCTGAAGTTTTTCTTTGCTTGCTGATGTGATATTGACCCTGAACCATCCCTTAGTTATGCTGCTATAGACTTAGACTGCTGGGGGGTTCCCATGATGCACTGAGTGTTTCTTTCTCTTTTTGCTCTGTATGCACCCACTCTGCAATTTACTCATTAGTGATTGATCTCTGCTCTCTTCCACAGCATGTCTTTTTCCTGGTTCTCTCCCTCAGACCCAACCAGTCCCAGCAGAAGACTGCCCTCCCTGAGCCTGGTTCTGCTGAGGTTTCTTCCTGTTAAAAGGGAGTTTTTCCTTCCCACTGTCGCCAAGTGCTTGCTCACAGGGGTCGTTTTGACCGTTGGGGTTTTTACGTAATTATTGTATGGCCTTGCCTTACAATATAAAGCGCCTTGGGGCAACTGTTTGTTGTGATTTGGCGCTATATAAATAAATTGATTGATTGATTGATTGATATTGGTTACCTGATGAATTTTTACGTTTGCCCATTATGTCATTGGCTGTCTGTTGAAGTTGCCTGCTGAAGTTTTTGTTTGCCCGTTGATGTGTCATTGGATGCCTGCTGACGTTTTTGGCTGCCTGCTGCTCTTGTGTTCCTGGGTGCATGCTGACATTTTTGGTTGCCCGCTGATGTGTTTTGGCTGCCTGCTGAATTTTATGGTTGTCTGTTGATTTGTGTTTTTGGTTGCCTGCTGTTTTTGGTTGCCTGCTGATGTGTTTTTAGCTGCCTGCTGGAGTTGTCTGCTCTTGTGTTATTGGCTGCGTGCTGAAATTTTTGGTTGTCTGATGATGTTGTGTTATTGGTTGTGTGCTGATGTTTTTGTTTGCCCGCTGATGTGTCATTGGCTGCCTGCTTAAGTTTTTGGTTGCTCGCTGATGTGTTATTGGTTGCCTGCTGATGTTTTTAATTGCCCACTGATGTGCTATTAGCTGCCTGCTGAAGTTGCCTCCTGAGATTTTGGTTGCCTATTGATGTGTTATTAACCACCTGTTGAACCTTTTTGGCTGCCTGCTGATGTTGTGTTATTGGGTGCCTGTTGATATTTTGGTTGCTCACTGATGTGTTATTGGCTACCTGCTGAAGTTGCCTGCTGAAGTTTTTGGTTGCCCGTTGATGTATTATTGACTGCCTGCTGAAGTTTTCGGTTGTCTGCTGATGTTGCTTATTGGGTGTCTACTGATGTTCTGGTTACCCGTTGATGTGTTATTGGTTGCCTACTGAAGTTTTTAATTGCACACTGATGTGCTATTAGCTGACTGCTGAAGTTGCTTGCTGAAGTTTTTGGTTGCCCGTTGATGTGTTATTGACTGCCTGCTGAAATTTTTGGTTGCCTGCTGATGGTTTGGTTGCTCGTTGATGTGGTTATTAGGCTGCTTGCTGAATTTGCCTGCTGATGTTTTTGGTTTGCCCGTTGATGTGTTATTGGCTGATTGCCTGTTGATGATTTTTGGCTGCCTGCTGAAGTTGCCTGCTGAATTTTTTGGTTGCCTGCTGATGTGGTATTGGTTGCCTGCTGAATTTTTACGGTTGCCGTCGATGTGTCATTGGCTGCCTGCTGAAGTTTTGGTTGCCTGCTCATGTTGTTTTATTGGGTGCCTGCTGACATTTTTGGTTGCCCACTGATGTGTTATTGGCTGTCTGCTGGAGTTGCCTCCTGAACTTTTTGGTTGCCCATTGATGTGTTATTGGCTGTCTGCTGTCATTTTATGCCTGCTGATGTTGTGTTATTGGGTGCCTGCTCACGTTTTGGTTGCCCGTTGATGTGTTATTGGCTGCCGGCTGAAGTTGCCTGCTAAGGTTTTGGTTGCCTGCTGATGTTTTATTTGTTGCCTGCTGAATTTAATGGTTGCCTTTGTTGTGTTACTGGCTGCCTGCTGAAATTGCCTGCTGAAATTTTTGGTTGCCTGCTGATGTGTTATTGGTTGCCTGCTGAATTTTTACGGTTGCCCATTGATGTGTTATTGGCTGCCTGCTGAAGTTTTGGTTGCCTGCTGATCTTGTGTTACTGGGTGCCTGATGACATTTTTGGTTGCCCGCTGAAGTGTTTTTGACTGCCTGCTGAAATTTTTGGTTGTCTGTTGATGTTGTGTTATTGGTTGTCTGCTGATGTTTTTGGTTGCCTGCTGATGTGTTATTAACTGCCTGCTGGAGTTGCCTGCAGAGGTTTTTGATTGCCCATTGATGTGTTCTTGGCTGCCTGCTGAAGTTGCCTGCTAAAGTTTTGGTTGCCTGCTGAAGTTTTTGGTTGCTCGCTGATGTGTTATTGGCTGCCTGCTCAGGTTTTCGGTTGCCCGTTGATGTGTTATTGGTTTTCTGCTGAAGTTTTTGGTTGCTCGCTGATGTGTTATTGGCTGCCTGCTGACGTTTTTGGTTGCCCATTGATGTGTTATTGGCTGCCTGCTGAAGTTTTCGGTTGCCTGTTGATGTGTTATTGGTTTTGTGCTAAAGTTTTTGGTTCCTTGCTGATGTGTTATGGGCTGCCTGCTGGCGTTTTTGGTTGCCCATTGATGTGTTCTTGCCTGCCTGCTGAAGTTGCCTGCTGAAGTTTTTGTTTGCTTGCTGATGTGATATTGACCCTGAACCATCCCTTAGTTATGCCCCAACCAGTCTCAGCAGAAGACTGCCCCTCCCTGAGCCTGGTTCTGCTGGAGGTTTCTTCCTGTTAAAAGGGAGTTTTTCCTTCCCACTGTCGCCAAGTGCTTGCTCACAGGGGGTCGTTTTGACCGTTGGGGTTTTTACGTAATTATTGTATGGCCTTGCCCTTACAATATAAGCGCCTTGGGCAACTGTTTGTTGTGATTTGGTGCTATATAAATAAATTGATTGATTGATTAATTGATATTGGTTACCTGCTGAATTTTTACGGTTGCCCATTATGTCATTGGCTGTCTGTTGAAGTTGCCTGCTGAAGTTTTTGTTTGCCTGGTGATGTGTTATTGGTTGCCTGCTGAATTTTTACGGTTGCCCGTCGATGTGTCATTGGCTGCCTGCTGACGTTTTTGGCTGCCTGCTGCTCTTGTGTTCCTGGGTGCATGCTGACATTTTTGGCTGCCTGCTGAATTTTATGGTTGTCTGTTGATTGTGTTTTTGGTTGCCTGCTGATGTGTTTTTAGCTGCCTGCTGGAGTTGTCTGCTCTTGTGTTATTGGCTACCTGCTGAAATTTTTGGTTGTGATGATGATGTGATGATGATGTTGTGTTATTGGTTGTCTGCTGATGTTTTTGTTTGCCCGCTGATGTGTCATTGGCTGCCTGCTGAAGTTTTGGTTGCCCGCTGATGTACTATTAGGTGCCTGCTGAAGTTGCCTGCTGAGGTTTTGGTTGCCCCTTGATGTGTTACCGGCTGCCTGCTGAAGTTGCCTGCTGAACTTTTTTGGTTGCCTGTTAATGTGTTATTGGCTACCTGCTGAATTTGCCTGTTGAAGTTTTTGTTTGCCTGCTGAATTTTACAGTTGCCCGTTGATGTGTCATTGGCTGCCTGCTGAAGTTTTTGGTTGTCTGCTGATCTTGTGTTATTGGTTGCCTGATGATGTTTTTAATTGTCCACTGATGTGCTATTAGCTGCCTGCTGAAGTTGCCTCCAGACGTTTTTGGTTGCCCGTTAATGTGTTATTGGTTACCTACTGAAGTTGCCTGCTGAAGTTTTGGTTGCCTGCTGAGGTTGTGTTATTGGGTGCCTGCTGACACTTTGGTTGCCTGATGATGTGTTACTGGCTGCCTGCTGAAGTCTTTGATTGCCGTTGATGTTGTGTTATTGGTTGCCTGCTGATGTTTTTAATTGCCCACTGATGTGCTATTAGCTGCCTGCTGAAGTTGCCTCCTGAGATTTTGGTTGCCTGTTGATGTGTTATTAACCGCCTGCTGAACTTTTTTGGTTGCCTGCTGATGTTGTGTTATTGGGTGCCTGTTGATGTTTTGGTTGCTCATTGATGTGTTATTGGCTACCTGCTGAAGTTGCCTGCTGAAGTTTTTGATTGCCTATTTATGTGTTATTGACTGCCTGCTGAAGTTTTCGGTTGTCTGCTGATGTTGCCTTATTTGGTGCCTACTGATGTTTTGGTTACCCGTTGATGTGTTATTGGTTGCCTACTGAAGTTTTTAATTGCACACTGATGTGCTATTAGCTGACTGCTGAAGTTGCTTGCTGAAGTTTTTGGTTGCCCGTTGATGTGTTATTGACTGCCTGCTGAAATTTTTGGTTGCCTGCTGATGGTTTGGCTGCTCGTTGATGTGTTATTAGCTGCTTGCTGAATTTGCCTGCTGATGTTTTGGTTGCCCGTTGATGTGTTATTGGCTGATTGCCTGTTGATGTGTTTTTGGCTGCCTGCTGAAGTTGCCTGCTGAATTTTTTGGTTGCCTGCTGATGTGGTATTGGTTGCCTGCTGAATTTTTACGGTTGCCGTCGATGTGTCATTGGCTGCCTGCTGAAGTTTTGGTTGCCTGCTCATGTTGTTTTATTGGGTGCCTGCTGACATTTTTGGTTGCCCGCTGATGTGTTATTGGCTGCCTGCTGGAGCTGACTGCTGAGGATTTTTGTTGTGCATTGATGTGTTACTGGCTGCCTGCTGAAGTTGCCTGCGAAGTTTTTGGTTGCCTGCTAATGTGTTATTGGTTGCCTGCTGAATTTTTACGGTTGCCCATTGATGTGTCATTGGCTGCCTGTTGAAGTTTTTGGTTGCCTGCTGATCTTGTGTTACTGGGTGCCTGATGACATTTTTGGTTGCCCGCTGAAGTGTTTTTGGCTGCCTGCTGAAATTTTTGGTTGTCTGTTGATGTTGTGTTATTGGTTGTCTGCTGATGTTTTTGGTTGCCTGCTGATGTGTATTAACTGCCTGCTGGAGTTGCCTGCTGATGTTTTTGATTGCCCATTGATGTGTTCTTGGCTGCCTGCTGAAGTTGCCTGCTAAAGTTTTTGGCTGCCTGCTGACGTTTTTGGTTGCCCATTGATGTGTTATTGGTTGCCTGCTGAAGTTTTTGGTTGCTCGCTGATGTGTTATTGGCTGCCTGTTGAAGTTTTTGGTTGCCTGCTGATCTTGTGTTACTGGGTGCCTGCTGACATTTTTGTTTGCCCCCTGATGTGTTTTTGGTTGCCTGCTGAAATTTTTGTTGTCTGTTGATGTTGTGTTTTTGGTTGTCTGCTGATGTTTTTGGTTTCCCATTGATGTGTTCTTGGCTGCCTGCTGAAGTTTTTGTTTGCCTGCTGATGTGTTATTGGTTGCCTGCTGAATTTTTACGGTTGCCGTCCATGTGTCATTGGCTGCCTGCTGACGTTTTTGGCAGCCTGCTGCTCTTGTGTGCCTGGGTGCATGCTGACATTTTTGGTTGCCTGCTGATGTGTTTTTTGGCTGCCTGCTGAATTTTTTGGTTGTCTGTTGATGTTGTGTTTTTGGTTGCCTGCTGATGTTTTTGGTTGCCTGCTGCTGTGTTATTAGCTGCCTGCTGGAGTTGCCTGCTCTTGTGTTATTGGCTGCCTGCTGAAATTTTTGGTTGTCTGTTGATGTTGTGTTATTGGTTGTCTGCTGATGTTTTTGTTTGCCCGCTGATGTGTCACTGGCTGCCTGCTTAAGTTTTTAATTGTCCACTGATGTGCTATTAGCTGCCTGCTGAAGTTGCCTCCAGAGGTTTTTGGTTGCCCGTTAATGTGTTATTGGTTACCTACTGAAGTTGCCTGCTGAGGTTTTTGGTTGCCTGCTGATGTTGTGTTATTGGGTGCCTGCTGACACTTTGGTTGCCTGTTGATGTGTTATTAACTGCCTGCTGAACTTTTTTGGTTGCCTGCTGATGTTGTGTTATTGGGTGCCTCTTGATGTTTTGGTTGCTCATTGATGTGTTATTGGCTACCTGCTGAAGTTGCCTGCTGAAGTTTTTGGTTGCCCACTGATGTATTATTGGCTGCCTGCTGAGGTTGCCTGCTGAAGTTTTTGATTGCCTATTTATGTGTTATTGACTGCCTGCTGAAGTTTACGGTTGCCTGCTGATGTGTTATTGGGTGCCTACTGATGTTTTGGTTGCCTGTTGATGTGTTATTGGTTGCCTGCTGAAGTTTTTAATTGCCCACTGATGTGCTATTAGCTGCCTGCTGAAGTTGCTTGCTGAAGGTTTTGGTTGCCCGTTGATGTGTTATTGACTGCCTGCTGAAATTTTTGGTTGCCTGCTGATGGTTTGGTTGCTCATTGATGTGTTATTAGCTGCTTGCTGATTTTGCCTGCTGATGTTTTTGGTTGCCCGTTGAAGTTTTTGGCTGTTTGCCTGTTGATGTGTTTTTGGCTGCCTGCTGAAGTTGCCTGCTGAATTTTTTGGTTGCCTGCTGATGTGGTATTGGTTGCCTGCTGAATTTTTACGGTTGCCGTCGATGTGTCATTGGCTGCCTGCTGAAGTTTTTGGTTGCCCATTGATGTATTATGACTGCCTGCTGAAGTTTTGGTTGCCTGCTCATGTTGTTTATTGGGTGCCTGCTGACATTTTTGGTTGCCCGCTGATGTGTTATTGGCTGCCTGCTGAAGTTGCCTGCTAAGGTTTTTGGTTGCCTGCTGATGTTTTATTTGATGCTTGTCAAATTTAATGGTTGCCGTTGATGTGTTATTGGCTGCCTCCTGAAGTTGCCTGCTGACGTTTTGTTGTCCGTTGATGTGTTTTTGGCTGCCTGTTGACATTTTTGTTTGCCTGTTGATGTTGTGTTATTTGTTGCCTGCTGATGTTTTTGTTTGCCTGCTGATGTGTTATTAGCTTCCTGCTGAAGTTGCCTGTTGAAGTTTTTGTTTGCCTGTTTAATTTTACAGTTGCCCAGTTGTCTTGGGGCAACTGTTTGCTGTGATTTGGCGCTATATAAAAAAAAATTGATTGATTGAAATTGATTGAGGTTTTTCATTGCCTGTTGATGTGTTTTCGGCTGCCTGTTGAAGTTGCCTGCTGAACTTTTTGGTTGCCTGTTAATGTGTTATTGGCTGCCTGCTGAAGTTGCCTGTTGAAGTTTTTGTTTGCCTGTTTAATTTTACAGTTGCCCATTGATGAGTTTCCTCCGCAGGGTGGCTGGGCGCTCCCTCGAGAGGAGCTCGGAGTCGAGCCGCTGCTCCTCCATGTCGAAAGGAGTCAGTTGAGGTGGCTCGGGCATCTTTTCCGGATGCCCCCTGGACGCCTCGCTGGAGAGGTGTTCCGGGCACGTCCCATTGGGAGGAGGCCCCGGGGAAGACCCAGGACACGCTGGAGGGACTACATCTCTCGGCTGGCTTGGGAACGCCTTGGGGTTCCCCCGGAGAAGCTGGGGGAGGTGTGTGTGGATCGGGAGGTCTGGGCGGCTTTGCGTGACCTGCTGCCCCGCGACCCGACTCCGGATAAAGTGGAAGAAAATGGATGGATGGATGGATGTGTCATAGGCTCCCTGCTGAAGTTGCCTACTGAGGTTTTTGGTTGCCTGTTGATGGCTTATTGGCTGCCTGCTAAAGTTGCCTGCTAAAGTTTTTGGTTGCCCGTTGATGTTGTGTTATTTATTGCCTGCTGATGTTTTTAATTGCCCACTGATTTGCTATTCGCTGCCTGCTAAAGTTGCTTCCTGCAGTTTTTGGTTGCCCGTTAATGTGTTATTGGCTGCCTCCTGAGGTTGCCTGCTGAAGTTTTTGTTGCCCGTTGATGTTGTGTTATTGGTTGCCTGCCTATGTTTTTAATTGCCCGTTGATGTGTTATTGGCTGCCTGCTGAAGTTGCCTGCTGAAGTTTTGGTTGCCCATTGAGGTGTTATTGACTGCCTGCTGAAGTTTTTGGTTGCCTGCTGATGTTTTGGTTGCTCATTGATGTGTTATTGGCTGCCTGCTGAATTTGCCGGCTGAGGTTTTTTGGTTGCCCATTGATGTGTTATTGGCTGACTGCTGAGATTGCCTGCTGAAGTTTTTGTTGCCCGTTGATGTTGTGTTATTGGTTGCCTGCCTATGTTTTTAATTGCCCATTGATGTGTTATTGGCTGCCTGCTGAAGTTGCCTGCTGAAGTTTTTGGTTGCCCATTGAGGTGTTATTGACTGCCTGCTGAAGTTTTTGGTTGCCTGCTGATGTTTTGGTTGCTCATTGATGTGTTATTGGCTGCCTGCTAAATTTGCCGGCTGAGGTTTTTTGGTTGCCCATTGATGTGTTATTGGCTGACTGCTGAGGTTGCCTGCTGAAGTTTTTGTTGCCTGTTGATGTTGTGTTACTGGTTGCCTGCTGATGTTTTTAATTTCACACTGATGTGCTTTTAGCTTCTTGCTGAAGTTGCCTGCTGAAGTTTTTGGTTGCCCGTTGAGGTGTTATTGACTGCCTGCTGAAGTTGCCTCCTGAAGTTTTTGGTTGCCCGTTGATGTGTTATTGGCTGCCTGCTGAAGTTTTTGGCTGCCCGTTGAGGTGTTATTGACTGCCTGCTGAAGTTGCCTGCTGAAGTTTTTGGTTGCCCGTTGATGTGTTATTGACTGCCTGCTGACGTTTTTGTTGCCCATTGATGTTGTGTTATTGGTTGCCTGCCTATGTTTTTAATTGCCCACTGATGTGCTATTAGCTGCCTGCTGAAGTTGCCTCCTGAAGTTTTTGGTTGCCCGTTAATGTGTTATTAGCTGCCTGCTGAAGCTTTTGTTACCCATTGATGTTGTGTTATTGGTTGCCTGCCTATGTTTTTAATTGCTCGTTGATGTGTTATTGGCTGCCTGCTGAAGTTGCCTGCTGAGGTTTTTGGTTGCCCGTTGAGGTGTTATTGACTGCCTGCTGAAGTTGCCTCCTGAAGATTTGGTTGCCCGTTGATGTGTTATTGGCTGCCTGCTGAAGTTTTTGGTTGCCCGTTGAGGTGTTATTGACTGCCTGCCGAAGTTTTTGGTTGCCCGTTGAGGTGTTATTGACTGCCTGCTGAAGTTTTTGGTTGCCCGTTGCGGTGTTATTGACTGCCTGCTGAAGTTTTTGGTTGCCTGCTGATTTTGTGTTATTGGGAGCCTGGTCACATTTTGGTTGCCCGTTAATGTGTTATTGACTGCCTGCTGAAGTTGCCTGATAAAGTTTTTGGTTGCCCATTGAGGTGTTATTGGCTACCTACTGAAGTTGCTGACTGAAGTTTTTGGTTGCCCACTGATGTCATTTGCAGTGATGTCCGTGCAGGAGGGGCGGTGCCAGCTGAGAGCGGCTGACAGGGAGCAGCCGCCTGGTTTCTCTCGCTGTTAAAGAGCTGAATCCTGTAACTTTGCTCTGCGGTTTTGTCTTTCCTTGTTTCCTCTGCAGCTCCCTGATGATTCTGTGAGCGCTGCTTAATGAGCAATAATCCATCGCCCCTGGACGCTGTTGTTGCAAGGGGATGTCCATTTGCATGCAAATGTGTGACACTGTGACAGCACCGCGCTTATTAGAGTGATGTGTCCTCCTGTCTTTCTGCTGGGAGCTTAGAGGACTGAAAAGACGCGGAGCAGCTGGAACAGCGGGTTGGACTGTTGCTCACACCAAGTTGCGCTTCGCTGAAAACCAAACCAAACCAAATGGCAACTTCTGCCTCTCTGGAGACCATGATGTCCTGCGCTAGGACCGGCTCATCCGCGGTTCCAAAGACCCTGGCCTTCTCCATAGACCGGATCATGTCCAAGAGCTCGGAGCCGAAGAGGGGCGCGGACGACGCCAAGAAGCTGTTGGGTCTGTGCGCTCCGATGCCCTGCATGATCCCGCTGCAGCCCTTCACCTACGACCTCCACGCCAAGGCGCTCATGTGCTACTCGGAGTTGTGGAGAGCAAACTTCAGCGGGACGATCTGCGGGTCCGCGCCCGCGCCCTGCAAAGACAACTGCGGTGCGTGCCGGAAAGCCGGCGCAAAGCCGCCGCTGGTGACGTCGAGCAGCAGGCTGGTGAAACCGCAGGTCGTCCAGCAGACGGTGGCCGTGCCGGGCGGAGGCTCGCTCTACTATCTGAACTACCTGGACCCGACCTATCAGCCGTCCGAGCTGCTGGCCGGACACTGTTTCTCCGCTCCGCAGGCCCCGGCCTCCGTGTCGGCGCACCACAGACTCCTTCTGCTGGAGAACAGCAAGGTGGCCGGCGTGGGGGCCGACAAGTTCCCCACGCCGCAGTACCCGCATAAGGAACATCTGCCGGGTCAGCTGGACCAGATAGTGAAGGAGAACCACGTCCTGAGCGCCGACAAGAACTGCGTCAAAACGCACAGCAAAGTCAGCGGCACCGGCGGCGGCGCAGACGGAAAACCCAAAAACTTCACATGTGAAGTGTGTGGAAAGGTACGGAACCAATAACCAAGATGAACAAATAAATACAACTATTACTGTCGAAACTTTAAAACCATGCAATAAATTATACATACATACATACATAACGTGTATCTTTCTGACATTAAATGTACGTTTAAATATTGTTTTCTTCTTTAAAACCAGAGGAAGTGTTTCGGACATTAAATACATTTCAATTTTAATTTCTTCATAAAGATTTGTAAATGACGACATTAAATATATTTTAAAACATTGTGTTGCTGTTGTTCTTTAAAAATCAGAGGACGTGTGTCTCTGAAATTATTTTTTTTCTTCTTGTAAATTTCTGAAATGAAATTTTAGAATTTCCTTCTGAAAATATATTTAATGTCGCACGTCCTCTTTTCAACTTTTTAATTTCTGCAGAACCTGTGCTGTGACATTAAATAGATTTTTAATTATTGTGTCTATGACATTAATTAGATTTTAATTATATTTTTCTTCTTTAAAACCACAGAACGTGTGTGTGTGTAATTTTAAATACTTTTTAATTATTAAAAACAGAGATTTTGTGTCTGTGACATTAAATAGATTTTAATTATTGTGTCTTTGACATAAAAAAGATTTTAGTTATTTTTCTTCTTGAAAACCAGAGGATATGCGTCTGTGACAAACAGATTTTAATTATTGTGTCTCTGACACTAAATAGATTTTAGTTATTTTTTCTTCTTTAACACCAGATGGCGTGTGCCTGTGACATTTCATAGGTTTTAATTACTGTGTCTGACATTAAATAGATTTTAATTATTGTGTCTGGAACATTAAAAATATTTTAATTATTGCATCTGTGACATTAAATATATTTTAATTATTGTGTCTGTAACATTAAATACATTTTAATTGTTTTGTCTGTGACATTAAATAGGTTTTAATTATTTTGTCTGACATTAATAGATTTTAATTATTGTATTCGTGACATTAATAGATTTTAATTATTGTGTCTGTGACATTAAATAGGTTTGAATTATTATGTTTGTCACATTAGATTTTAGTTATTGTGTCTGTGACATTGGATTTTAATTTCTGCATCTGTGACATTAAATAGGTTTTAATTATTGTGTCTGACATTAAATAGGTTTTAATTATTGTATCTGAGACATGACATAGATTTTAATTTTTTCTTCTTTAAAACCAGAGGATGTGTGTTTGTGACATTAAACAGGTTTTAGTTATTGTGTTTGTGACATTCAATTGATTTTAATTATTGTGTCTATAACATAAAATAGATTTTAGTCATATTTTTCGTTTAAATCAGAGGACGTGTGTTTGTGACATTAAATAGGTTTTAATTATTGTATCTGTGACATTAGATTTTAATTTCTGCATCGGTGGCATTAAATACATTTTAATTATTGTATCTGAGACATGAAATAGATTTAATTTTTTCTTCTTTAAAACCAGAGGTCGTGTGTTTGTGACATTAAATAGGTTTTAATTATTGTGTCTGTCAGGGCAGCACGGTGGATTAGTGGTTAGCACTGTAGCATCACAGTGAGAAGGTCATGGGTTCGAGTCCCGCCTGTGGCCTTTCTGTGTGGAGTTTGCGCGTTCTCCCCGTGTTTGTGTGGGTTTTTTCTGGAATCTGGGTGCTCCGGCTTCGTCCCACATCCAAAGACACACAGGTTAAATGGACTGGAAACTTTAAATTGTCCATAGGTGTGTGTGTGTGGGGGGGTGTTGGTGTGAATGTGTTTGTCTGTTTGTGGCCCTGCGACAGACTGGTGTCCTGTCCAGGGTGAACCCCGCCTTGCGTGCAAGGACTGCTGGGATAGGCTCCAGTCCCCCGTGACCCTTGATTGGACTAAGTGGTTCAGGATGAGTGAGTGAGTGTATTGTGTCTGTGACATTAAATAGATTTTAAAATTTTTTTCTTATATAAAACCAGAGGAAATGTGTCTGTCATTAAATAGATTTTAATTATTGTACCTGTCATTAAATAGATTTTAAATATTTTTTCTTATTTAAAACCAGAGGACGTGTCTGCGTCATTAAATAGATTTTAATTATTGTGTCTGTGACATTAAATAGATTTATTTATTTTTTTCTTATTTAAAACCAGAGGACTTGTGTTTGTGACATTAAATAGGTTTTAACTATTGTACCTGTGTCATTAAATAGATTTTAAATATTTTTTATTATTTAAAACCAAAGGGCATGTTTATCACATTAAATAGGTTTTAACTATTGTACCTGTCATTAAATAGATTTTAAATATTTTTTATTATTTAAAACCAAAGGGCATGTTTATGACATTAAATAGGTTTTAACTATTGTACCTGTCATTAAATAGATTTTAAATATTTTTTATTATTTAAAACCAAAGGGCATGTTTATGACATTAAATAGGTTTTAACTATTGTACCTGTCATTAAATAGATTTTAAATATTTTTTATTATTTAAAACCAAAGGGCATGTTTATCACATTAAATAGGTTTTAACTATTGTACCTGTCATTAAATAGATTTTAAATATTTTTTATTATTTAAAACCAAAGGGCATGTTTATGACATTAAATAGGTTTTAACTATTGTACCTGTCATTAAATAGATTTTAAATATTTTTTATTATTTAAAACCAAAGGGCATGTTTATCACATTAAATAGGTTTTAACTATTGTACCTGTGTCATTAAATAGATTTTAAATATTTTTTCTTATTTAAAACCAAAGGGCATGTTTATCACATTAAATAGGTTTTAACTGTTGTACCTGTCATTAAACAGATTTAAGTTTTTTTCTTCTTTAAAAATAGAGGAAGTGTGTCTGTGACATTAAATAGATTTTAATTATTGTGTCTGCGACTTTCTTTAATACCAGAGGACGTTAAATAGGTTTTTAATTATTTTGTCTGTCATTAAATCGATTTTAATTATTTTTTTTATTCTTTAATAACAGAGGACGTTAAATAGGTTTTTAATTATTTTGTCCGTGTCATTAAATAGATTGCAATTACTTTTTTTTATTTTTTAATACCAGAGGACGTTAAATAGGTTTTTAATTATTTTGCCTATGTCATTAAATAGATTTTAATTATTTTTTTATACTTTAATACCGAGGACATTAAATAGGTTTTTAATTATTTTGTCTGTCATTAAATAGATTTTAATTATTTTTTTATTTTGTAATACCAGAGGACGTTAAATAGGTTTTTAATTATAGTGCCTATGTCATTAAATAGATTATAATTATTTTTTATACTTTAATACCTGAGGACATTAAATAGGTTTTTAATTATTTTGTCTGTGTCATTAAATATATTTTAATTATTTTTTATGCTTTAATACCTGAGGACGTTAAATACGTTTTTAATTATTTTGTCTGTCATTAAATAGATTTTAATTATTTTTTATTCTTTAATACCAGAGGACGTTAAATAGGGTTTTAATTATTTTGTCTGTGTCATTAAATAGATTTTAATTATTTTTTATTTTTTAATACCAGAGGACATTAAATAGGTTTTTAATTATTCTGTCTGTCATTAAATAGATTTTAATTATTTTTTATTCTTTAATACCAGAGGACGTTAAATAGGTTTTTAATTATTTTGTCTGTGTCATCAAATAGATTTTAATTATTTTTTTATACTTTAATACCTGAGGATGTTAAATAAGTTTCTAATTATTTTGTCTGTGTCGTTAAATAGATTTTAATTATTTTTTTTATTCTTTAATACCAGAGGATGTTAAATAGGGTTTTAATTATTTTGTCTGTCATTAAATCGATTTTAATTACTTTTTTATTTTTTAATACGAGAGGACATTAAATAGGTTTTTAATTATTTTGCCTATGTCATTAAATAGATTTTAATTATTTTTTTATACTTTAATACCAAGGACGTTAAATGGGTTTTTAATTATTTTGTCTGTCATTAAATAGATTTTAATTATTTTTTTATTTTGTAATACCAGAGGACGTTAAATAGGTTTTTAATTATTTTGCCTATGTCATTAAATAGATTTTAATTATTTTTTATACTTTAATACCTGGGGACATTAAATAGGTTTTTAATTATTTTTCTCTGTGTCATTAAATAGATTTTATTATTTTTCTATACTTTAATACCAGAGGACGTTAAATAGGGTTTTAATTATTTTGTCTGTGTCATTAAATAGATTTTAATATTTTTTTATACTTTAATACCAGAGGACACTAAATAGGTTTTTAATTATTTTGTCTGTCATTAAATAGATTTTAATATTTTTCTATACTTTAATACCAGAGGACGTTAAATAGGGTTTTAATTATTTTGTTTGTGTCATTAAATAGATTTTATTATTTTTTTATACTTTAATACCAGAGGACACTAAATAGGTTTTTAATTATTTTGTCTGTGTCATTAAATAGATTTTAATATTTTTTTATACTTTAATACCAGAGGACGTTAAATAGGGTTTTAATTATTTTGTTTGTGTCATTAAATAGATTTTATTATTTTTCTATACTTTAATACCAGAGGACGTTAAATAGGGTTTTAATTATTTTGTCTGTGTCATTAAATAGATTTTATTATTTTTTATACTTTAATACCAGAGGACGTTAAATAGGGTTTTAATTATTTTCTCTGTGTCATTAAATAGATTTTATTATTTTTTATACTTTAATACCAGAGGACGTTAAATAGGGTTTTAATTATTTTGTCTGAGACATTAAATAGATTTTAATTCTTTTTTTTATACCTTAATACCAGAGGACGATAAATAGATTTTAATTATTTTTTTATACTTTAATACCAGAGTACATTAAATAAATTTTAATTATTTTTTATACCTTAATACCAGAGGACGTTAAATAGGGTTTTAATTATTTTGTCTGTGTTATTAAATAGATTTTATTATTTTTTTATACCTTAATACCAGAGGACGTTAAATAGGTTTTTAATTATTTTGTCTGTGTCATTAAATAGATTTTATTGTTTATACTTTAATACCAGAGGACGTTAAATAGGGTTTTAATTATTTTGTCTGGGACATTAAATAGATTTTAATTATTTTTTTATACCTTAATACCAGAGGACATTAAATAGATTTTTATTATTTTTTATACCTTAATACCAGAGGACGTTAAATAGATTTTAATTATTTTTTATACCTTAATACCAGAGGACGTTAAATAGGTTTTTAATTATTTTGTCTGTCATTAAATAGATTTTATTAGTTTTTTATACTTTCATACCAGAGGACGTTAAATAGAGTTTTAATTATTTTGTCTGTGTCATTAAATAGATTTTATTTTTTTTATATACTTTAATACCAGAGGACGTTAAATAGGGTTTTAATTATTTTGTCTGTGTCATTAAATAGATTTTATTTTTTTTTATACTTTAATACCAGAGGACGTTAAATAGGGTTTTAATTATTTTGTCTGTGTCATTAAATAGATTTTATTATTTTTTTTTATACTTTAATACCAGAGGACGTTAAATAGGGTTTTAATTATTTTGTCTGTGTCATTAAATAGATTTTATTATTTTTTTTTATACTTTAATACCAGAGGACGTTAAATAGGTTTTTAATTATTTTGTCTGTGTCATTAAATAGATTTTATTATTTTTTATTCTTTTTAATGTTGTGTCTAGATTTTCATTTGTGTGTGTGTGTGTGTGTGTGTGTGTGTGTGTGTGTGTGTGTGTGTGTGTGTGTGTGTGTGTGTGTGTGTGTGAATTTAACGAAACAGATGTGTAATGTTTTCGTCACTGATCGTAATCTGTGGCTGGTTATTGATCAGTGATCAGATTCTTCTTCTTCTGTCTTCAGGTTTTTAACGCGCACTATAATCTGACCCGGCACATGCCCGTGCACACCGGCGCGCGACCCTTCGTGTGTAAAGTGTGCGGGAAAGGCTTCCGGCAGGCGAGCACGCTGTGCAGACACAAAATCATCCACACGCAGGTGATAGCGCGTGCACGCGCAGCTCCTCCTCCTGCCCCCGCTTCGCGCGCTTTGACTTTGTGTTTTTGTTTGTTTGTTTGTTTCCTGTGAAGGAAAAACCTCATAAATGTAACCAGTGTGGAAAAGCCTTCAACAGGAGCTCCACGCTCAACACGCACGTCCGCATCCACGCCGGATACAAACCGTTCGTGTGCGAGTTCTGCGGGAAAGGCTTCCACCAGAAAGGTACGTGCACGTGACACGAGCAGACAACAACAACAACAACTACAACGAAGGTTGAGGAGGTGGGGGTGGGATGTGGTGGTGGAGGAGGAGGGGGGGTGGTGGTGGAGGAGGGGGTGGAGGAGGAGTGGGGGTGGGATGTGGTGGTGGTGGAGGAGGGGGTGGAGGAGGAGGGGGGGTGGGATGTGGTGGTGGAGGAGGAGGGGGTGGAGGAGGAGGGGGGGTGGGATGTGGTGGTGGTGGAGGAGGGGGTGGAGGAGGAGGGGGGGGGGGATGTGGTGGTGGAGGAGGAGGGGGGGGGGGTGGAGGAGGGGGTGGAGGGATGTGGTGGTGGAGGAGGAGGGGGGGTGGTGGAGGAGGGGGTGGAGGGGGTGGAGGGAGGAGGTGAAAGGCCTCTAGGTGTTTGTGTTTTTACCTAAAAGAAAATAAAAAAAAAAGGCCTGTTTTTGTAAATGACACTCTGCTGGTTTCAGTGAAAATCCTGAAAATGATTTGATTTAATTCCCGTCTTGGACCTGCTGGGAGCCTCCGGATGTGAAGGAATGCTCAGTTTGTGACAATCAGTCAGGACGAATTAAAGCAGGACTCGTTCCGGGTGGATCAGTGGGAATGGGAGCGGACGGCCCGGGTGTGGATTTGTTCAGGGTCAGCAGCTGGAGCGGGCCGAGGTCAGGGCCGGGTCCAGGCTCTGGGTCACTGCTCCTCACTCCAACCAGCTTTTACTGTTTCCAAATAACACTCAAACTTCACATTTCAAATCACTATAAAATACTGTACTTTTTTTTTATCTGTTTTGTCTTAATGTTGACTAAACTTTTTGAATTAGAAAAATATCTCAAATTGCTGTAGGACAAAAATATTCACATGTATTTGTATGTTTTTATTTGGAATTAATGGAGGAAACCTGTTTGTGTTGATTTTATGAGGAATAGTTTGGATTTTTTTCTCTTTAACTCTGTCACAGAGTCACAGTCTGATTTGTGTCTGTTGTGTTGTTCACTCAAGTTTTTTATCCAACTAAAGTCTATTAATATGTCACATGAACGAACAGCTCTTCAGCATCTCTCCATCTCATTTAGGTCCTTCAGACTTTTTTTTTTTTTTTTTGAGCAAATACTTCAGGGGAGCATTAGCATGGCTAAAATCAGGCCTCTTAACCCTCTGCCACTTTAAGCATTTTTTTAAATATAGATGTAAATTAATATTCAGATTTTTCAGCTAGTTGGCAGTAGTGCTGTACAATATGGCCAAATTATCATATCTCAATATTGTCATATCAATATGATATACAATATGACTATGATTTGACACAAAGTGCAGCAACAGTGAAAATTAAACCTTCTTAAACCAAACAGTAATAATACCACACTCATTTTGTACTCATCATAAGGTTAGGATACTGTGCCCTCCAAAAGTATTGGAACACTTGGAATTTCACACATTTTCATTTGTTTATGACATTTTAAATACCAGAAAAACAAAAAATAAAGAATTTAAATGTATAAAAGTATCTTCCTCAAACCCAAACCGAAAGCAAATCTCTAAAACTTGATAAAACCTGTAAATAATAATCAGTTTTATTGCCAGTTTTCTTCAGACAAGTCAGGGGATGAAACATGAACATTTCCGAGTCACTGAATATGTCTTGGACTTTATTTACATCAATTATGAAGAAATACAAGTTTCTTTCAGCAAAACATCAAATCTAGTCTTTCATCTCAAATGTACTTTCTGTCAAATTGTAGCTGAACTTTCAGGTCTTCTTTTGAAGAAAATCCTCCTCTACACCACTTCATCAGGAAGCTGGGTTTTAGATTTTTAATTCATTTATATCAAGTTGTAGAGATTTGCTTTCAGTTTGAGTTTAAAGACGGTAACTTTAGATTTATTTATCTAAAGTTGTGTCACTGGTGTGTCACTCAGCAAAATTAAGAGGTTATTTAAAAATAAGTCCTTCAGAGAGCAAAATTAAGAAGTTACAGAGGTTTTATACAGAACAGAGGAGGAGTAAATTACCTGTATTTCTTTCAGCCTGAGTGTCTTCATGTTATGTCTCATGAATCAACAGATGCTGAAAATCACTGGAGAAACACGTATATATAAGGCAACCTGAATTAAAGGAGAAATGTCACTTTTAACAACCTGGACCTCATTTCTGGCATAAAATACGGTTGTTTACTCACTGATATAACTTTGGTTTCATTTGGAGTCTGTGAGTCAAAGATTTTTCTTCTTCTACTAAGGTGGATTAGAACTTCTTTTTTTCACATCACCAACTACTAGACAGGAGGGACCCAGCAGTCAGTATGTGTCACCGATTTCAAAATGCTGCTTTTTTTTTGTTTTTGTGTTTTCTTGCATGTGCCGTGACATGTCAATCATCTGTGTCCAATCAGATTTCAGGGGAGTCCAGTGCCACCCAGCTCCACCCATGCCAGGAACTGTTCAAAATTTGATATTTCCTGTTTCACTGTGGACTCAAAATTTGGCACTTCCTGTTTTAGTGTGAACTTGCCACTGAGTTCCCCCAAGATTCCATGAGATCTCATCTGTCAATCCAGGAAGTGCCGATCCAGGAAGTGTTCAACATTTGACATTTCCTATTTCACTGTGGACTCAAAATTTGGCACTTCCTGTTTGGGACACAGTGTACCAAGAGCGAACTTTGCACCACTTTTCGTCACTTCGCTTGTATTATTATTATTATTATTATTATTATTATTATTATTATTATGTGTCTGTATTGTTTTTATTTACTAAAGTTTTGTTTTTGTCTGTTTGTTTGTTTGCTTCTTGTTCACTTTCACATTCATTTGTACCTTTTGTAAACCCACTTCCTCCAACAAGGGTTCATGGGGTGGGGGTGGGGGAGTTTGTCCAAGCAGTCACTGGGCGGGAGGTGGGGTTCACCCTGGACAGGACGCCAGTCCATCAGATGGACACATTAAGACAGCTGCTGGGAAATAGACACAGAACTGTCTCCTGCTGCCAGCATCACTTTGGATCTTTAATGATCAATTTTAAGCTCTGTTATTTAATCAGTTTTTGTTTTTTTCCTTTCGGTTAATATCAACTTTTTCATTTGTTTGAACTGAAAGTTATCATCAATTTGCAGATTTCACTTTGAGAACTTGTTTGGAATTCATGAAATAATGATGAGAAAAGTCAGCAGTTGTGAGCTGGTTTGTGTGTTTTTGTCCTCAGGAAACTACAAGAACCACAAGTTGACACACAGCGGCGAGAAGCAGTACAAGTGCTCCATCTGCAACAAGGCCTTCCACCAGATCTACAACCTGACCTTCCACATGCACACGCACAACGACAAGAAGCCCTTCACCTGCACCACATGTGGCAAAGGCTTCTGCCGCAACTTTGACCTGAAGAAACACATCAGGAAGCTGCACGAGAGCGGCTTCGTCTCGGCCGCCGACGCCTCCAGGGAAACGAAGAGCTGAGCAGCACCGCCGTCCTTCCCCTCAGACTGTCCCCCGGTGCCGGAGACGGCCGCACCCTCGATGGACACACACACGTCATGAGAGAAATAACAGAACAATCTCTCTGCTTCCGGCGCCCCTGAGAGTCAAAGTGTAAATTCATTTAACATGTGGTGCCCGTGTCAATAAATAACTTATAACTTATGGTGAAAACTGAATGTTCAAATCCACTAGACTCTGCGTTTTCTGAAGGCTTCAGTCAATAACAGGGAGAGACAGCCGGCTTCGGACTCTGGCTGTTATTTTATCTGTTGGTTTCCTCAGTGGGTCGGGCCACCGTCACTTACCATCCCAATGTTCTCCCAGTCTTCAGGTGACACCTCCACAGAGACAGGTGGCAACCTGCCATGGACAGGATCTTCAAAGTGCAAATATAAGGGCCAGCTGAAAAGTTCTGCCTCCTGTGTGATGGTTTCACTAAGAAGATCCTCACATGAATCTCATATCTGCTTAAAGCTCAGAGTGTTCTCCATCAGGCAGTGTCATTATGTCTCCATGTAGTCACCTTCCCGTTACACACACTGACACCAATATCAGACACGTTTTTGTGTCCCATCTGTATGAATAATCTTCTCACACCCCTGCATCATTAGAATAACGGCGTCTCTTCAGGTGTTCTTTCAGTTTGGGAAAAAGGAAAATAATCTCGATTGTACAGCAGGTGGTTGGAAGATTTGAGCCACTGCAATGCATCCTGTGTTTCTGGACTCCAGTGTGTGTGGACGAGCTTTGTCACGCTGAAGAACTGCATCTTCTCCATGATGAGCCCACTTCAAGCATGTTGCTATGGGGCGCCCCCTATGGGCCTGATCATGAAGACTCAATGTAGTTGAATTTTGGGCCTTCAAACTCCTCCCACCTCCTGACTGCACTCACAATCACACAGTCATCACCCATTCATCATGAATGTCCACAGGTGGACGACCCTCCTCCATGAGGACTTCAACAACAGCACATTGTTTCAAATGTGTGTGTCGCCATTCATTACGACTACTGTACGCATGTTACATTCTGAAAACTGTTTGGTGGTCAGTGAGTAAAGGGTTATTCCTGCACCGGTCTCTCTGCGACACCTCGTCTGTTACTGAAATAATCACACTGGAGGCAGAACTTTTCAGCCGCCCTCATAAATAAAGTCCTGCAAGAAAGAAAAATCTGTTGCATAGTTCTTGAAGGCCCAAATCTGTGTGTCATTAGTTTGTCTCTCTGGTGAAAAACTCAAAAGCAGCACACACACACACACACACACACACACACACACACACACACACACACACACACACACACACACACACACACACACACACACACACACACACTGACATTTCTGCAAAACTCTAAAGTGTGTTTTTTAAAGCACAAAATAAATCCCTGTACTCACAGCAGAGGCAGCGCATGCTAACATTAGCTTGTTAGCATCACGCTGTGTGGCGCGAGTGAATTTTTGTGCTAATGTTAGCCCATTAGCATCTTGTTACGTGACACTGGTGATGCTTCAAGATATGTGAAAAATTAAACGCACGCTTTAAGGCGCTCGCTGGAGTTTGTGTTGTTTCAGCACTTTCTAAACTCATTGTAACGGTGAATTCGCACCGAGCCAACTGTACGACATTATGACACAAAGACGGTAACTTTACCAACACGAGCAAAGAGTGCTGCAGCACAAAGACGACATTTACCAACTATCAAGTGAAACCAGATTAAATATGTATGTAATTCATAACCACCTTGAGCATCTTTCTCAGTATTTTCACAACAAAATATTCAAAGGCAAAACAAATGATTTAACAGATTCTAGACACATTTATTGGCTGTGATCAGAATGAAGTATATTTGTCAACTCATATTTCATAAATACTAATAAACAGACCAAAATTAGCTGTTGTTATTTGGATTATTTTATATACTTTATTAACTTAATCAAATAAAGTTATGAAAATATAAATGTCAAGTATTTGTATTATGGGGAATTTCAAATCAAATCAATTTTATTTATATAGCGCCAAATCACAACAAACAGTTGCCCCAAGGCGCTTTATATTGTAAGGCAAGGCCATACAATAATTATGTAAAACCCCAACGGTCAAAACGACCCCCTGTGAGCAAGCACTTGGCAACAGTGGGAAGGAAAAACTCCCTTTTAACAGGAAGAAACCTCCAGCAGAACCAGGCTCAGGGAGGGGCAGTCTTCTGCTGGGACTGGTTGGGGCTGAGGGAGAGAACCAGGAAAAAGACATGCTGTGGAAGGGAGCAGAGATCAATCACTAATGATTAAATGCAGTGGTGCATACAGAGCAAAAAGAGGTGAATAAAAAGAAACATTTCATCTCACTGAAAAATTTCAGTGAGATTAAACACTAAACACATTATCACCATCATCACCATCAGCATCATCATCATTATCACCACCATCATCATCACCATTATCATCATCATCATCACTATCATCACCATTATCATCATCACCACCATCATCACCAGCACCACCAGCACCATCATCATCAGCAGCAGCAGCATCATCAGTATCATCATCACCACTATCACCATCATCATCACTGTCATCACCATTATCATCATCACCACCATCATCACCAGCACCATCATCATCATCACCAGCACCACCAGCACCATCATCAGCAGCAGCAGCAGCATCATCAGTATCATCATCACCACTATCACCATCATCATCACTGTCATCACCATTATCATCATCACCATTATCATCATCACCACCATCATCACCAGCACCATCATCAGCAGCAGCAGCATCATCAGTATCATCATCACCACTATCACCATCATCATCACTGTCATCACCATTATCATCATCACCATTATCATCATCACCACCATCATCACCAGCACCATCATCAGCAGCAGCAGCATCAGTATCATCATCACCACTATCACCATCATCATCACTGTCATCACCATTATCATCATCACCATTATCATCATCACCACCATCATCACCAGCACCATCATCAGCAGCAGCAGCATCAGTATCATCATCACCACTATCACCATCATCATCACTGTCATCACCATTATCATCATCACCATCATCATCAGTATCATCACCACTATCACCATCATCAGCAGCAGCAGCATCATCAGCATCATCAACATCACCACCATCATTGTCGTCAGTAGCAGCATCATCACCATCATTCTCAACATTTGCACCTTGATTAAAATGACTATTTAAAAAACTGAAACATGCCTACGCATTTCTAAAATTATAATATTATGAAAAACATCAATATTTTTGTCAGATTTCTTTTCAGAAAGTGAAAAAAATGATATGTTCTCAACTCATTTTACAGAAAGAAAAAATGTTTCAAGCAAAGTTTGTTCATGTGAGCCCTCAGTTCTTGGTTGTGGTTCCACTCAAATGAGTTCCTGGGTCAGTGCGGTGTGGAGGTGTTCAGTCTGTGGACCTGCTGAGGGGTTCTGGAAGTCCAGGCTGCTTTGATAGTGGCCTTCAGCTGGTCTGGATCGCTGATCTGGTGCCTCTCATCTTCCTCTTGATAATACTCCATAGAGAATCCATGAGGTATTATCTACTGGGACAATCAAGTACAGTAACACCACGGACAGCAAAGCAGGTAGTAGTTCTGGCACCGAGGTACCAAGTCCTGCTGGAAAAGGAAATTAGCATCTCCATAAAGCTTGTCAGCAGATGGAAGGCTGAAGTTTTCTAACATCTCCTGGTAGGCAGCTGTGTTGACTTTGGGCTTGATCAAACACAGTGGACCAACACCAGCAGAGGACATGGTACCAAATCATGACTGACTGTGGAAACTTCACACTGAATGTCAAGCAGCTTGGATTCAGTGTCTCTTCACTCATCCTCCAGACTCTGGGACCTTGATCTCCAACTGAAATGCAACAGTTACTTTCATGTGAAAAGACGTCTTTGGACCACTGAGCACCAGTCCAGTTCTTTCTCTCCTTAGTCCAGGTAAGAGGATCTTGACATGGTCTCTGATTCAGGAGTGGCTTGACATGAGGAATGAGACACTTGTAGTCCATTTCCTGGACACGTCTGTACTTTCTTGATGCTCTGACTCCAGCCTCAGTCATCTCCTTCTGAAGCTTCCCTTAAGTTCTTGACTTGGCTTTGACAGTCTTCTCAAGGCTCCAGCTCATCCCTGTTGCTTGTGACTCTTTTCTGACCACACGTTTCCCTTCCAGTCAACTTTCCATGAATATTCTTTGATCCGTAACTCTGAATAGTTTTACCTTTAAGCAAAGACCGTCTGTGTCTTACCCTCCTTGTGGAGGACATCAGTGAGAGTCTTCTGGACAACTGTCAAGTCAGCAGTCCTCCCCACGATTCGGATCATGTGGACTGAAACAGACTGACAGAGTTGTACTGCAGAATGTCAAATCTGAGATGACATAATATTTTGAGATACATTTTTGAGCTGTAAGCTGTAATTGTCAAAAAAAAAAAAAATCATAAAAATGCTTGGAACATTTTAGTTTACATGTAATGAGTCTAAAATATATCAAATATGAACTTTCTGAAATAACTGACAAAATATTGAAGTTTTTCATGATATTGTAAGTTTCGATTTGCAGGGATCAACTCCATGAGTGATGATGAGCTTCAACACTTCCAGACCTGCACCGTTTCTCACGAGTCTGATTGGATTGTGAGCAGAATGTGAGACTCTGCGAAGCCTTTGCTCTTAGTTTGGACACAGTGAGGACAGCACACAGCCTCAGTGTGTCTCTTCAGACACTTTGCTCCAGCATTTATTGACAGACACGATCCTCATAACGCAGCATTTACACTTGACTCAGAGATAACACGGGTCCTTGAAGGAGAATTACATGAAGCAGCTAAACGGCCTCGGGGGGGTTCGGGGGGTGTCTCACAGATAATAGAGCACTCAGACCGCGGCTCGTCATCCGGGCCCGGCTTTAATGTGCCGCACGTTATTCTGCGCACGGCTCCTGGAACAATATTATCGGTGCACACATCGTGTTGAGAGGTGGAGCCGTGCTCCCAGATGGCGCTCTTTCTATTAACAGCCAATTAGCGCCATGCGCACAGTCGGGTCTCCAGGAGCCCGACTCCACTAATATTAACACATGAATGGCATCTACTTAATTATACACACACACACACACACACACACACACGCACAAACAGACCAACTTAACCACAAAATACCGATTTTACACAAACTCTCAACCAGTAACCATCAACGCCTGATCTGGATTCTACAGTTTTTCTAAAACGTCTAAGAAGTGGCACAATTTTAACATTTTGGTTATTTATAAAGAACCTACAGACACTTAAGTATCCAAGCCGGATGGAAAAAAATTATAATCCAAATTGGCTTGCCCTTACCAAAAAGTAGTATATGCAAGTATGTTTCAAGTATACTTCTAGTTTACTTTTTATATACTTATCAGTACTATTTTTTGGTAAGGGTGGAAACACCTCAAGATCTACCAGGAAGAGGTAGAAGGACTTGAGTGAGGACAGGGAAGTGTGGGATGAGCTGACCTGTCAGCTGTCTCTGTGACCTGCACTCAGACAAGCCACAGAGAATGAATGGATTAATCTATTTACACACGCTGAAAAGGTTGTGATTCTGGGGGATTTCAATGTGTATGTCAACAAACAGAATGATCCTTTATGCACAAACCTTCTGTCACTGTTGGATACTTTTGGGTTTCTGCAGTTTGTGCATGGCCCCACTCACAGCAGTGGAAATGCACTGGATTTGATTGTTGGTGTAACTTTGCACAAACAACTGCTTTTTCTGATCATATTCTTTTTTAAATTTGTAAATTCACTATAACAAGTCTGTCCCACATTATGCATTAGACCAACAGTTCGAACAGAGCTGAACTTGAAATTAAAGGAGGATCTTTGGCCACTGTCCAGTCAGGTTAAGTAAGTACGATATAGGCCCGAGGCTTATTGATTTAATACTTCTTATGAGATACTCAGTCATAACTATAATCCGAAATTGCAGATACTAAGTCATAATACTGAGATACTAAGTTTATAATTATGAGAAAGTAAGTCTTAACTCTGAGATACTAAGTTATAATTATGAGAAAGTAAGTCTTAACTCTGAGATACTAAGTTATAATTATGAGAAAGTAAGTCATAATTATGAAATACTAAGTCATAATTCTGAGATACTAACATATAATTATGAGAATGTAAGTCATAAGTATGAGATACTAAGTCATAATTCTGAGATACTAAGTTATAATTATGAGAAAGTAAGTCATAATTATGAGATTCTAAGTCATAATTCTGAGCTACTAAGTTATAATTATGAAAAAGTCATAATTATGAAATCCTAAGTTATAATTATGAAAAAGTCATAATTATGAAATCCTAAGTTATAATTATGAAATACTAAGTCATAATTCTGAGATACCATGATATAACTATGAGAATGTAAGTCATGAGTATGAGATACTAAGTCATAATTCTGAGATACTAAGTTATAACTAGGGCTGAAAGCAGTCATGGACGGAACCTTGCGTCCCCGCACCACGACCCCCCCCCGGGTCAGCACGATTTCTGTTCAGGGGCCGACTGTCATCACACATGTGAAGTTTCAAGTCAATCAGACAAAGCATGAAGGAGCTATCATGACTTGATGGTGAAAGTGATGGCAAAGGGTCAAAATGGTGGCACCATAGCGGCCACACCCTTCGACATAGAAAAAAGGTTTCAAAACTTTTGATCAGTATAGTCTCTGGATGATCTGAAATGAATTTGAAGTGCATTGGACAAAATGCCTAGGAGGAATTCGTTTAAATACAAAATGTGGAAATCACGCCAAACTTACATGAAAATTCAAAATGGCTGACTTCCTGTTTGGAGTAGACCCACAGTGCAAGAGACTTTTTTGTATGTCTATGCAAGTCACATGCGTACCAATTTTCATCTCCCTGCTCCAAAAAACCCCTATGGGGAGGGGTTTTTGAAAGATGCAAGGGGGCGCTATTGAGACATTTTGATCCGCCCATGGGCGACGCCCCTATCATTGTCATGTTTGACCTTTGTATCAATTTTCATGATGATATGACAAAATTAAAGTCATCAAAAGGAAGAACATAATTTCATGGCGAAGGATCGACATTTGGCACGCAGCCACACGGACGCCGTTACTCGTAACTTCACAGCGATCATCACGTAAGTTCACCAACTTGTTCTGTATGTTTTAGAAGTGGAATGAAGTTGATTGGGTTAACTATGTGACATCAGTACCTGGTAAAGTAAAAATAGGACATTTCCTGTTACCACCGGTAGGTGCTATGAGAAGTTAGTATATGCAGACGTTCAGGCGGAGCCATCATCATGTCCAGCAAGTTTGAAGGATGTATGATGGACAGCTATTTGAAGTGAAACGGCGTGCTCCGAAACGCTCACCAAAGTTTGACGAACCCTAGCAGCCACGCCTTTTGACCTACAGAATTTTTTTTGATAACTTCAGCATTGGGGTCATGATGATGTTGCACAGATGTACATGTGTACCAATTTTCATCTCCCTATGCCAAAAAAAAAAAAAAAAAAAAAAAAAAAAATCCCTACGGGGAGGGGTTTTTGAATGTTGCAAGGGGGAGCTATAGAGGCATCTTGCCCCGTTCATGATCGATGCTCCTATGACCTGTAAGAGGTTGTCATTCTTGACCTGTGTATCAATTTTCATGATGATATGACAAAATTAAAGCCATCAAAAGGAAGAACGTAATTTTATGGCGAAGAGTGAATATTTGGCACGCTACCACACGGAAGCCATTACTCATAACTTCACGGCAATCATTGCCTATGTTCACCAACTTGTTATACATGTTTGAGAAGAGGAATGAAGTTGATGGAGTTAATTACGTGACATCAGTATCTGTTTAAGTATAATGTTTCATGGCGAAGTGTGAAAATGGCAGCGCCACAGCAGCCACACCCTTCAACAGAAAAGAGCTTTTGATAACTTTTGATCAGTATAGTGTCTGGATGATCTGAAAGAAATTTGACGTGTTTTGGACAAAAACCTAACCCTAACCCCAAACCTTTATTGCATTTTCCTAATTGTAACATTATTTGATGTCCACGGTGTGGGAATGGGCCTCAGTAATATTTTGGGCAAAACCTTCAGCTTCCTGTCCATAAAATAGTGTCAACTGTGTCTGCTGACCTGAGGACTCGTGCTCGTCGAGTGCCCTTCTAGTTCAGAATTACGTGTTACAGAGAAGCACAACATACTCAGCGGTTATTATGAGGCCAGTGTGACTTCCTGGTCTGAGCCGCGAGCAGCCCACAGGCGGGTTGGCCTTTTCTCTGCACCTCTCCAGCATGTGAGCAACACTGTGAACGTGCACAAACACTGACAAACTGCAGCTTTAATTAAGACGCACACACACACACAGCCGGGAAGGAACAGCAGCGCCAATCAGCTGTCAACAACATGAGGACATCTTTTCTTTCTTCGCCTGGATTCAGGCAATTTACCAGCCACAAAGGAGTTCCTCGGAGACACCAAGGAAAGAAAAGAAAGCCGCGGACTTTTGTCTGGAGCACTGAATGGGAGATTAGCTGAGAGCTTCAGTCCGTCCTACAAGTGTCCCATCGAGAAGGACGCAAAGAAAAGGACCAATTAAATCTACCAAATGTTAACTTACATCAGTTTAGCCCACATGAATTTCCAATTAAAGTCTCCCCCATTAGCACATTTTTCTACCAGGAAAAGAGCTCAGAGTTCCTGCAGCCGCGAAACGCTCTGAACACAACGTTCAGAGCCTTCAGGTCTCCATCCGTTCGTCTGTTTGACCCGTGAGGTCGGGAAGATACAGATGTGTGTATATGAACAGAGGGTCCTTGGTTCAATTCCCTGTCAGACAGAAAAGAAATCACTCTGGTGCCCCTTTAGCACTATCCTGAGTGTGTGTGTGTGTGTGTGTGTGTGTGTGTGAGAGACTATAAAGAGCCAGAGTCGTCTTCTGAGGTCACCTCCACCTTCATGTAACGTCTCATTTTCTTGTGATCATTCGGATGCGTTGGATGTAAGAAGAGGAAACCTGAAGAAAGCGTCTGGTGGCAGAAACACACATCAGACTGATTACTGACAGTTTTATGAACATGACTGAATAATATCTGATATTAGTTCACCTTGTTGGTCCAATGTGTCTGTTCATATTAGAATTCCACTGCACACGACACCACAAAGAATCATTTTTAAGGACATTTACACTGAAAATCAGAAGATTCTAACAGACTTGTTGGCTTGAATTAAGCTCATCCGTCATTAAGAACCAGAGCTCTGGACCCCGGGACACGCCTCTCTGACACGCTGAAGCTTGTGGTGTTTTTTTTATTTTTTTACTTTCTTTTTGTTTCAAAGGTGATTTGTTGTTTTTCTACAATTTTGCTGAGAAAGAGCCAAGGGGCGGGGCTTGATGTTTAAGCCCCTCCCCATCAGGCAGCCAGGCCCTCGTTAGTGAACAACGGGTCTTTGGTCCAAGGAGCGGGTTAATGAGCTCCGCGCTCTCTGGACCTGCTTTCAAACAGTCTGTTCACACACCAAAGGCTGGAAGGGCAATTTTTACAATCTTATCGTTAAGAACAAATCAGTGAACTCACGACACGCTTCTTAATAAGAAAAGACGCTCAGACAACCAGGATAAGCACCGAGGAACTCGAGGTCCACTGTGGACCCCCCCCCCCCCCCCACACACAAACCCTCATTTACATTCTTTTCCTGATTTTACCTCTGAGATTTTCATCTGAATGTCTGAAAGACACTGAGACGAACACAGAGGACCAACAGCAGCCAATCAGACGGACCCAGAGCCTTCTCACGGCTCCCGCTCACTTTCAAACAGCTCATCAACACCGAGCAGACTTGCGGAGGCCACCGTTCTTTGTTTTACAGGTTTATAAAAGAGTTTCTGCTCAAACGCTGATCAAAACGCAGACTTTCAATCTGCTGCTTCCACATTTTTAAACAGTCACACAAACAGAACCACTTCAGTTTTTAAAACAGAATTTAAAACAAGAGCAATCAGATTTCTGGCATCTGCCAATCTGGATCAGCATCTGGATCACCTCCAAAATTCAGTGGAGCTTCCATGGCCTCATATCTACCTGTGGTGAAAATCCATGAAGTAGTTTTGATGTAATCCTGCTAAGAGACAGGCAGGCAAATAAATAAATGCAGAGGATTTTATTAAGTCCTTGTGGACATAATAAGTCACAGGCCACCTGAGGAAAGAACATTTTTAACTCCTTATACTTATTGAGGAAAAAAGTTATCAAATCCCAACTGCATGTAGAAGTGACTCCGTTACTAAATCCACAGATCTTCACCTGTTTTCTAAGCCTAGCTTCTGCAACTCTTTCCCATAACTTTATGCCTCTGTAGTTGCTGCAGCTCTGCACCGTTGTTCTTAAAAATAGGAACCAGCACACTTCGTCTCCACTCCTCAGGCATCCTCTCACTTTGCAAGATTTTATTAAACAATCTGGTTAGAAACTCTACTGCCATCTCTCCTAGACATTTCCATGCCTCCACTGGAATGTCATCTGGACCAACTGCCTTTCCACTCTTCATAGCAGCCCTCACTTCTTCCTTACTAATCTGTTGTACTTCCTGATTTACTCTCACCACATCATCCAGCCTTTTCTCTCATTTTCTTCTTCATCAGCTCTCCAAAATATTCCCTCCACCTTCTCAGCACACACCCCTCACTTGTCAGCACATTACCATGTGCATCTTTTACCACTCTAACCTGCTGCACATCCTTTCCAGCTCTGTCCCTTTGTCTGGCCAATCGGTACAAGTCCTTCCTTACTATTCAACTTCTTGTACAGCTCGCAATATGCCTTTCCCTTTGCTTTTGCCCCTTCTCTTTTTGCCTTACGCCGCATCTCCCTGTACTCCTGTCTACTTTCTTCATCTCTCCAACAATACAAGTTCTTTTTTGCCAGCCTCTTTCTCCTTATGCTTTCCTGGACATCTTCGTTCTACCACCAGGTCTCCTTGTCTTCCTTCTGCTGTCCACATCTGCAGTACTTCCAGTTGTCCAAAACTGCTTCCCCTCCATCCAGTGCCTCTCTCACCTGATCACTGAATTTCACACAAGTCTTCCTCCTTCAGCTTCTACCTTCTGATCCTTTGTTGAGCTCTCACTCTCTTCTTCTTTTCCATATCTATCCAATACTTCCTCATCACCTCTATTCCCTTCACCAACAAAAGACAAGATAAGACAGCTTTATTGTCATTGTACAACTACAGTGAAATTGAGTGCAGTACTCTTCCTCTGGTGGTTAGAGCATATGCTGAGTAAATGAAAAATATTATTATTTTTTAAATATATTTTTAAATATTTTTAAGTGATAAAAAAAACATAAAAATAAATATAACAGAAAGAATAAGAGACCCTAAGGGACCCTATCACACACCTCATCCACCCCAACAACAATGGACTCTCTGCTGTCCGAGTCACCTCTCACCCCCTCCCCTCTGCAACACCACCCGCACTAACGATCTGTGAAGAGGAGGTGTGCCAGCACTTTTGCAAATAAAAGACCTGATGGTGTCTCCCCCTCATGTCTGAGAGCCTGTGCTGATCAGCTGGTGCCCATCTTCACCACTATCTTCAACAGATCTCTGGAGTTCTGTGAGGTCCTTTCCTGTTTCAAATGCTCCAATATTATCCCAGTCCCAAAGAAACCCTCCAAATCAGGATTAAATGACTACAGGCCCATCATCCTGACATCTATAGTCACGAAGTCTTTTGAACAGCTGGTGTTGAGCCACCTGAAGGACACCACAGGACCCCTGGTGGGCCCACTGCAGTTTGCCTACCGGGCAAACAGGTCAGTTGAGGATGCATTCAACATGGGTCTGCACTACATTCTGCAGCACCTGGACTCTGCAGATACATACATGAGGATCCTGTTCGTGGACTTCAGCTCAGCATTCAACACCATCAATCCAACATTCTCCAGAAAAAACTCTCTCCAACCTGTCTGTGCCACCTGCCGCCTATCAGTGGATCTCCAACTTCCTGATGGACAGGACACAGCAGGTGAGGCTGGGGAACATCACATCCAGCACACAGACAATCAGCACTGGCGCCCCTCAGGGATGTGTGGTCTCCCCACTGCTCTTCTGCCTCTACATAAATGACTGTACCTCAGGGAACCCCTCTGTTAAACTCCTGAAGTTTGCAGACGACACCACCATCATTGGTCTCATCCAGAATGGTGATGAGGCTGCATCCAGACAGGAGGTGGAACAGTTGGTCCTCTGGTGTGGTCAAAACAACCTGGAGCTGAACTCGCTCAAGACTGTAGAGATGATAGTAGACTTCAGTGTTTAGTGTATATTTGTACCTGCCGTACAGAGAGAGTGCAGCTCAAACTGTAGTCAAAGTGCTGTATTTTGTGGATACTTGGCCAATAAAAGCTATTCTGATTCTGAGCATAAACGGTTGCATTAGAACTGTCACCCGAGGTGACTTCTTGAAGTTGCCTTTATTGCACAGAATTTCATGTCATGAATATTGCACCGTGATGGATTTATCAATAAGGTTGGAGGGATTGTCTTATGCGTGGGAGGCGTTTAGATTTTGTGTTTGACCTTGATTCTTTTGTGTGCTGAAGGGTACCTTGCTACGCCTGCTATATGTGAAGTTGCAAAACTCTGCGATGTAAAGTGTGTGCCACACAATGAGTTAACAAAACCCTTAAAAATCAAAATTTTGCATAATGATGTCATCAAATGACATCATAACTTACAACTTTTGATATCCTCTGGATCCCCTCATCAAGCCCTTTAATTTGATGTATTACAAAATATGTTTTGCTGTAAGTTTGACCTTATTTAGGTGACATCTGACCTCAAGCCAAACCCTGAAGGTCAAGGTCAATTGCTTATCCCAGGTAATGGTTTATGACAACGATTATCACTATGGTCATGCCAAATTTGGAGGCAAAATTTCAAAAATTGCAAACAGGAAAATTGTTTGTTTTGTTGAATTTCATGTTTGAGCTTGCTGTCACCTTGACCTTTGACCTTGATCCTTTTGGGTTCTGAAAGGTATCTGCCAGGGCTGCAATGTGTGAAGTTGCAAGAGTCTGCGATTTAAACTGTGTGCTGCACAGTGAGTTAAAGGTGAAAAAAGCAATGATTACAAACAAACATACTGACTAACATCTCTTGCAAAATCTCAAATCCCGTTGTAATGCAAATTACAATGACAATAAAGGCGACTCTGATTCTGAAAACTGTGTTTTGGTAAGATAAAAAGTTCTGCCAGTGTATGTAAACGTTTGAGTACAAATGTATGTGTGTGTCATGTGGACAGGAGAGGGACGGGGACACGGACACACACACACAGTTGTGTCTTTGTGTATGGGTGATTCTTAGACTACGGGCACTTATATCCTTTGATCATATTGTATGAAAAACAGAAAAAAAAGGGGAAATTTCACACTTTTATAGTTATCTTTACGATGAAAGTGTGTTAAGAAATTTGTTCTAGTAGTTGAATGATGACTTTTTCACCTTTTTTCAGCATCATTATATGCAAATATTGCCATTTTGTGCTTGTCCCACACCCAGACTTTTGATCTTCAATGATAAAAATGAATGATAAAGAAACGTTTTTTTCTAATGTTTTAAAATATCTCTGAATAAAATATCAGTAAAATAATCAAAACATAATTGGGGTATTCAATGTCATACAACTGTTGTGATTTTTTTTAAACAAAATGTAGTTGTCTCACACTATTGCCGTAATTTCCACCACAACACTGTAATGTCCCTTTAAACAGTTTGAAAGATTGTTTGGGTAGCTTCTATGGAGATAAACAGTGACATCAGAGCACATGTATATAGCGCCAAATCACAACAAACAGTTGCCCCAAGGCGCTTTATATTGTAAGGCAATGGTGTGTTGGAAATTACATTTACAAGGCCAATAGTGCCCGTAGTTAAAGAATCACCCTTAAACTACCAGTTTCAGTCAAACAGGAATTTAGAATCAACAGTGTTGATTCTAAAATGACTCGGAAAATTGACAGCTGTTGGTAAATAATTTGATTTGCAGAGTGTCGTCGTTAGTGTCGGTCTCAGTGCTCTGGCTTCCTCCCACCATCAAAAACAGGCAGACAAGGGTCTGCTCCTTTCGCTGCCTCTGAGCAAGGCAGCGTCTCTTCATGTGGAGTCGCCCGTGGTTGGTGTGCTGCTCCAAGTGACTGGATTGTGTGTAAGTGCCATTGCAGTATTTCTAAACCCCTGCAGACGGACTTCACAGCGGGTTCCTGTGGGGTTTGGTTCATCTTGTTAACATGATACCTACCTCCACAGTTTACCTGAAATGAGGGCGTCTGCTCCTCGTGCACTCATCGCGCTCGTCAGACAAATCTTAATACAGCTTTATTTTAAAGCACTGACCCCAGACAATAAATTAAAATAAAATTAAATGATTTTACTAAAGAAAATACATTTAACTTCAGTCAACCTAAAATGAGGGAATCGTGACTTTGACAATAAAAGCATGAAATTTGGCACACAGATCATACCAGCCAGATCATTGGTGACTATCAGGGCATTCCAGAGGCGGCCATTTTCCAAGATGGCTGCCACGGGTTGATGTTTTATCAGTTGCTCAGACTTTAGACCATCAAGACTCTCGATTCCAGTGGTTAATCTTACATATTCAAGGATGAGGAATGCAGTAGTACTATTTACAACATGCTAGCACCTACATAACAACATACAGCTAGCAATCAGGTCATTAAATAATTGTAAAACCATGAAAATGTGTAATACATGTTTTTGAACTGTGACTAATGAGAGTACAGCACAGTACCCTACTTCTCAATGTTTCATTAATTGCTGTTTACAAGAATTATCCAGTAGAGGGAGCTCTAAAAACAGTCTGACTTGCCGCAGCTTTTTGTCGTCCACTTTTCTCTGCAGTCAGACTTCTTGGTGCAGATTTGATTGCTGCAAGAAACATATGAGCAGGTTTTCCTCAATACTCAACAATGAACATGTGAAAGTTTTTAATTAAATGCATTTATATGAGCACTATGTCTATTAATCCTCATTATTACGCAAGCTAGCTAGCCAACATATTTGGCTACCATCAGCAATCTAGCTGAGAAGAAAGCGTTTATGTAAGTACATACGCACCATATTTCAAACTGATTTTAAAATGTTATTTCATTGCTCAATACATGGGTATTCAGTTGGTTTAAAGTAGACCTGCATTGAAATAAATGTGGTCAGATCTCAGAAAGAAATAGCTGATATGTATTTATAAGACCCTTGTGAATGCAGTAAAGTAAATCTGTAAGCCCAAATTTGTAATTCAGCGGAGAAATCTTCGTTTAGAAATGACAAATTTGCAGCTAAAATTTAGCCCTCCGTGAAAACAGTTTGTACATCCGGATCATTTCCATGACGTCGGGGACAAGACAGAGCGCTCCCGCCTTCAGTCCGATCCCGCATTGAAATTGATTTTATCTGTTAGTAATGTTACTGTTATACACATCCTGGTTTCAACATCCAAAAGTAAGCTGCAATGAATGAGAGATACAGCTCTGCTTGCTCAGATCAGCGGCGACATCGACAGCGGGCGCCGTTCTTCCCCGATGCCTCGCTCTCACTGCCTCCGATGCACTTACCGAGTGCATGCGCTCATTAAATTCCGCCGCGGGCCACTCACACCCCTGTGTCTGCTGTGCAGCCGCAGACACGGCTCTGTCTACTGAATGGAGGTGCAGCCAACTTGGCAAAAGTCCAGAGACTACGCTCGCCGTTTTAATGCGAAGTGACCTGTGACACCTGTTGCTCGCAAGGACAGTATTCTTGCGGCAAAATCCGTAGCGCCGCATGTCTCGGTAATCGGAGCCGCAGAGCTCCGTGGCCGCTGAGAAAGGTTTATATCTTTTTAATGACTTGGATTCTTTGCGGGTCCTGCCTCCGTACCCCGCGACGGTAACACCGGAGGCGAAAGACAGTAGATTTTCAATGCGACAGCAGCATCCCGGATGTGATGACAGTTTTGCGGAGGGCTAAATTTTAGCTGTAAATTTGTCATTTTTAAATGAAGATTTATGGATACGAACAGGTAAGAAAGTACATGAACAAATACATCAGAATCTGTTTAATTTTATATGAAAATGATGAGAGCTTTTAAAAGAGAACAAAAACAAAAACAGAGTGATTCCAGGAGTGATTTTCATCAAGTCAGGAAGCAGGGGTCGCTTTGAGACGGGTTCAGAGACGGGAACCCGATTAGTGCCTGATGAAAGACTTCATTAAGAATCAAACACCTCATGCTTCTGCCACACGTGAAGCTTCGGCAGCGACGAATCAATATCAACGGACGGCGGAAACGCACAAACACAAACGTCATGTGTGCATTTAGGTCCCCACTTAATCCATCTGTCAATACAAATAACAGCACACACGGTACCAGGAACCAACAGAGGACACACGATCAATACCCTGAACACAGGAGGATTCAGAGACGCGCCGAGGCCCTGTTAAACCGGGATTCAGCAGGAACAGAGACGCACCGAGGCCCCGTTAAACCGGGATTCAGCCGGAACAGAGACGCACCGAGGCCCCGTTACACCGGGATTCAGCCGGAACAGAGACGCACCGAGGCCCCGTTAAACCGGGATTCAGCCGGAACAGAGACGCACCGAGGCCCCGTTAAACCGGGATTCAGCCGGAACAGAGACGCACCGAGGCCCCGTTACACCGGGATTCAGCCGGAACAGAGACGCACCGAGGCCCCGTTAAACCGGGATTCAGCCGGAACAGAGACGCACCGAGGCCCCGTTAAACCGGGATTCAGCCGGAACAGAGACGCACCGAGGCCCCGTTAAACCGGGATTCAGCCGGAACAGTGACGCACCAAGGCCACGTTACACCGGGATTCAGCCGAACAGACACATGAGGCCCCGTTACACCGGGATTCAGCCAGAACAGAGATGCACCGAGGCCCCGTTACACCGGGATTCAGCAGGAATAGAGACGCAGTGAACAAACACCTTGGACACAAGTTACATGTCCAACAATTAAACAGCCCTTTGGCAAGGACAAATACCTTTTCATGCAAAATACGGTTATGTTGCATGAAGAAAGGACTTGTCCTTCACTTATCTTTTTCCAGGCAATCGGTTTCCACATTTTTTTTTAAAGTGAAGTCAGCTTGTCAGGTTTTACAGTGCACCAGACGCCACTGATGTTTCCGATGTATCTGCCAATAATCAGGGTGGTCCCAAAAAACAAACTTCAGCTTTTTCAAGATGCTTCTTCATTTTTTGGTTCCTTTAGGGGTAAAAATAAATTTCATGAGATTTGAAGCCCTGCTGCCCAGCTCCTGTTTTTTGTGACGCGCAAGTAACATTTTGACTTATGGACTGGATCCATGAGTTCATTAGTGGCAGATTTTGTTCTATCTGCCTCAGGTGGCATTCTGATCAGGGACCTTCAGAGTAGGAGGACGACCCGTCACTCCAGTTCAGACAGCAGGTCTGAATTAGTTTTTCAGCATCACTCTGAGACAAGACCTTTCTAATTTTAAAGATATTGCGTAAATGCAAAAAAGCAGTCCTACATATTTGTTTAATATGCGCTTTGAATGACATATCCTGATCAAAAATGACTCCAAGATTTCTTACAGTATTACTAGAGGTCAGGGTAATGCCATCCAGAGTAAGGATCTGATTAGACACCATGTTTCTAAGATTTGTGGGGCCAAGTACAATAACTTCAGTTTTATCTGAGTTTAAAAGCAGGAAATTAGAGGTCATCCATGTCTTTATGTCTGTAAGACAATCCTGCAGTTTAGCTAATTGGTGTGTGTCCTCTGGCTTCATGGATAGATAAAGCTGGGTATCATCTGCGTAACAATGAAAATTTAAGCAATACCGTCTAATAATACTGCCTAAGGGAAGCATGTATAAAGTGAATAAAATTGGTCCTAGCACAGAACCTTGTGGAACTCCATAATTAACTTTAGTCTGTGAAGAAGATTCCCCATTTACATGAACAAATTGTAATCTATTAGACAAATATGATTCAAACCACCGCAGCGCAGTGCCTTTAATACCTATGGCATGCTCTAATCTCTGTAATAAAATTTTATGATCAACAGTATCAAAAGCAGCACTGAGGTCTAACAGAACAAGCACAGAGATGAGTCCACTGTCCGAGGCCATAAGAAGATCATTTGTAACCTTCACTAATGCTGTTTCTGTACTATGATGAATTCTAAAACCTGACTGAAACTCTTCAAATAGACCATTCCTCTGCAGATGATCAGTTAGCTGTTTTACAACTACCCTTTCAAGAATTTTTGAGAGAAAAGGAAGGTTGGAGATTGGCCTATAATTAGCTAAGATAGCTGGGTCAAGTGATGGCTTTTTAAGTAATGGTTTAATTACTGCCACCTTAAAAGCCTGTGGTACATAGCCAACTAATAAAGATAGATTGATCATATTTAAGATCGAAGTATTAAATAATGGTAGGGCTTCCTTGAGCAGCCTGGTAGGAATGGGGTCTAATAAACATGTTGATGGTTTGGATGAAGTAACTAATGAAAATAACTCAGACAGAACAATCGGACAGAAAGAGTCTAACCAAATACCGGCATCACTGAAAGCAGCCAAAGATAACGATACGTCTTTGGGATGGTTATGAGTAATTTTTTCTATAATAGTTAAAATTCACCCCGATGTCAGGCTGCTGCCATACAAGGTGCTCACTACACACCGGGAGCAATAGGGGATTAAAGGCCTTGCCCAAGGGCCCTTAGTGATTTTCCAGTCAGGCAGGGATTTGAACCCATGATCTTCTGGACTCAAGCCCAACACCTTAACCACTAGACCATCACTTCCCCTGATCTTATCCAGGATTACAATCAGATCCTAACCAAGGATGAACAGGTGGACAGTTACAGGAGGAAGGATCGTCGCTTCAGTTTGTGTTTCATTTGTCAACAGCTACGTTACTGATAGGCTCAAACATTGTGAGTCCCCGGCCCCCGCGTGTGGCAGTGGGTAGAATAGTCGTATCGAAATAAAACTTTGCACAAAACATTTCGTCATCAGGCTCTAACTATTTATCGAGACCTCTCCCAGGATTCAAAGCAGGATACAAAGTCAACGCCAGTAATTAATTAATGGCAGTAATGAAACGTATAATAATGCAACAAAAATCCCAAGTTAAAGCTGCAACTTATCGACTGTGTGTTTTTCTTCTCTTCAGGCATTTTTCAACAGGTTCCAAATTCTGCTCAATATGAAACAAACAAACACAAAAACCCTGTTTTCTTCCAAAGCAGCGTCGGGTGAGCGGAGTGCAGCGCACTGAGGTGTGTCATTACACTGACACCAGCACGGCCCCGGGCCCTGCAGCACCAAGTCCTCCACGTAAGCCTGTGAGGGCGACGGCATGCAGCAGCCGGCTTCCTCCAGGCCAGCGGAGTATGACAGGATTCATTCTGTTCCATGTGACACAACAGTCAGAGTGAAGACGGCGCCGGCTCTTAAGGCAAGCTGACATGCCACAATCCCAGCTCAGGCCTCAGGATGTGCTTTGACGGCGGCACCAGGACCGCGCTTAGAGACGCCTCTCGTCAGGAAAACTCCAACCACACAAACACTGACACGGGATTTGCAATGTAAATGCTCATAGCAGTTGGTACAAATCCATGATCTCAGATGAACTGAGATCCACAAAAAGGCAACAGAGTCAAAGTGTGAAAAACGCAGCTCACCAAAATATTTTCCCTCGTCTATTCTTCTGTGGGCCGGCCTGCCGCACACACACAGAATCACTGAATGAAATGCAGCGTGCAATTACCCATTATCCAATCAACTGGAGTCCACACTTAACCATTTACACGGCTGCAGAGGCCGCCAATTATCTGTCAGCGCTCTCACCGGGCGCTCAACAGCTCCGGCACGTTGCATAATCTTGTGGCTCCAAATTTATGCCGCACCACGAGCGGGCGCCCGTCAGAGGGCCACTTGTCCACGACTCGTTGCTGGTAGTTGGCGGTTGAGCGGCATTCTACTCTCCGACAGCAACGGTGTCACCGGCGCCTGCTCCCCCCCCCACCCGGGGCGTCAGCCGTTAGACAGCATCAGTGAGAGTCATTTGGAAAGGCTCCAGATCGTGCTCCTCAAAACCCTTTTAGATAATTCCCACAGTTTTGATGGCCCCCATCCCGTCTGTCCATCCCGTCCTGTCATCCATGATTCGGTGTTTAAACGTGAAACCTCCCCAACCTCGTTCCAAATCTCGTTCTTGACCCCCCGATCCAACTGCTTCACTGAACCACCGCTTCTGACACAGTCCTCATCCGTCCAGACTCTCCCAGCTAGCCGGGGCTGACCGGTGGCCTGTTGAGCCCCTGAGGCCCCACAGCGCTCGGGCCCCAGCTGAGGAGCCGGGGCAGCTGCCAACCACTGGTCACTTCAACCCCGGCTGTCCGAATGATTGCATTTGTCAAGCCGCCACTCCGCGTCAGGCTGGAGCAGATTTGATCACCAACAATTAGTGGCTAAAGTGCGGGTGGGGAGGGGGGGGTGCCGGCGCTCAGGGTGCGGTGGGAGAAGGTAAAGTGTGGGGGTGGAGGATCCTGATCCTCGCTGGCAGTACAGAAGTCGGGGAAAAGCTCTGCTGTGTTTTTGGCAGTGTTGGAGTGATCCTTACTGTGACCTCCGGTAACCACGGGAGGAGTGACTGTCACGCTACATAACGTCAACATTTCGGCGTCAGCTGACACAGGCGACTGTTAACACACCAGAGCCACACCACATCTTCAGCCAAGTCAACAAAAACTTAATTATTCCAAACACAGGTGATGTTTGGAGACTTTCTGATGACGACCGGAGCCTTTCAGGTCATTTAATGAGGTTCAAACAAATCTAGCGTGACTGCACGATGTCGCCACTGGTGTCTTATTCAGACCAAAAACTAAATTATTGCAGAACAGATCTTTGATGTCCTTCACGAGGATTTGAAGACAGAACTCTTCTACAACACTGTCGCCCTCTTGTGGTTGTTTTAAAGCACTGCACAGACAAACCATTGAAGGAACATTCTGGATGAAAACATGGACCCTGCACCATCAGACTTTCAGTCTGTTACACTCCTTCACACAAAGTCAGAACAAACATTAACCACAGCGGTCCAACCTGGTCCAGTCGCAGCCTGGATAAGCTCCACGGGGTGGACTATGAGGAGCTGGAGGTGCAGCGACGCAGAAGAGTCGTGGCAGCAGTAATTTGTCATCTCGACCATGCACAGTAATATACAGCACACAGACGTTTCTGCAGGACCAGGGTGCCACATAAAACAGCAAAAACTCAACGAGAGCACGCCTGCTGCAGCATACACGCCGACGCAAGGCGGCCCCCAACAAGTACCGTCACTAAATATACAAGCAGAAGCACAATGAGCACACAAGACTACTGCAAACAATAAACTGCCATATGTAAGGCGATTTAAAATCATTTAAAATGTACAGTTATTCAGACCAGACGATGGTTATTGAGAAGTCCAACAGCTTGAGGAATGAAACTGTTACATAGTCTGGATGTGAGGGCCCCAATGCTTTTACCAGACAGTAGAAGGGTGGAGTGTGTGTGTGTGATCATCCACAATGCTAGTTGCTTTGCAGATACAACATGTAGTATAGATACAGTTGTATGTAAAAGTTCGGGCCCCCCTGATGATTTTCCTTTATAAGCCATCGGTTGTTTGGATCAGCAATTTCAGTTAAATATATCATACGAGGTCTGTTAGAAACGTATTTGACCTTTTTATTTTTTTGCAAAAACCTGATGGATTTGAATCACGTGTGCTTGCATGAGCCAACCTTGAACCTTCGTGCACATGCGTGAACTTTTTCACGCCTGTCGATTGCGTCATTTTCTGGTAAGCAGCCTTTGTGTGGGTCGTGTGCTGTGCTCTCGGCGGATTTTCATTTCAAGGAAAAAGACGGAACAACTGGAGCAGCGCCGCATCCAATTTTGCCAGAAACTGGGCGACACCCAGGTGGAAACCATTCGGATGATTCAGACGGCTTTCGGCGACGATCCTATGGGCATCACACAGATTAAGGAGCGGTACAACCAGTTTAAAGACGTCCGCACAATGGTGGAGAGCGAGCCGTGCTCTGGTCGGCCATCAACACACTGAAATGACCAGATCATTTCTAAAGTGAACGCTGTGGTGATGTGGGACCGTCGTGTGACTATCCAAGAAATTGCAGAAGAGGTGGACATCAGCACTTTTTCGGCACATTCCACGGTGACAGATTTGGCCATGAAAAGAGTTGCAGCAAAATTCATGCCGAAGCTGACGGCGCAGCAAAAGTGCCTCCGTGTTGAAGTCTCACAGGACATGCTGTGACATGCCCACCTCTTCCACAATTTCTCACACAGTCACATGACTGAAAAGTCACTGAAAGCCGCCTGAATCATCCGAATGGTTTCCACCTGGCTGTCGCCGTTTCTGGCAACATTTGATGCAGCACTGCTCCAGTCGTTCTTTTTCCTTGAAATGAAAATCCGCCGAGCGCACAGCACACATCCTCAGACAAAGGCTGCTTACCAGAAAATGATGCAATTGACAGGTGTGAAAAAGTTCACGCATGCGCACGAAGGTTCAAGGTTGGCTCATGCAAGTACACGTGATTCAAATCCATCAGGTTTTTGCAAAAAATAAAAAGGTCCAATACTTTTCTAAGAGACCTCATATAGCAAACACTGATATTTGTCAACCCTGAGCCAAGCCATGCCAGCTGTGGCATTCACAATTGTCCGAATGTCATCCAGGTACACCACATTCCAACATTAAAGTGCAATTTTCAGCGAGAGCTGGTTTCCATGTAGTCGGAGCCATTAACTGCACACATATTGATATAAAGGCATCATCAAATGATGAATTTGTTTTTGTTAATAGGAAACATTTTCATTCCATCAATGTTCAATCACATGCGCAAATGCATCATGAGTTGGGAACAGGCTGGAGGCTGCATGGTGCACGATGGGGGGGGTGTTGCTTGGTGAGGAAGTAGTTTATTCATTGTAACTGTTCTGAATGAAAACCAGCGTGGGCACATCTGGTCATGTGCACATTCAAATGTTTTTTGTTATTGCGTTTTCTTTTTCTTGATGGTGAAACTGGAGCTGCTGAGCTTCTCAACAAGCCCCCGACTGCCTCCGTGTGTTCAGTATTTATCAATAAAGGTGTAAATGTCACACCGTCAGCCAGCGCACCTCATTTCTTTTAACTTACGTGTGCACTACTGAGCTCATAGCAGCCTCACACACATGCGCGCACGCACGCACCCACTAACATTTTTCCTGTTCCATGTTTATTCTGTTGGCCAGGGTACCAAATAAACTATCCCTGCGTGTGTCCACATCATTTCCAGTCACCTGTAGATCACACTCGGTATAAATTCTTTTCTATGTTCATGTTGACTGATCTGATGTGCCGGGGGGGGGGGGGGGGGGGGGGGTGTCCCAGCTCCAGGGCTCATTTACAGTGAGTCTGCATATTTAAATAAGGGCGTGAAAAAAGAGAAGTTTGGAGCATCTGCACTCAGTTCCATGTTCAGCGGGCTGTACATACAGAATGTGCATGGATCCACGTGTGCACAGACGTTGATACATCTGTATATTTTTATGCTTATGTGTGACTGGGTTTTAGCATACGCCATGTTTCAGTAAGAAATCCACATGAGTGCATGAGGCCCCAGATGACTTAGAAACTGTGTGCAATCTGAACCTCAGTTTGTCAATAAATGACACCCCAAGTCAGCATGCAAGTAGATGCAAGTATGGAGACAGTCTCCAGGACTGCTTCACATCCTAACCGGAACATCTTAAAGTCCGACTGTTAGTTTACACTTAGCTGAAAGAAATCAGTCTTGATTGAGAGGAGGGGCAGGAACATCACCGTTTATTTCAAAATGACATCAAAATGAGTCAGAATACAACAGAACACCGACAGCAGCCTTCAGAAAAGTTAGTCTGCAGAGAACATCTTCAATGAGCTCACAGATGAGAACAGACACCTGCAGGCGCTTTCAACAAATACATAGAACAAATGTGCATGTGATTAAATAGTTATTACATCACAATTAGCTCAAGATTTTCCTCTGATGGGCTCCAGATCATTTTACCTTCAGGAATTCCCCTTTTCAAAGGTATCTGCATATAGTATCAGGGTTCCTACCGCTTAAGAAACTGAATGCCTTTTAAGACTTGTTGAGGATGTGGGAGCCCTGAGTGTAGTGAGCGCCCAGGTGCTGCACATCAAAATGTTCAGCTTGAATGTAAGTTATACATTTGTCTGGAACACTGTAAAAGATAAAAATTTGGCTCTAAAGCTGAAAGTACGAGATGTGTTTTGAAAATTCTTGAAATCTTTAGTCAATATGCATACAATTTTATTCATGTAGACAAACTGTTCTAATGTGCAAAAGGCTTTAAAGTCTGTAGGTACAAAAGTAGTGTAACATATGAAAAAGGATTTCAGATAAAGTCTAAACAACTTTAAAAAAAAAGACAGTATGTGCTGTGCAGTGCAGCAGCACCACCTGCTGGGAGCTACATGGCAAGACGTGGTTCATTCCAAATGAGCATATGTGTAAAATACAAATACATAAAGCCACTCTTCAGTGCCAGCTGGACGTCTTGCGTCTTCAGTAAATCCATTATGAATGAATAAAGCCCTCAGTGATGAACACTGGGACATTCATGTTGAAAAAATATCCATGATGAGGAAAAAAAAAAAAAAAAAAAAAAAAAAAAAAAAAAAAAGGAAAACTAGTTCTGCTGACCTGCGACAATTTTATATGCAATACTAAAAACTAAAACAGGTTTCCATGTAACACTGTTTTAGTTTTTCCTGGGTGTTTATTGGCATGTTTCACTGTCATCCAGGAGCATTAGGTCAAATTTGCACCCAACGTGGAACAAATTCATAACAAGCTGAAAATTTCAGAATATGTTCAGAAAACTGTCAGGAATAACATACTAAAGTCCCCAAGAATCCACGCCGGGGCTTTTGTGCAATTCAAGATGACGTCCGAGAATGTCGCCCACATATTTTTTTCCTTGATCAGCCTAAAATCATGACAGAATTTAAAATAATGTGTAAACACATTTATCTTAAGTGACAATCAATTAACATGTCTATTGATATGAAACATATCATGGCACTAATTGTTAGGCATATTTTTCTAATCAGAAATGCTTTTATGATGTATCGCACAGTGTAAATCGGTAGCTACACGTACCACAAGATCTTGAAAAAACTGACACTTATTTGGTAAGTTTTTTTTCCTTTTAATTAATACATACAAGATAAATCCTAGGTACATATTTCATAAACAACATATCACATTACAAATATTTCATATAAGATCAATGTATAACAAAATCAAATACAGTACAAATGCATTGTATTTCTTATTTTCTGAAGGTGGATTTTTTTTTTTTTTTGTAGGGACTTGTCCATCATGAGCTCAACTGCAGATGTCATGTCACCTGAAGACTACACATTGTTCTGTGCAAAGGGGTATTTTACTATTCGCCACACCAATGAGTTTGGTCTGGCAACTTCTCTGACCAGACAACTGAGCAGTTCCTAAAGAGAATGCTGAAAGCTCGTGGAGGGATGAGCCATGGTAGGGATAACAGACAGCACACTGACTAAATGGGTGCATGCGATGCCTCACTGTGTTCCTGTGTGCAGTGCTTTGGAGAAGCTCACAGGTGTGCACACTGCTACCTCTGAACAACACAAAGACCTTCGTCCAGCCACTCATTATGATGCCTTCTGCCAGTGGCCTGAAGCACATCCACCATTTGCAGGCTATCAGACTGATCACCGAGTGACAAATCCTTTCAGATCGGTCAAACAGCAGCATCTAAAAGGGAAGCGGCTCACAACAATCACAGTGCATCGCAGTGATAAAGTCAAAACTATGGGAGACAGGATCAGTAAACTTCAGGGAGCAAAACATAGCAGTGAGCCCCACTCTATCCTTCAACAGGATCACTTGTGTTCTTAGGACAAGTTCTGACATGGACCAGTTCCTGTCCTATAAGCTGGCTCCTCAACCTCCATCCTTGTTTCAAGATGGTGCCATGCCAAAACCAAACAAGAGTGCCTTGGGTACTCTCCTCAAATCATTCAACCCAACAGTCCAACTGACTCCCAATTTGTCATCCATGGGGAGCATCTCTAACAGTCAGTACTCTGGCCAAGACCAGCAACCTATGGATGTGTGTGCCAGTGTTATGTTACCTATGTCCTAAAGCACTATGGTGCTGACACTATGACTGTTTGATGGCTATAGAACCATCTTGACCAAGGCAGCAGAGCAAAGAAATCATCACCAAGTGATATCCTCTTTGATGAGAAGATGCAAACCACTGCTACTCGGGAGGCATTCCTGGCAAAAACCACAACAAGCAGCATCTAATACAGATGTTCAGTGGCATGCTCAAGTGGGCATCCTTGTCAAGCAAGCAGAAGCTGATGCAGATGCCTTGATCGTGTCAACTGCTCTGTCCCTGACTGAGTCTGGCAAACCTGCTGATGTGGGGGGGCAGCACTGCACCGTTTGTCTCATTTCCGGGTTGGAGAGTCGGAGGTGGATGTCAGAGTTTGACTGAATTCTGTCTCTTTTGTCTTTTGGACTGCCGTCTGCGTCTCTTTGTCTCTGCTGTCGGCCGCTGGTCATCAGCATGTCTTTTTCCTGGTTCTCTCCCTCAGCCCCAACCAGTCCCAGCAGAAGACTGCCCCTCCCTGAGCCTGGTTCTGCTGGAGGTTTCTTCCTGTTAAAAGGGAGTTTTTCCTTCCCACTGTAGCCAAGTGCTTGCTCACAGGGGGTCGTTTTGACCGTTGGGGTTTTACATAATTATTGTATGGCCTTGCCTTACAATATAAAGCGCCTTGGGGCAACTGTTTGTTGTGATTTGGCGCTATATAAAAAAAAAAAATTGATTGATTGATGTGTTCGGCACTAATACTGACCTGCTCGTAATGCTGGTGACTCTAGCAAATAGACAAGGACATGTATGTGTGTTATGCTGCAAGAACCCCACAACACTCTACAAAGTTCAAGACATTCAAAGAACCATTGGTGACACAAGTAAACATCTGATGGTGTTGCATGCCATAACTGTGTCTGCTCTGCATCTCCAAGGAAAGTGCAAGGCATTCAATCTGGATCTGATTCAACAATAATGAGTACGACTTGCTCAACAGGGAGAGAGAGCACTCATCAGCAAGTACAAGAAGCAGGTGAAGGCTTTCTTCTTAAACTTTACGGTGCATCCAGTTGTGAATCACTTGACCAGTTTCGCTACATTGCCTACAACAAAGCAATCAGCAGAAGGTCACTTTCCTCAAACTTTCAGCTGGATACAGTCTCCAACAAGCGCTGCAGCCAAGCAACATTCTTGTAGGTCATACCTCACAGTTCAAGAATGGATGGGAAGGTCCTTGCAGCCAACAGTTTGGGGATGGAGACTGGAGGACATCCTGACTCCAGTTGAGACTGATCGACCCATTCAACATGATATCCTGTGGCTGCTGAGCAGATGGTTGTGGAGTGTTATGTGGCTGCAGGAACATGGGAGTTCACTGCTCAGCCCTGTGTTCAAAGTGCACAGGTCAATCATGCAACAACACAGCTCCAAAGCCCCTCCAGATGGATGTTGAGGGTGGTTCTGAGAAATCAACTCAGGTTTCTCTGGAGTATGGTGATGATGATGAAAAGTAATTGACTGAGAAAAAGCATGTTCCATGTCATAAATATGTTTCAAAACTTTGACATTTGTAATTGTTTTGATATAATTATCTGAAGTTATGTACCTATAAGAAGCCATGAATATTCAAATGTTACAGTTGGGTTTCTACAGTATTACTTTCATTAAAGTGCAGGAGTTATATAGTTTTTGTTTAAATGCATATGGCTTAAAATGGCAACATCCTTAAAATGTTGAAATTGGATTCCTTGCCACAAAAAACAAACAAAAAAAAAAACACATTTTTAGACATTATTTACATCTCTATGACATTTACAGTCCAAAATTTGAGAAAATGTGAAACTGGCGGCCATGTTGGACGCCATCTTTAATTGTGCAAAAGACTTTTAGTATGTTATCTCTGACAGTTTTCTGAACATATTCTGAAATTTTCAGCTTGTTCTGAATTTGTTCCATGTTGAACCCTAATGCTCCTGGACTAGTGAGCATTCCACACAAACAGATGCTGCAGCCACTGACTAGGACAGACACAGGCTGACTCAACGGACCATGTGATCTTCTCCGGAAGCAGGATTGGCTGCAAGTGACAGATCATCTAGTTAAGATGGAAACTACAGCTGAGAAGTTGTATTTTCAGGAAGTGGTTGAATTACGTCTGTAAGATTACATCACTGATTCATTAATAGTACTATGACAGAGGGCAGGTTTGAACATGCTGGAGCATCCGTGGACCCCAGAGTGTTAAACGTAGGCCAGTTTTTGTGAACTGCATCAAAATTGCGGCAGTCATATTTGAAGCTTGCACTGACCGCCTTGAAGCGCTTACTAACACCTGTCACACCTTGATGATTTAGCCTGCGTATGCTGACGGCATTAAAAACGCCAGCATATGTATAATTAGTTATGGATAAGTTTTGTGTAAGTTTAGAGCACACTGATATATGTTGCAATATCACGAGTACCTCAAAAATTTTTGATCATGCACAATATTTTCGTTGTATACCTGTGCATGACTCATACGTCCTGCACATGTGGGACATAAGTTGTAGGTAAGTTATGCAACTGTTGACACGTTACTTGTAAGTTACTCTAAAGTCGAAACACGTCCATTGATGCTGCCCACTGATTGGCTGACCAAATGAAAGCTGCAGTCCTCATGTGAACAGTTCAGACTGTTACAAATATTAAAACCATTAACACACGGAGTAAATATAAAGCCTTAATCTGACCAGCTGTGTTGTTTCAGTCGGATTCATCATCACAGCCTGATGAAAACTTATCCACATAAAGTGTCCTGATTTTGGAAAGCGCGGTCTGAAGATACTTTAATTCTTTGTCATGGCTGAAGAAACGTAGCATTTTAAAGGAAGTTCTTCTGTGTTTTGTGCGTGTCTCAGCCTGAACCAGAGAACAGCGGCACTTTGTGCCACGACAAGACAATTAACTTATTTTAAAAGTTGAGTCACAGCAACTCATTCATTCTCATCAGCATTTAATCACAGACATCAATCGACTCTTCAGCATTCTGCACGACATGAAAATAAATCCCATGATCCACCAAGACAAAAATGAAATATACGAGGTCTGTCCAAAAAGTATCGTACCTTTTATTTTTTTCAAAAACTATATGGATTTGAATCACGTGTGATTACATCAGCCAAGCTTGAACCTTCGTGCACATGCGTGAGTTTTTCCGCGCCTGTCAGTTGCGTCATTCACCTGTGGGCAGGCTTTGAGTGAGCACTGGTCCACCCCTCCCATCAGATTTCTTTTGTCTGAGAACACAGAAATGGCAACAGAGCTGGACGTAGCACTTTTGCGGCACATTCCACTGTTACAGGAGATTTTGTAATGAAAGACGTGCGGAGGATTTCGCGCGTCGGCACGAAGCAGCTCAGGACGAGCAGCAAAAAAACACCTCCGTCTTGGAAGTCTCACAGGACATGTTGTAGCATGTCCAGTTGTTACACAATTTCTCGGATACTCGACTGAAAGCCATCTGAATCTTCTGAATGGTTTCCAACACGGAGGTGTTTTTTTGCTGCTCGTCCTGAGCTGCTTCGTGCCGACGTGCGAAATCCTCCGCACGTCTTTCATTACAAAATCTCCTGTAACAGTGAAATGTGCCACAAAAGTGCTATGTCCAGCTCTGTTGCCATTTCTGTGGTAGTCACATGATGTCCCGGATCAACACAGCGTTCAGTTTAGAAACGATCTGGTCAATCCAGCCTGTCGAATGGCTGCTCGGAGCGCTGCGCGCCCTCCGCCGCTGTGGGCCGTCTTTAAAAAGGTTTTAACAGTCCATAATCCGCATGACGCCGACAGAATCTTCACCGATATCCAACTGAATCTATCGAATGGTTTCCAACTGCCTGTCTCTAACAGTTTCTGAAAAAAATTTCATGGAGCAAAGCGGCAGTTTCTCAGCAAGTTCTTAGACAAAAGAAATCCGACGGGAGGGGTGGACCAGTGCTCACTCAAAGCCTGCCCACAGACGAATGACGCAACTGACAGGCGTGGAAAAACTCACACGTGATTCAAATCCATATAGTTTTTGAAAAAAATAAAAAGGACCGTTACTTTTTGGACAGACCTCGTAACTAAAACTTTAAAAATGTTTAATTACTCTGTTTGGCCTCCGTATGTGTGGAGTGGCCACGCAACAGCATATGCATGCTCGACGAAGTGCTTGTCAATATCTATGTGCCCCGCCTGCCAAAGAAAAGGGTTCTGCCGGCGGTGAAAACACAAACCACGCCAGAGATAACTGTTCCAACCCGTACCATACCGTGCAGTACTGACCCAAACCACTTAGTGGAAACGGGGCTGTCAGCATACGCTGGCTAAACAGTCATGGTGTGACAGCTGCATAACTTATTCCACGTATCCAGCGTATTCTAGGCATTTTTCATACGTCGGCATACTCTGGCTAAATTGACAAGGTGTGACAGGGCCCTTAGAGATTATTTCATCTTCATGAATGGCACTGTCATGGTGATGGAGATGAACTGTTTTGTAAAATAATTGCATTTACCTACTATATTGACAGCTAAATGCCAAACTTGAGGATGTTGTGCACAGAAACTAGATTTTAAGCAGAGTGAAAAATGAAATGGTTGCCAAGGTCATCAGAGGGAAAACTTGCAATGGTCCAATACCCGGATATCTTTCGAATTGTCTGACAAATTTGGTACTTTTATGCTGAAGTGGACAACTGTTCTGGGTTTTTAACTGTACCGTCCCACTATGACGACACGTTTGACCAAAAAGAACATAAGGTCAACCAGACGTGGGATTCTGTAAGACCTATGTGATCAGTGGTATGTTTGGTCAAAGAAAGTCAGTCTGAAAGTCAGTCTGTTTTCACAGTCCATCTTGGATGTGGGTCAGTCTTGTGGGGGTAATCTGCTATTCTCAACCATGTGACCCAGATCCTGAATTATTGGAAAGCCCACAGAATTCTGTAGACTAATAGAACCATCCAGAGATGGTCCCACCAAATAATGAAGGATGAATAATGAGCAACGCAGCATGTTTTATCTTTTTGCTACGAGAGGGTTTCTTCAACTATCGTGGGAGAATAGTGGCTCTGAGTGGCTCTTAGAGGCATTATCTTCAGTGAATGAAGCTCCTCTCTGAGCGTGGAGCTAATTTCAAGATGTTTAAAATTGTGCAACAACAGCGTGGGGCAGTCTGTGTACAAGTTACTACGACGACTTAGAGGCATGTAGGTGATGCTTACAAGGCTGCTAAAACCCCATTATACGTGCATCTGACAGCTACGCAGAACCTGAGAGGCTGTTTTTGGAGCAGCTGCCCTCTTGCGCAGACAATCCCACCTGCTCTGTGCTCCGGACGCTGTATATAAAATAATTATTTTGCAGCGGATTAATCATTTTCTGCCAAACCTTGGATGCCGAAAACACCTCTAATCACTTCTGGAATCACAGAGGACTGTTTCATCTGGACACTTTTTTACCCCTCCATTTTCTGGAATGTATTTTGAACAGTTTAAGGTAACTATTTTTAATGTTTTTATAGCTTGATAAAACAGTTCCTAGCTGTAAAAGTATGTCTACGGTTGATTTAATATTCTGTTAATGGATCACATGAGCTCAGCTGTGTGTGCGCACTGAGGCAGTAACTCATCACGCTCCAAAGGAGTATTTAGGCAGAACGCCAGCTCACAAAAGACTGATTTTTCAGTCAATAATGCACGAAGACAAACTTAAAACTTGGATGACTGTGTGAAAGTGGCTGTGTGTTTAAAGCCGCGGAAGAAATAACTCCAAAGAAGCCACTAAAAGCAGTGCAGAGCTGTACAGCAACACAGAAGGAAAGCACACAAAAGAGCGATTTTGAAGACATAACATAAAGTTAAAAGTTGTTTAACGGTGACTTGTAAGCTGTGGAACAAAAAGAAATTTGGGGGGGGGGGGGGGGGGATGATCCACATGAGTTGTGGCAGCAGGTGTATATAATTAAAGCGGCCACCTCACTGTGTATGTAAAATGGCAGCATGCATGCAAAAGAGCGATTCTGCAGAAACAAACGAACAAACACAAAGTTAAAAGTGGGATCACGGTGTGAAAATGACTGTTTAACGCCATGGAAAAAATAAAGTCAGCAAACCACGGATGGAAAGGAAGCCAGTGAGAAGGAGCATGGAGGTGGCTGTCCAGGAATGCACAACAGCAGCGTGTTTGCAAAACAGCAATTTTGCCAAAATAAACAGACGAACACAAAGTTAAAAGTGGGATCATGGTGTGTGTGTTTAAAGCCACAAAAGAAGTAAAGCCAGCGAGCAGCAGAGGCAGCTAGGAGCACAGAGGCGGCTGTCCAGGAACCCTTGGTTCGGTTCTAGGTGGTCTGGTGCATTACAGGTGGACAGCAGCCTGGCGCCTGGCGCACAACCATGGGACTGTACTGCAGCGTCTATTTTTGGACTTTAAAGGTACCACGTGTGGGAGGGCTGGAGGTTTGGACCAAACCCATCATGCCAAAACGTGCGCCAACGTCGCGTTATCATGGAGCTACAAGGCGTGGTGTGGCTTATATGAGCCATTCGAGGCTCTATTGACAGGTCGGTCATGGATCACTAGAGGCTGCCATGTGGCACATGTGGGGTACAGAGAGGCACCTTTGTAGTGGATATGTGATAGATGAAATGTCATTCTTCGAATAATCACTACACACCCATGCGTGGCTCATTAGTCATGGCTTCAGTGGAACCGAGGCTTGACCGGAAATGCTTCATGGAAACACTGCTGTACCAAATCAGGGATTTGATCAGCTGGTTCTGACTTATGGTGTTTTAATCTGTTCAGGGTTGTTACCAGCTGGAAGCCGCATGCTAAACACCGACACATCCGGTGGCTCTTTAGTGTTACAGAACTACACACTCCAGAAATGGTGCCTTTTCCTTCCAGTGTGACTCTTCATGTGCGATTCCAAGCGGGACTTCCAAAAAAAACATTTGTTACAAACAGAGCAGCTGAAGGGTTTCTCTCTGGTGTGACTCTTCATGTGTGTGTGCAGAGTCTTCTCTCTGCCAAACCTTTTAGCACACACCGAGCAGCGGAATGGTTTCTCTTTGCTGTGAAGCTTCATGTGTGTGTTCAGAGTGCTTTTGTGGCCAAACCTTTGACCACATTCGAAGCAGCCGAACGGTTTCTCCCCTCTGTGAATCCTCACGTGCGACTTCAGATTGCCCTTTTGACAAAACCTTTTCCCGCAGTCGGAGCAGCTGAATGGTTTCTCTCCTGTGTGAATTCGCATGTGACTCTTCAGATAGTGCTTGCAGCGAAATGTTTTGCCACAGACAGAGCAGCTGAACTGATTCTTGTCCGTCACAGACCTACTACTGACAGAGACTTTGTTATTCTGCAGAGAACTTGAACCTGTCTGATATTCCCTGCTTTCCTTCCAGTCGTCGCTGACTTCAGTTTCTGGTTCAGAACAATCTGAAACCTTACGACCAAGGCTGTTGCCTCCTTCTGTTTCCGTGTGCTGCGTCGAGCTGCTGGCCTGAGGCTCCTCCTCTCTCTTGGCTGTAGTTTGGTTTTGATGAAGCTGGAAGGACTGAGTGTTCTCTTCATAATCTTCACTCTTTACAGGGACCTCAGTGACATCAGGCTCCCTCAGTTCTGCAAGCTGCCCTCCTTCCTGATTAGTCCAGTGTTCCTCCTGTTCCTCTTTACAGCCTGGGTGCTTGGGGTCTTCCCAATCCAGACTGGGGAGAACCAGCTGCTGTTCAGGTGGAGCCTTCGTACTCACCAGCACCTGGTGCTCACCTGTAAGAGACGTCAAAACACACAGAGAAAATAGAAAACGTTACACTTAAAGATCATAAAAAGTTTAAAGACCAACACGTGTCCCCATGTCCCAGAGCTTTTATGTTCCTGAAGGAGCAGCCTGCCGGTGAATGAAACGCGTACAAATCCCAGGAGCTTTTTAAAAACCTCAGTGTTGCTACAAACTGACTGGAGTGTCTGCCCGTGCACAAGCCTTAAACACCACTATGACTCAAGAAATGTGGTTTTCTATGTCTATTCTTCATTAGTGTGTTGGTGTTAGCAATTGAGAAGCACAGTGAGGAATGTGCATGTCTGGGTTTGTGACGGTCCTGGATCTAGACTAAGATCCAGGGTCTTAATGACCGGCTGTGGAGGACAGCTTTCGGACTGTGGCTAGGCGGAGGAAGCCCCGTAGGGCTTGGTGCCCGGTTGTGGTACTCCGATCACACTCGCCACTGCGAACTGTGAATCGGTTCTCCCCCTTGGTTTTGCCTAATGTGAATTCTCTGAGCCCACAAGTGACTTCCACTTTTGTCTCCAGGCCGAAACACCGGACTTTAATGATAGGGGATTCTATCACCCGCAATGTCAGGTTACAGACGCCGGCTGACGTTAAATGTATTCCTGGGGCCACAGCTCCCGACACTGCATCCCATCTTAGGGTGCTGACGCTGCAGAAGGGAAGACAGACTAAGGAACTTGACATGAGAGTCACAGTTATTCACGTTGGCACCAATGATGTCAGGATGAAGCACTCAGAGGTCACAAAAATGGACACAGAGAGGACTTGTGACCTTGCCAGAAAGATGTGTCAGCATTGATTAATAGTCTCTGGTCCCTTCCCCTCCCGGGATACTGATGAGGCGTTTAGCAGGCTGACATTGTTAAATAGGTGGCTGGCACAATTTTGTAGACAGCAAGGCTTGAGCTTTATTGATAACTGGCCTTCATTCTTGGGCTGCCGTGGCTTGCTAATGCCGGACAGACTCCACCCTACTGGGGAAAGGCGCTGCCATCTTGTCTGCGAACATAGATAGAGCTCTACAGGGAGGGTAACATCAGGAATTTACAGCAGGCCACGGAGCAGGTGATTAGAGACCCTGCAAAGCTTATGACAAATGTGGGTGTGGAATCCATTATCTTAGCGGGGAAATTAGTGTAGAAAATCCACTATGGTGATAGTGCAGTTTATCTGGCAGGGAGGGAAATTCAACAAGTTAAGACTGTGGCCTGCTTCTGTAGACGTTTTATAAAAAATTATAGAGGGATATGCTTTGCAAACTTAACACCCATTACTACAATGGATAATGTTGAAATTGAGGATGGCCCAATGGTTGTTCCAGCAATAGTAAAGATTTCGTGTCTGCTACCTACAACACGCATGGAATGTTTCAAACCTAAACCTACTTCTAGACCTACTTCTTATATATGCTACTCTGTCTGTCAACCCCACTGAGGTCCGTAGTCTGGGTCTCATTAACGTAAGATCACTATCCTCAAAATCATTGTTGATCAATGATCTAATTATTGATCATCACTTAGATATGATTGGGTATGTAAAACCTGGCTTAAACCTACAGCTGTCCTCCCCTTATAGGAGGCCTGCCCACCAGCATACACATTTAGTCACATCCCTCGTGATGTGAAGCAAGGCGGGGGTGTTGCTCTTATTTATAAATGTAGGTTTAGCTTATTAGCTGTTGGGGATCAATCAATCAATCAATCAATTTTTTTATATAGCGCCAAATCACAACAAACAGTTGCCCCAAGGCGCTTTATATTGTAAGGCAAGGCCATACAATAATTATGTAAAACCCCAACGGTCAAAACGACCCCCTGTGAGCAAGCACTTGGCTACAGTGGGAAGGAAAAACTCCCTTTTAACAGGAAGAAACCTCCAGCAGAACCAGGCTCAGGGACGGGCAGTCTTCTGCTGGGACTGGTTGGGGCTGAGGGAGAGAACCAGGAAAAAGACATGCTGTGGAGGGGAGCACAGATCGATCACTAATGATTAAATGCAGAGTGGTGCATACAGAGCAAAAAGAGAAAGAAACAGTGCATCATGGGAACCCCCCAGCAGTCTACGTCTATAGCAGCATAATTAAGGGATGGTTCAGGGTCACCTGATCCAGCCCTAACTATAAGCTTTAGCAAAAAGGAAAGTTTTAAGTTTTAAGGGGATCACAAATATCTTGTTTGAGCATCTAATTCTCCGCTCAGGATATTACATATTGCCAAGGTCAGAAGAATAAAAATCGGCCGTATTAATTTGTCACTGTATATAGGCCTCCTGGCCCATATTCTGAATTCTTAGATGAATTTGGTGCATTCATCTCTAATTTGTCAACTAGCGCAGATAACATTCTGATCATTGGTGACTTTAACGTTCATATAAATAAGCCTTCTGATCCCCTCTGCAAATCATTTATGGAAATTGTGGAAGCATTAGGATTTTGGCAATGCATTCGGGACTCAATGCACATTAGTGGAAATTCCCTGGATCTGGTTCTCACACGTGGTATTGCTGTCATGAATATTGACATCATGCCTCTTACATCAGTGGTCTCTGATCACTCACTTATTAAGTTTACATTTTCACTGCCATGTTTAGTGGAACAACAAGGTGATTTGTCACTACAGCGATGCATCAACTCCTAAATTAAGACTGTCCTCGAAGCTAGACTGCCTGATGACTTAGCTTCACATCTGGCAAATACCCAATCAGTAGACAGTCTTGCGGATAGTTTAAACTCAGTGCTCAAAACTACACTCAACATGATTGCGCCACCTGTGTTAAAACCGCGCTCCCCCAAATCACAGTCACCTTGGTTCAATGATTACCTGCGTGACCTAAAGCATAAGTCATGGGTTAAAGCAATAAATTTTCATCTGACTGAAATTTTTTCCTGGCAAAAATCAATGCCAGCAATTCCTTAAATTGTTGCGTAGTGGCGGCACACACTTTTTTCCTCAATAAATACAATAAACACATTATACAGCATACAAATCTATTCTAAATAGCCTCTAATGAGAGACAGACAAAGCACAAAAAGAATGCAAAACTTGAACATAAAGGTACATAAAATGGTGGTGGGGGGGTGGGGTGTAGTCTTGATTCTGGGGGTTTAAAGACCAAGTCAAATTTTGTATATTCTGGTGAATTTTAACAGGTATGAAGCCCTCTGAAACAAATAAAACTCACTTCAAAGTGTGAAGTAAAACCACAGTATTGAGTATGGGGGGTCTGGGGGATCTTACCCAGAATTTTTTTAAAAGAGCAAGTCAAATTTAGTATATTCTGGTGCATTTTAATGGGTATGAAGCCCTCTAAAACAAAGAAAACTCACTTCAAACTGTCATGTAAAAATTCTTTGTCTTCTGTAGTATTTTGATTTGATCTAATCCGATAAATGCACCAAATGGGTGCTGTGTCGTTGACTGTACAGTCAATAAAATACAAAAGTAACACTGTCACAACATTCTGCTGTCCACAAAGTAACACTGTCACCAGTTTTGAAAATGCATGTGCACTGAGAAACTCAAAACTGGCGTATTCACATTTAATCTATAAAATGCTCTCACTCGTAAAACAAACTAGGGCTGCAACTAACGATTAGTGATCGATTAACCATTTTTTTTTTTTTTTTTTTTACTTACATGTGAGTTTTGCCATTATTTCTTTAAGTGAGTTATTATTAAAAGGTGTTTATCATGCAACATCAACGTTTGAGTTCAAGATTCAATACTTTATTGCCATGCAATCAATGCAAGTTGCTAGGGATGTGTTTCAGTGTGCTCGTAAACAGACATAAAAAGCATAAGCATACACACAATACTCCACATAAAATCACACACATTATATCTGAAGAATAATAAATAAATAAAAATTACATTTTTTTTAAAAAGACCCCTTAACTTGAGTCAGGTTAAAGTGTCAAGTGCAAACAGACTCTCAGCAGTGGCTTGTTAAAGTGCTAAGTGCAGTAGTACAGTACGCAGCTGATACAAAATGGACATATTGCACTAAAATGCTAAATAAATAAATACATAAAAAGAAATACAACAATGTATATGAGCTCAGTCAGTCATAAAAACCTACTTTCATAAGGTGCTGGTGCAGGGTAGGAGAACTATTTAGGTGCTTAATGGCTCTGCAGTAGGTGCTGTTGAGAAAGCATGATGTTTTAGTGGTTATGGCTCTGAACCTTTTACCTGATGGGAGGATGTTGAAAAGGGAGTTAGCTGGATGTGACTGATCTAGTAGGATCTTCAACCCTTTCCGACAGATACGTGTTTCGTAAATCAAATCAATTTTATTTATATAGCGCCAAATCACAACAAACAAACAGTTGCCCCAAGGCGCTTTATATTGTAAGGCAAAGCCATACAATAAATAAATAGTAGAGATGGGAGGGAGTTCACAGCCAATGATCTTTGAGGCTGTGTGGACTACCCTATCCATCTGCATCCTTTGTTGAGCAGTGGAGTTGCCATACCAGACAGTGATAGAAAATGTCAGGACACTTTCAATAGCTGCTTGGTAAAACAGCAGCATCCCCTTACTGGCTACCCCAAACTTCCTCAGCTGGCGTAGGAAGAAGAGTCTTTGGTGTGCTTTTTTGGTGATGCAAGTAAGGTTCTCATCCCATTTCAGGGAGGAATCTATCGTAGTGCCCAGGAATTTAAAACTGTTAACACGTTCCACCTCCAATACGTTAATGTGCAATGGCAGGGATGCCTTCTTTTGTCTGCGAAAGTCAACCACTAACTCCTTGGTTTTCGCTACATTTAACTCTAGATTATGAATGTGACACCACTGTATGAGTGAGTGGACCTCATTTCTATAGGCACTATCATCCTTACCAGAAATTAGACCCACTAGTGTAGTGTCATCTGCAAATTTAAACATTTTCACAGTATCAGTTTGTGATGTGCAGTCATTTGTGTACAAGGAATATAAAAGAGGTGACAACACGCATCCCTGGGGAGCACCAGTACTTATATATTTAACCTTGGAGGTGTTATTGTGGATTTTGACCACTTGGGAGCGCTGTGTTAAAAAGTCAAGTATCCAATAACAAAGGGAACTATGAAATCCCATTTGCTGCAGCTTATAAAAGAGTTTGCTGGGTAAGATTGTATTAAAAGCAGAACTATAGTCTATGCAAAGAACCTTACCATAGTTGCCTGGGGTCTCAAGGTGTTGCAGGATGGAATGTAAACCACATGGACACAGCATCGTCAACAGACCTATTTGCCCTGTATGCAAACTGACCAGAGTTCAATCTGGCCAGTTTAGACAGGCGATCACATACTAGTCGCTCAAAGATTTTCAGAACCACGGGCGTTAAAGCAACAGGTCTGTAATCATTAAGGCAGCTAATATTTGGTTTCTTAGGCATGGGAATGATAACAGCAGATTTAAAACAAGCAGGGACACTGTTTTGCCTCAGAGACCAATTAAAGATGTCAGTAAAAACTGAGGCCAGTTCATTAGCACAGAACTTTACAGTGGCAGATGATACAAGGTTGGGGCCTGTAGCTTTCCTACTGTTTTGTTTTTGTAACAGGAGCCTTACTTCATGCTCTGTGATAATAAAGGGGGGATTCGGGGGGGTACTTAGTGTTTGTGCAGTAACATCCTGTTCCTTATCAAAGCGACAACAGAACTCGTTGAGCCTATCAGGCAGCTCAGAGTCCTCACTGACTACAGATTTTTTGCTTGTATAATTGGTTATCTTCCTTAGACCTTCCCATACCCCTTTGCTATCCTTAGCCATAAGTTTGCCTTCTAGCTTCTGTTTGTAATCTATTGTAGCTTTCTTAACAGCCCTGTCAAAATTATATTTTGTTGTCTTGTATAATTTTCTGTCCCTACTCTTAAATGCATCATGCTTACTCTTCCAGAGACATTTAACTCTCTACTGAACCATGGCTTATTATTGCTATAAACGGTCACCATCTTGGTTGGGACACATGCATTTTCACAGAAATAAATATAGGCATTAACAACCTCAGCAAACTCATTAAGATCATTACAGGATTCTTTAATAGCAAACCAGTCCGTATTGTCCATACAGTCTCTCAGCTCACAGATGGCTTGAGAAGACCATTGTTTGACTGCCTTTATTGTTGGTTTGACAGTTTTTAGTTTCTGTCGGTAAACAGGCATTAACAGGATAATGTTATGGTCTGACTGCCCAAGGGGCGCCCAGGCTACTGCATGGAAGGCATTAGCAATAGTACAGTAACATTGATCTAAGATTTTATCGTACCTTGTAGACACCCGGATCTGCTGTTTAAACCATGGCAGCGATCGTCTCAGGTTGATGTGGTTAGAGTCCCCTAAGACCAACACAGTAGAATCTGGGTGCGAGTTTTCAATGACCATAATTTGAGCAGAAAGTTGCTGGGCCACTTTGGAACTTGAAGCCTGAGGCGGAATATATACAGCAACCAGGATGATAGAAGTAAATTCCCTTGGCAGATGAAATGGTCTGCATTTGATGGCAAGTGTCTCCAGGGCTGAGGAGCAGGTCCGCGAAATCATTGCTGTGTCGGTACCCCACCGTTGGTTCACATAGAAGCATAGGCCACCTCCTTTGGTCTTCATCGAGGCTTTGGTGCGGTCAGCGCGATAAAGCATGAAGCCATCTAGATGGACCGCAGAATCCGGGATGTCTGCGGTGAGCCATGTTTCGGTGAAGCACAAGATGGAGCAATCGGAGATTATTTGTCTGCTACTGATGAGTAGCTTAAGTTCGTCTTGTTTGTTAGCCAGAGAGCGGACATTAGAGAGTAGGACGCTTGGCAGCAGCGAACGATGCTTTCGTCGTTTAAGCCGGACCAGAGAGCCAGCTCTTCTGCCTCGCTTCCTGGCTCTTACCTGGGACTTGGGGTTGTTTCCAGTTAGGCCTTTGGCCTTCGTCGACCCGATCAGGCCCACATCCTCAGTGCAAAAACTCAGATCCAGCTGAAAGTTTGCCATATTATCCCAAATGCATAGGAGGGTAAGTCTTTCATATTTCATCAGTCCAACAGCATAATCCACACGAAAACACAGCAGCAACAGACATACTGACAGACAGAGCAACACTATGTCGCCATAAGGCGGCGCCATCTTGGTCAGGGTAATAAAAAAAGGTTTGTAATAAAGTTATGTTATATTCTTGTCAAAAACATACCTGGAGTAATGTTTTGTTTAATTTTACACATACATACATCACCGACACACCACAAAGATTTCCATCAGGTTTCACCTGATTATGAGCATTTTTAGATGCCTACAGCAACTATCTCAACCACTGACAAAATATTACAGCAAGAGTCCACAAAAGTACTTTAAAGGCCTGACTAAAGTGTAATATGTGATCTTTAATACGTTATTTTCATGAAAAAAGACAAATGTGCAGTTTACTGCATTTTATTTTTTCTTGTGTAAAAACACAGCTTAGATGTGGTTTGACCGAAACAAATTGTCATTAAACTTAAATAAAACAGGGATGAAGTGGAGATTTAAGAGTCACTAGGTGTTCACAGGAAACAGTTATTTACTTCTATATTTATTTATTTATGTTGATTGTTAGTTGGTTTTACCTTTTCTGTTGTGTTTTCTTTTATCAGGTTCTTTTTTTCTGTTTCTCAAAAATTGTATTGTAGCAATACTAGTTATTACGTTTGTTGTTGATATTATTAATATATAAATAAAAAATATTACAATTCGTAATACATTTGACTCTTATGACAACAAATGCTAAGCCATTAATTACTTATTATACAGAAAACAAATGCACACAAAGGCTGAAATGCGAACAGCTTAATGCTAACTTTAACATTGAAAATGCCATAGACATGCTAACGTGTTAGCATCGGTCCCGTTTTTAAGTTATAAAATACATCTATCAACTGTTTTAGAAGACCATAACAGGTCGGTTTAATATAAAAAAAAAAGGTAAATATTACTCACAGACATATGCTCTTTAGGGTTTTAGCGGGGAAAAATTAAGAAAAAGCTAAATAAAACAACAAACCATCAAGACAGTGAGTCGAATCATTGTTTCATTGCTTCAAAGCAAAGCCACACCCCGCTCTACTTGGGGAGTGTCTGCCAATGTTCTCACGAAGACAGGGAGGAGAAAGACCGTGGCTCATGGCAAGCAGTAAACAGAGCGGGGAGGAAGGAAAATTCACACAGTCCCTTCCTCCTCAGTGCAGCGCCATACACACTGACATTGCTGCTGCTTTGATTAGCGCAGAATGGGATGTTGCTTTGCCAGTGAGACTATCATATTTCAGCCCCAAAACACGCATGACACCACGTGCGCACGCGTATGTGTGGTTAAATTTTCCAAATGACAGAAATCTGTCATGGTGACGGAGAACTTTAAACCATGGCATAAGGCAAGAGGTCTAGAACGGAAATGGCGTCGTTCAAAATTAGAAGTATTCCAGCTTGTGTGGCGTGACGCTATCTTAGACTATAAGCATGCATGACTGGCTACAAAGCTCTCTGACTTATGTTTTTGGTGTTACTTCAGAGTCTCCCCGCTGTGGGGAATACACACGAAGTGCCAGCAAGTTTCAGAACCTCTGTTTCAAGTATTTCTCCTTTTTTGAATTGCCCCTAGAAAACAGGCCAATCCGTTTGAGAGAAAACTTGCATCACTTTTTCACCAATAGCTCCCACACACACACACCCACACACACCCCCTTTCACACACGCGCCCCTTCGAAATTAATTATTCATAAGGTTGTGCCCACCCATTCGTAACACTCGAAGAGAAGCAATGGCGAGCTACAGGTGTGCTTTCCCAGGCTGTTTTAGCGGACTACGATCTTCCCACAGAAAGCAGTGTACGCGATCACTGGCTTTTATTCATTTTTAACCGCATCCCCAGTACATACAACCGCCGGCTATTTCTTTGCTCTGCGCATTTCACGGAGGACTGTTTCACAAACCTTGAACGATTTCGAGCTGGCTTCAGTCGGCATTTAATAATCAGTAGAGGGTCAGTTCTGACTCTGCAACAAAATCAACCCCAGCAATCAGTACAGCCTGTAAGTATCACATTTTCTTTTGTTTTAAATTTGTGTTGCGCCATATTCCTGTTGTAAGAATTGCATGTTAGAATGGCACGTTAGCTCTGGTTTGTTCCTCTAAAGGGAATGAGCTAACCGCTTAGCAGCTAGGGATGTGTATCGAGAACCGGTTCCTTTTGGGTATCGTTAAGAAATGACTTGATCCACCGACATCAATAAGCTTTGTGCTTAATGATTATGTTATCGGTCCTTCAGAGTGGCCGTTGTTTTGGGGGGTGTTTGTCAGGAAAACGATCATTTCTGTATTGATTACAGACACTGCAGCGGGTCCGTAAACTTTTCAGCAGCGCGGCTTTGCTTTGAACCTTGAACCAATCGAAGCAGTGCTTCGCAGATTGAAGCAATGCTTCGATTATTCTTTCTTTCTTTTGCTTAATTTTCTCCTGCTAAAACCCTAAAGAGCATACGTCTGAGTATTATTTACCTTTTCTATGTTAAACCGACCTGTTATGTTCTTCTGAAACAGTTGATAGATGTATTTTATAACTTAAAAACAGGAGCGATGCTAACACGTTAGCATGTCTATGGCATTTTCAATGTTAAAAGTTAGCATTGCAGCTGTCATCACGTTCGGGTGCATTTGTTTTCAAATTGTAATATTTCTTAAATTTATTTTTGTTTATATATTAATAATCTAATGATAATTATATACAATTTTAGAGAAAGAGGCAAAAAAAAAACCTGAATAGAAACAATAGAAAATATAAAAGCAATGAAAATAAATAATGCTTTCTTTTCAGTGAGAGCAAGGGCAGCCAATCAAACAATGGCAACCGATCAGCGCCACCTACTTGCATTTCATAATGAGGTTGCCAAATAAGCTCCGAAACGACGCCATTAAAGGCAAACAAGGCATTCTAAACCCAGCATAGTAACATAGCTGTTTCAGAGAGCCTTTTAGGAAGGTTCTGAGCCATTACAGAGCCAACCAATTTTTTTTGGGCTACATATCACATCACAGAACAAGGATTAATGCCCCATTCAACTTCTCTCTATCACCTTTAATCAACAAAAACAAGCATAACTCAAAGTTCTTGTTTGACACATTGGCAACACTTATTCATGGACAACCACCTGTAGTTCACTCTCCTTTTACAGCACAAGATTTCCTGGATTACTTTGAGAAGAAAAGAGAAGACATTAGGTTAAACATATCCCCGCCTGCCTTAACCCAGCCACTACACCCTGCTATTGAGGTGGGCGCCACTACTGTCATTGAACGGAGAAATCTTAGTTTAAAAAATGACAAATTTACAGCTAAAATTTGGCCCTCCGCAAAACTGTCATCACATCCGGGACGTTGCCGAGACGTAAAAGAGAAGACCCTATCCCAGCATGCGCTGCGCACGCCAACTGTAATTTGTGGATTTACATCAGTTTGCATCTCTTACAAAAGCACCTTTTTATTGTCTTATACGGAAGGATCAACTTTTTTTAAAACTTCATATCGTCTTGCGGTATGTTTGGTGAGTACATATTTCTTTTATTTTTGCCTGAAAATTATTTTTGGGGACTTTTTCATACGCCCATTTGATTAAGTGGTGTCGCATTGAAAATCTACTGTCTTTAGCCTACCGCCATTTCGAGATTGTTTATGATTGTTTTGCCTTTAGACTAGATCTATATTCACTCATAATTCCCCGGAGGCACTCCATGCAAGCCAATATTTTCTCACAGGGCAGGGTTGGGGCCGGGGTTACCGCGACAACCCGCTCACATGCTGCGCTAGCGAGCTGGCTGACGCAGTAACCCCTCACTCACACTGCCTCCAGTGTTACCATTGCGGGGTACAGATGCGGGACCCGCAAAGAATCCAAGTCATTAAAAAGATACAAACCTCTCTCAGTGGCCACGGAGCTCTGCGGCTGTGGTTACAGAGACCTTGCGGCGCTGCGGATTTTTCCGCAAGAAGTCTATCCTTGCAGGCTGCCAGAGCACCCCACATCAAAACAGCGAGCGTAGTCTCTGGACTTGTTGCCAAGTTGGCCACACCTCCATTCAGTAGACAGAGAGGTGGTGCTGGAGTTCGCCGCAGCTCTGCACAGCAGACACGGGGGCGGTGTGAGTGGCCTGCTGTGGCGTTTACCGAGCCCGCAGACTCGGTAACCGCATCGGAGGCAGTGAGAGCAAGGCGTAAGGGTCAGGGAAGAACGTCGCCCGCTGTCGATGTTGCCGCTGATCTGAGCATGCAGAGCTGTATCTGGCATTCACTGCAGCTTACTTTTGGATGTTGAAACCAGGATGTGTATAACAGTAACATTACTAACAGATAAAATCAATTTCAAATGAGAAATAGCTAGTATTGCATTCAATCAACGTGCGGGATTGGACTGAAGGCGCTAGCACTCTGTCTTCTCGCTTGCGTCACAGCAATGTCCTGGATGTACAAACAGTTTTCACAGAGGGCCAAATTTTAGCTGCAAATTTGTCATTTTTAAACAAAGATTTCTCTACTGAATTAAAAATTTGGGTAGCAGAAGTATTTTACTCCATTCATAAGGGTCTTATAAATACATATCAGCTATTTCTTTCTGAGATCTGACCAGCACAGCCGATACCAAATCTATCATTTTGCTGTAAAATTCTGGAAAAAGTGGTGTCACGGCAGCTCGTAGACTACAACCCCTGGCAAAAAGTATGGAATCACCGGCCTCGGAGGATGTTCATTCAGTTGTTTAATTTTGTAGAAAAAAAGAAGATCACAGACATGACACAAAACTAAAGTCATTTCAAATGGCAACTTTCTGGCTTTAAGAAATACTATAAGAAATCAGGAAAACAAATTGTGACAGTCAGTAACGGTTACTTTTTTAGACCAAGCAGAGGGAAAAAAATATGGATTCACTCAATTCTGAGGAAAAAAAATTATGGAATCATGACAAACAAAAGAACGCTCCAACACATCACTAGTATTTTGTTGCACCACCTCTGGCTTTTATAACAGCTTGCAGTCTCTGAGGCATGGACTTAATGAGTGACAAACAGTACTCTTCATCAATCTGGCTCCAACTTTCTCTGATTGCTGTTGCCAGATCAGCTTTGCAGGTTGGACCCTTGTCATGGACCATTTTCTTCAACTTCCAAAGATTTGCAATTGGATTAAGATTCGGACGATTTGCAGGCCATGACATTGACCCTATGTGTCTTTTTGCAAGGAATGTTTTCACAGTTTTTGCTCTATGGCAAGATGCATTATCATCTTGAAAAATGATTTCATCATCCCCAAACATCCTTTCAATTGATGGGATAAGAAAAGTGTCCAAAATATCAACGTAAACTTGTGCATTTATTGATGATGTAATGACAGCCATCTCCCCAGTGCCTTTACCTGACATGCAGCCCCATATCATCAATGACTGGAAATTTACATGTTCTCTTCAGGCAGTCATCTTTATAAATCTCATTGGAACGGCACCAAACAAAAGTTCCAGCATCATCATCTTGCCCAATGCAGATTCGAGATTCATCACTGAATATGACTTTCATCCAGTCATCCACAGTCTACGAATGCTTTTCCTTAGCCCATTGTAACCTTGTTTTTTTCTGTTTAGGTGTTAATGATGGCTTTCGTTTAGCTTTTCTGTATGTAAATCCCATTTCCTTTAGGCGGTTTCTTACAGTTCAGTCACAGACGTTGACTCCAGTTTCCTCCCATTCGTTCCTCATTTGTTTTGTTGTGCATTTTCGATTTTTGAGACATACTGCTTTAAGTTTTCTGTCTTGACGCTTTGATGTCTTCCTTGGTCTACCAGTATGTTTGCCTTTAACAACCTTCCCATGTTGTTTGTATTTGGTCCAGAGTTTAGACGCAGTTGACTGAACAACCAACATCTTTTGCAACATTGCGTGATGATTTACCCTCTTAAGAGTTTGATAATCCTGTCCTTTGTTTCAATTGACATCTCTCGTGTTGGAGCCATGATTCATGTCAGTCCACTTGGTGCAACAGCTCTCCAAGGTGTGATCACTCCTTTTTAGATGCAGACTAACGAGCAGATCTGATTTGATGCAGGTGTTAGTTTTGGGGATGAAAATTTACAGGGTGATTCCATAATTTATTCCTCAGAATTGAGTGAGTCCATTTTTTTTTCCCTCTGTTTGCCCTAAAAAAGTAACCATTACTGACTGCCACAATTTCTTTTCTTTATTTCTTATAGTGTTTCTTAAACCCAGAAAGTTGCCATTTGAAATGACTTTAGTTTTGTGTCATGTCTGTGATCTGCTTTTTTTTCTACAAAATTAAACAACTGAATGAACATCCTCCGAGGGCGGTGATTCCATAATTTTTGCCAGGAGTTGTATCTTACTGAGAATAATCTCTTTGAGCCACTGCAGTCTGCTTTTAGAAAATATCATTCCACAGAGACAGCTCTCACTAAAGTGGTGAATGATCTTCTGCTTACAATGGATTTGGACACCACTACGGTTTTGCTGCTGTTAGATCTCAGTGCTGCATTTGATACCGTGGATCATGATATTCTACTTGATAGGCTGGAAAATCATTTTGGGATTACTGGGAGTGCCCTTGCATGGCTGACATCATACTTGATCAGTCGTTCTGTGTTTTGTACAGTAACACTACCTCTAACCTTAGTGACATGAAATTTGGGGTTCCACAGGGGTCGTCTTAGGCCCGCTGCTTTTCTCCCTTTATATAGTACATATTATGGCATTTTGGGATTACCTTTCACTGCTATGCTGATGATACTCAGTTATACATGCCGATAACTACGGGTAATCTCGTTCACATTAAAGCCTTAGAAGATTGTCTTGCATCAGTGAAAAGTTGGATGTCTAGAAACTTCCTACTTTTAAACTCTGATAAGACTGAAATGATGGTTCTTGGTCCAGTGAGACATCGGCATCAATTTGACCAGTTAACACTCAGCCTAGGCTCGTGTGTCATACGTCACACTGACAAAGTGAGGAACCTTGGGATAATTTTTGATCCTAGATTGTCCTTTGACCTCCACATTAGAAATATTATGAGGACTGCTTTCTTCCACCTGTGAAATATAGTGAAGATTCGTCTAGGGCTGTGCAATTAACCGAATTTCGATCGCAATATCGATATTTGTATCAAACAATCTCCAAACTCGTATAATCGAGTGAAATGATTTAAGGGCCTTTCATCAGGCCAATCCGTCAACGTGTCCCAAGACGCATGACGTCAGACAGGTCGCTTCGGAAGTGGCAAGGGGGCAGAGATTGCGGCTACGTCACACTCTGGCTGTTTCCACAACCTGAAAAAAGTTCAGCGATCGCCTTCTTGAATTTGCGTTGCCTGAACCACAAAAAAAGCTTTAAAAAACAGCAGTAGAACGATTCTCCCATCACCCTGCGGGGAGAAGCTTTTTTCAGCTACTTTTCGGAGAGACGCCGACCGAGGGAGGACCGACGACTTGGTGGGATATCGATCGAACTGCGACAGCGGGCCGACCCGCACGGAGAAGCCGGCCTTCAGGCATCATTCCTGGGCAGAGCGAGGCAGGCAGCCGGAGTGATGGAGCAGACCCACTCAGTTCGAAATCTCCCACTTTTTGGATATATGCGAAGTCCCAGTTTGCACAACGGAGTTTAGTTCTGCAGCTTTATCGAGGTGAGAATAATGTAAAAATAAAACGTGACGTTTACTTAACTGCTCTGAAGGTTTAATGATCAGCTAACGTTAGTGTAGCCTTTTAGCACAGTTGATCTGAGTGAACGCTTTAATTTGTAAATGGTTCAGTCTTTTATTTTTACCAAATAAAGCTACAGCTTTTTTCAGACACCACAAAAGCTTATTTTTTCGGGCGTTTTTTTTTTCCATCATTTTTCCCTGTTTTTTTTTTCCTTTTTTATATATAAACTGTTTAGTGTTTCTTTATATTTAAAGAAATATTTTTATTTGTCCTAATCAGGAACATTTGCTGTGCAGACAACCAAACTTCCATTGATGAGCTGAACACCATGAAGTCCAGTCGAAAGAAAACATCTCTGCTCTTCAAAATAGGACAAAAGTGTCTTCAGCAAAACCACCAGAGTTCAAAGCTGCAGAAGAGACCTTCATCTAGTCCAGAGAATCCAGCAGAACATCACCTGCTTCTAAATAAAAGGCTCTTTCAACAGCAACTATTTTATTATTTTTAAAAAAAAGCTGTTTCATTTTATATTTTAACAATAAATTAACGGATCATTAAAAATGCCCATGGATCAAAGTCCAAAGAATTTTTTTAAACAGTAATCAGAAATTCTGAGATAAACAAACAGCAAAAAACATTTCCAAGGATTTTTCTTCATAAAACTGCTCCATAAATGAGCAGTCCTGTGACACGTCTAACAATTTTTTTTTTTTTTTTTTTTTTTAGAGTGAGAGAAATGCTGAATAAATGCATTGTGTAACTAAAAAAAAAATAATTGTTTGAATAATCGTGATTTCAGTATTTACCTAAATAATCGTGATACTGATTTTTTCCATAATCGAGCAGCCCTAGATTCGTCCCATCCTGTCTATTGCTGATGCTGAGGCCCTGATCCGTGTGTTTATCTCTACTAGATTATACTACTACAATGTTCTGTTTTCTGGTTTACCACAGTCTAGCATTAGGGCTCTCCAGTTGGTTCAAAATGCTGCAGCCAGACTTTTGACACGAAGCAGAAAGTTTGATCACATTACACCCATTTTGGCATCAATTCACTGGCTTCCTGTCCCAGTGAGATCAGATTTTAAGGTTCTGCAACTAGTCTATAAAACTGTTCACGGACTGGCACCTCCCTACTTAGCTGACCTAATTAAACCTTATGTACCGGCCCGGGCTTTGCATTCTCAGGGTGCAGGACTACTTTGTGTCCCTAGGGTGAATAAGAAGTATGCAGGTCATAGAGCTTTCTCTTATCATGCCCCTGTTCTGTGGAATAATCTCCCTGTGTCAATAAAACAGTCAGATTCTGTGGAGACTTTCAAATCCAGACTTAAGACGCACTTATTTTCCCTTTCGTATGGCTAGCATACTGGCATAGTATAGTTCTACGCTTTTTGCTCTTTTAATTCATTTTATTAGTAAATGGAACGGGCTGCGGCCTCAACTTTACCTAAATTCTGGGTCTTAGTGAAGTTTAGGGCTAGTAGCCGGCGATCACCTTAGTATTTCTTCTGTTTTTCTTGTTGTTTAATGCTGACAAATGATACTGTATTTTTTGTCTTTCTGATGCCTGATTGTTTTTTTCTCTGTTTAATGTGCAGCTCCATCCAGAGATGGGTGTGGTTTTTGTGCTGGCGACCCTCCTGTCCTGTGCACCAACAGCATTGCCTGTATATTCATTTTGTGAATTGTTCTGTAATTTATGTTTGTAGCATGGCCCAAGCAGAAGGTCACCCCTTTGAGTCTGGTCTGCTTGAGGTTTCAGAGGGAGTTTTTCCTTACCACTGTTGCTCTGGGGATTACTAAGGTTAGACCTTACTTGTGTGAAGCGCCTTGAGGAAAGTCTGTTGTGATTTGGGGCTATATAATGGAACATAAATTGAATTTGAATAGATCATAGTTGAGTTATGATGAAGGAATTCATTTTAGAACAGGTTTTGTCATTATTCATCATGGCAATCCCTTGGTGGCAAGGAAGAGCCTCTATTAACCGATTCCAGGACGAAGGTGGACCTGAAGATGGCTAAACAAGGCCCAGTCTTGACGCACACCATTTCTGACAGACACTGCAAGAAGCTTCTGCCGGTCAGGATCTTCTTCTTTCGCCTCTGTGTTGTTTGTTCACATTTTTTCGAAGACGTCTGCTCCCATGTGGATCATTTGTCACCAGCTGGCTTGTTCGGTCGCTAGTTCTTCCCAGGTCTCAAAGTTGATGGAGCAGCTCTTGAGGTTGTGCTTCAGGAGGTCCTTGTAGCATTTCTTCTGCCCTCATCTGGACCGTTTTCTGTAGAAGCTCTACTTCGGAAGTCGGCTGTCATTCATCCTAATGACGTGACTCACCCACAGAAGCTGTTCTTGAAGACAACACACTTGATGGTCTAGAGCTTGGCTTCAGCCAGGACGTTGATGTTGGTACGGTAGTCTTCTCACCTGAAGAAGTCAGCAGTGGAGAGCATAAATGACTACAGGCCTGTTGCACTTACGCCTGTGGTCATGAAGTGCTTTGAAAGACTGGTCTCTCAGCACATCAGAGCCTGTCTGCCTCCCACTCTGGACCCCCACCAGTTTGCCTACAGGGCAAACTGCTCCACAGAGGACGCCATCACCACAGCGCTCTACACCGCGCTGAGCCACCTGGAGCACCAGGGGAGCTATGTGAGGATGCTCTTCCTGGACTTCAGCTCAGCCTTCAACCACATCATCCTGGAGATCCTGGTCCAGAAACTGCATCACAGCGTGGTACGGGGGGTGCACAGCAGCAGACAGGACAGCGCTGCAGAGTGTGATCAAAACGGCCCAGGGGATCACTGGCTGCCCAGCCTGGAGGACATTGCCAGCTCTCGCTACTTCAGCAGAGCTGCCAGTATCAGCAAAGACACATCCCACACCAGCAACCACCTGTTTGACCTACTACCCTCTGGCCAACGGTATAGGTCCATCAAAACTAGGACAAACTGACTCAGGGACAGCTTTCTCCCCAGAGTGATCACTGCACTGAACAATACAAATCACTCTAATCTGCACCTTCAAGTTTCTTGTGCAATATCTGTAAACTATGTGCAATATTCCCATGCAATATGATTCCACAGTTGTATATAATTCTCGTTTTACATTTTACTTGGTCCACATTTCATTTTATTTTGTGTTTATACTAGTTGTACATATACTCTGAATAATTTACTGTTAAATTTCACTATCTTTTATTTGGCTAAAAATTACTTGCACCACAGAAAGCACCTTTTTGGAGTTGCACTCAAATCTCGTAATGCAAATTACAATGACAATAAAGGCAATTCTGATTGTGATGCAGAAGACACTCCTCGGGCAGTATTGGTGGAATTGGAATCACTCGAGTCTCTTCAGGTGGCGGTGGTAGGTGGTCCAGCTCTCAGTTCTGTATAGCAGGGTTGGCACGACACTAGCTTTGTAGACAAAGATTTTCAGCACATTTTAAAGGTCTCCATGGTTGAAAACACCGGTGCAAAGCCAGACGAAGACTGCTCCTAAGGCTGGTTTTGGATTTCATCAGCTCTGCATCCCTTCTGTACATGTTGTCAATTAATGGCGGCACCGTGTCCTTGATCAGGCAGGGGACTATTGCCATGAGGATGATGAAGGGTGTGGGTGCGATGATGCAGCTCTGCGTTACCACTGACTGAACACTGAAGGTTTTGGTTTTTGCACCATTTATCATAAATTTGCCAGACATGTCATCATGAAGAAGCATCAGGACCTTGATGAATTTCCCTGGAGAGCTGCTTTGCTCAGGAGCTTCTACAGAAATGAATCTGATACACGGTCAAATGCCTTTGTCAAGTCAGTGGAGGTGAGGTACAATGGTTCTTGTTGCTCTCAACACTTTACAATCAGCTCGATCACAGGAATTTGGATGCATTTTTTTGGAATACTGTATTTTCTGGAATATAGTTTTTTTGTTGTTTTGTTTTTAACTAGTTTGGAAGGTCCTGTGACTTGTTTAATGATGTCTTTCAACTGTTCTTTTGTCAGAGTGAAATAACTGTACAGCAAACACTGACTAAAAATCAAGAACTGGGTGCAGACGTCTGACTTTATTTTGGATCTTCTCTAATCCATACAGGGTCACAATTATACATACAGGCTCAAATATATACACACATTCACTTAAATCTTCCCACCTCTATTAAGTCCTCATTAGTGGTTGTGATCAAGTACAACTGGCAGCACAAAAAGGATGTTTGACAGCACTCATTGTGAGGACCAATACTCAGAACAACAGGCAAGTCCAAGGAACTCAGTGAAGGTTAAGAAGGAGAACTGTAGATATGTATAAGTTGGGAAGGTCTCTTGAAGCCATTTCTAAACAAGTGCAGATTCCAAGATCATTTAGTTGAAACAACTGTACGAAAGTACAAGTTAGTCGGATGCATCACCAGTTGGGGAAGGTCTGAAAGAAGACCCGACCTCAAGGTAAGCCTCAAATGAGAGAAAATTGGTTTGGATGTTCAGGAACAACCCGGGAACCACTAAGTCTCAGGCCTGCCATGAACTAGAAACTGCTGGGACACCAGCATGACTGTCCAGAGTGAAGTAGGGCTGTAACTATCAATTATTTTTGGAATGGAGCATTCTATTAATTATTTGAGTAACTGGATAAAAAGTGCCTTTGCCTTTTTAATCAACAATATTAACAGTCCAGGGCTCTCCGCAAGCAAGGGCACAATGGCACTGTGTCATGCAGAGTTTTAGCTTTAGGGGTTCCATCTCTGTTTTCCCAGGTAATTATTTTTTCACATCATTACGCGTTTCAGAGCTTTCCTGGACCATCGGCGTCACTGTGCACGCTGTTGACAAAAACTCTGATCGAGTTCGACTAAAGGCATGTTTTGAAGAGTTAAACTTGATTCAGCTGAAGTGAGCGTTATCTCACTTTGTCTGAGAGGTGGAGAGCAGCCAATAGACCAAAACACAGTTCCATGTTTTTAAAAATGCATGAACACACTGCTCCGCTTTAAATACACATCAGTTCATCAGCGTGGACCCTCTTTCTCTTAAAAGGTTTTATTTTAGTCAGTGTGCCACTTTGGAAAGTTTCTGCTTCTGCTGCTACATTGAAGCAGCAGAAGCAGTACTGCTTACTGTTTTGATCAGCGCCATTTCAAGCTCATTATTGCAGATTAATGGGCCTTTCACGTGTCGGAAGCGTCAGAGGCACCAACAATCGGTCTAAAAAGCATTACTTTCAATGAGACGTGTTGCTTTTTAGAGGCATCAGAAGCATTGTGTCAGAAGCCAAGCTAAAGCAACGCTTCCGATGGGAGCGCGCATTGCTGCTTGTCAGCAGGCTGACGCGGTCAAAGTTCAACCCAATCTTTTTTTTTTTTTTTTAATTGAACAAAGGAAAAAACATACGTGTACAGGCAGACAAATAATATGACTAACATACAGCATGACTAGCAGACAGGCATCATTCCAAACAGTTAACAGAAGACATATTATACACAGTGGTGGGCACAGTTCCGATAATCCGATAACATAATTATCGAAGATAATGTTTTCATTATCGGATTATCTTTTTAGATAACTTTAAAAACCATTATCAGACCAATTATCTTCCGATTAACTTTTGTCCGATAACTTTTAGACCAATAAACAAAGCTTAACAGCGACAAGCATTTCTAAAATTTAAAATCAGTTCAGCATCTACCTGTTAAAAGTTTTGTAACAGATGTACAGTTATACCCTCTGCAAACAGAAGAGAGCTGCTTGTATGAAAAGCGTCTCTATGCTCTGCAGACAAAGGAGAAATGGTAAAAAAAAAAAAAACATTTCCCTTAACACCATACCGATATGCTGGCAATATCACCTAAGTCATCCAGAGGAATACATTTTTAACTTATGGTTCAAATTTTACCAAACTAATTTTGGACAAGTTATTTAAAATTACTGTCATGTCTGAAGTTTTATAAAGTGAAAATATCAGATATGTTTTAGTTTTAAAGTAATGTGCTAATTTTTAAGGTTTTGTGAGCACATGCTGAGCCCAGCAGTTCATTATGGGTAGGATGATGTAATCTTCCGTTCACGACAGGACAAATGCATTTCAGACACGTGAGATGTTAAACGCAGCTTGTTACTCCATGTACACTACACGAAGCAGGACGCACGATTAACCTGAAACTCGGTCCAAAATAATTCCTGCATGAAAAAACATCTCGCACAGTGTAAAGCACGTTTTACAACATCATAAAACGTGCGCACATTCTCTCCACATGCAAAACATTTTGTGATGACACTTCCAGGGCTCCGTAAAAATGCCTGTTTTTACAAATAAAAAAATGAACACATGACAGACGTCACATTAATGTGTTGGTTTACATAATGAATGACTGAACCAATCAGTGTTTAGCAGAGGTACTTTTACCCAGAATCCTTTGCGATTTGTCTGTGTTTGTTACTAAACCTCAGAATTAGTGCATTATTCAACATTAAAAGATATATGCTATATTTTGACTTTGTACAAATGACAGAATTGACATTAATGGAGTTATTCTATCAGTATTAATGTTAATAAATCAAAACCATAAGTCAGCATGACTTTATTTTTCAAGACCTCCGCCTGACCGGAGTGTTGTAATCGATAGAGAGCTGGCTTTAGGGCTGCTCTCAGGGTGCCTCTGTGTTGGGAGCTCTGTAGTAAACAAGAGCTTCCAGGAGGGGCAGAATGTTCAAAGACAAAAGTGTGGTCTCAGTATGTGGGTCTGTTTTTACTTTTAATATTAGTAGAAGTTATTGTGGCATTAAAACTTAAATCCGTTTTACTAATAGTTGCAAATGTACCAGAGACAATATTCGAATTTACCTGTTATCGGTTATCTGTAACTTCCGATACATTTTTGGGTGGGTTATTGTTTTATCTTTATCGAAGATAACTTTTCAGTTATCTGATTATCTGTTATCGAAGTTAATTTTTTGGTTATCTGTGCCCACCACTGATTATACAACACAGACCCGAGGGGTACGGGAGGGTTTATTGTAAGCTGAAATTCTTTATCAAGTTTATAGTCTTTATTGCTTTTTTGTTTGGTATGTTATTTAAAGTTTTAAGGTAGGTGTTGATTTCAATTATACACCTTTTGATGCTCTGAGCTGTGACGTACCTTCACGCTGTCCAATAGGAACGACGGGTCAGGCCAAAACACGGAAGATTAGTGGCAGAAACCACTGATCTGTACAAAACAGAAACGTGTCACAGGACTGCTCATTTATAGAGCAGTTTTCTGAGAAAAAAAAAATGCTAGGAAATGTTTTTTTGTTGTTTGTTACCTCAAAATTTCTGATTACTGTTTTAAAAAAAAGTTTAGAACACTTGTAATTAAATTAGCTAAATCAATAAATGGTTCTTTAGAAACCTTTCATCTATAAATTAAAACCACCTGTTATTTCAGATTAGATAATTTCTTGTTTAACATAAGGAACCTCAGACATTTAGTTTTAGACAAAATAAAACAACATGGAAATTTGTACATTTTTTAAGTCTGGTAGATTATTACTTGATTGTTCAAGCTACCTCAAGGAGAAGTGCACTGTTTAAGTGATAAATAATAAAATAAGGTGATTAAAACAAAAATATTATATATTTAGCATTTGTTCATTGTTCATACAGTTTTTTAAAAGTATCGGATCGGGACTCGGTATCGGCAGATATTCAAAATCAGATGACTCGGAATCAGATCAGGGCCAAAAAAACCTCATCGGGACATCCCTAGTTTTCTTGGCATCATTAGTGATGTTTGCTGTACAATCATTAAACCCTGAGAAAAAGAACAGCTCAAAGACATCACTAATGGACATAAAATTATCATGAGTGTATGTAAACATCTGACCACACCTGCATACTCAGTGCAACTAATATACCAACCAACCAAACAAACAAATACAAAAACAATCATAGAGTTCAATGTTAACGGTAATCAGGGTTCTCCCCAGAAATTTTTAGTATAGCGGTGCTGTTGGCAATTATCACCGAGGCGGCGCACATTGCGAGTCATTTTGACTGGTTTTAGATGCATTGAAAGAAAGATTAATGGACAAAAAAAAAAAAAAAAAAAAATGACACTGATGCTGTAATATCAAAGTTCTTTTTTGCAATTTTTTTGTCTAAGTTAATAAAATAAATAACACTGGAAAGTTTCAAAACACAATGTTTGATGGACATAACATTTGCTCTCTTTAAAAATGACACACTGTACCGTTAATCCAGTAGGACAGGCAGAGTTTTTCTGTCATATTGACAGTTTAGTTTTTTCTTTTTAACATTTCTGAGTGGGATTGCATACTTTTTAAAAACAATATAACCCCTAATTGTCTTGTTTGAACAAGAGCTAAACCTGATTTGAGTGTCAAATCAGAATAAAATTTATTGCCAAGTAAGTTCTCACAAACAGGGAGGAAAATAGGTATTTGAACACCCTGAGATTTTGCAAGTTCTCCCACTTAGAAATCATGGAGGGATCTGAAATTTTCATCTTAGGTGCATGTCCACTGTGAGAGACATAATCTAAACAAAGACCCGGAAATCACAACGTATGATTTTTTTTAAATAATTTATTAGTATGTTACTGCTGCAAGTAAGTATTTGAACACCTACCAACCAGCAAGAATTCTGGCTCACACAGACCTGTTAATTTTTCTTTAAGAAGCCCTCTTATTCTGCACTCTTTACCTGTATTAATCGCACCTGTTGGAACTTGTTACCTGTATAAAAGACACCTGTTCACACACAATCAATCACACTCCAACCTGTCCACCATAGCCAAGACCAAAGAACTGTCTAAGGACACCAGGGACAAAACTGTAGACCTGTACAAGGCTGGGATGGACTACAGGACAATCCAGAGGAGGCATGGGAGAAGGTCATGTGGTCAGATGAGACCAGAATAGAGCTTTTTGAAATCAACTCCACTTACCATGTTTTAGAGGTTGACAACAACCCCAAGAAAACCATCCCAACCGTGAAGCATGGGGGTGGAAACATCATACTCTGGGGGTGCTCTTCTGCAAAGGGGACAGGACAACTGCACCGTATTGAAGGGAGGATGGATGGGGTCATGTATTGCGAGATTTTGGCAAACAACCTCCTTCCCTCAGTAAGAGCATTGAAGATGGGTCATGGCTGGGTCTTCCAGCATGACAATGACCCCAAACACACAGCCAGGGCAACTAAGGAGGGGCTCCGTAAGAAGCATTTCAAGGTCCTGGAGTGGCCTGGCCAGTCTCCAGACCTGAACTCAATAGAAAATCTTTGGGAGCTGAAACATCTAGAGAAGATCTGTATGGAAGAGTGGACCAAAATCCCTGCTGCAGTGTGTGAAAACCTGGTGAAAAACTACAGCAAACGTTTCACCTCTGTAATTGCAAACAAAGGCTACTATACCAAATATTAACATTGATTTTCACAGGTGTTTAAATACTTATTTGCAGCAGTAAATTACAAATAAATTATTAAAAAATTATACATTGTGATTTCCAGATTTTTTTTTTTTTAGATTATGTCTCTCACAGTGGACATGCACCTAAGATGAAAATTTCAGACCCCTCCATGATTTCTAAGTGGGAGAACTTGCAAAATCGCAGGGCGTTCAAATACTTATTTTCCTCACTGTACCAGTAATTTGATCTGGTGTCATTGGTGCATAAACAACAATAATAAAAATAAAATAAAAAAATACTTCTGCAAGAAGTAAATCTGCTCTTTTAATGATGAAATCCTGGATGAAAAACATTCTGAATCAGTTTTTCCACACTTTAGTGTTTCACTGAGGCTGTGTGGTGAAGATGATGGTTGATTAAAATTGCTTCACTGCTTTTTTACAGGGTGTAATGTCGGCAGTTAACACTTCTTCCTCCTCTCTCTCCCTCAGGGAACAAGAGACTCGTCACTCTCACATCGTCTTTGCGGTTTATTTGAGCAAACATTGGAAACATGAAGGCTTTCATCTGTAAAATAAAGCCTTAATGTGTCACTAGCTACACAGGCAGAAGAAGCTCTTTTTATTAGAAGACTTTGACAGAGTTTTTGTTCTCTCACTGTGTCGCTGTGGCTCTGCTCGGCTCTCTGCCGGCAGGGGAGGGGCAAGCAGGTAGCAGTCTGTTCAGCACAAACAGCCTGGCTGGATTAAAAAATATCAGAGCACGGCGCAGTATAATGGCGCTGTGATAACGGTATAATGGTGCAATGCTGTTGTTCCATTGTCTGGGAAGAACCCTGACGGTAATAATTATATCAGCTGTTTATATCAAACTTTCACAGGAATCAAAGCACAATCAAAATCAACTCCAATAAGAAAAGAATAAATGCTAATAATGCAATAATACACAAAAATCCCAAATCAAAGAGCCGATAACGTCTGACCAGTGTTATAAGAGAGTAATGGCCCATTACGCTGCTACCTGAAAAAATGACACTGCAAATTGGACTGTTAAGTTGTTTTTGGAGGTGTGTAGCAGGATAATGATCATTTCTCTACGTTGATTGTACCTGGCTAACTCGCACGTATTCAGACAAATATTTAATAACAAGCACCAATGGAGAGCTCTGGCATTGTTTGCTTCCTATGTGGGTTATCTAGGCTAATTTGTACCAACTGGTAACCCTAGATTGGCGCTGTCATGCATGTGCCTCTACATTTGCAATTCTCTTGTGATGGTAGTCATGCTGTCTAATCAGCATTTTGATATGCCACGCCTGTGAGGTGGGATGGATTATCTCAGCAAAGCAGAAGTGGTCACTAACACAGAAAGATTTAGACAGATTTGTCAATATATTTGAGAGAAATAGGTCTTTTGTGTATAGAGAACATGTTTTAGATCTTTGAGTTCAGAAAAATGGGAGCCCAAAAAAAGTGTTGCATATATACTGTTGTTTAGTGTACTTGTAGCGCTTCAATACAAATGCACTGCAATGAGACCATCAGCTCGACGCCGAGGTTTCAAGTCATTTATATTTTCAGACTGTCAAAGGGGCTTTTTCACTATGAAGAGGGCCAAGACCCTCCTCTGAAACAGACTGAAAGAAGAAACCCTGGACAACCTCCTTATGACTTCTGCTTGAGAAGATGAGGCAAACATTCAGCTTTGATTCCCTTTGCAACAACTGGGCCAAGATGAAGAAAAGAAGAATTGATGTTACTGCCTGAGCGTTCCTTAATCAAATCTATGATAGACATGTAACTGTAACTTTAAATCAATAAATGTTGTTGTGAGCTCATGACTTGGGTGTTACTGTGAGCTTAAGTACCTGATGGTCCAATATTTTGGAAACATGGTATGTAAAAAGTAAAAAAAATCATTGTGTAATTCAGTTAATTTCAGGGCAATCTGGCATATTTAGACTGAGAAAGAAAGCCCCTTATAAGCCCATAATGCAAAACCTACAGGGGTCGCTTCACCCCCTTGGGCTCCCCCACTGGGGGACCACCTAAGTGGCCCCGAACCTCCGGCTTTTTAAGGTGATTTTTCCATCCCATTACTCTGCTAAAATATCCTGGTGAGAACCCTGAATGGTGCAACTTGTACTCTGGAACTTGTACTCTTGTACATACGTACGGGTGATTCTTAGACTACGGGCACTTATTATGTCCTTTGATCATATTGTATGAAAAACAGAAAAAAAGGGGAAATTTCACACTTTTATAGTTACCTTTACAATGAAAGTGTGTTAAGAAATTTGTTCTAGTAGTCCATGATGACTTTTTCACCTTTTTTCAGCATCATTATATGCAAATATTGCCGTTTTGTGCTTGTCCCACACCCAGACTTTTGATCTTCAATGATAAAAATGAATGGTAAAGAAACGTTTTTTCTAATGTTTTAAAATATCTCTGAATAAAATATCAGTAAAATAATCAAAACATAATTGGGGTATTCAATGTCATACAACTGTTGTGATTTTTTTTTTTAAACAAAATGTAGTTGTCCCACACTATTGCCGTAATTTCCACCACAACACTAATGTCCCTTTAAACAGTTTGTATGAAAGATTGTTTGGGTAGTTTCTATGGAGATAAACAGTGACATCAGAGCACATGTATATAGCGCCAAATCAAAACAAACAGTTGCCCCAAGGCGCTTTATATTGTAAGGCAATGGTGTGTTGGAAATTACATTTACAAGGCCAATAGTGCCCGTAGTTAAATAATCACCCTTACATATTTTCAAGTATTGCCTGACTGACAAACAGAATTTTAATAAGTTTAATTTCATACTGCATTATAATAGGTTGTCTCTGTGAGGGCTCATACAAAAACTACATAACACAAATGTTCTCCATTTATACTGCAAGTTCCCTGGGGCAAAAAAGAGAAGACTACAGTCAATTTATCGGCAAGTTGGATTTTAGAATCATCAAAAACTGAAATGAGAATTGGTCTTAAAACATCCTGTAGGGGTTAGGCTCCAGTTCATCATGTCTTGGAACATTCCCAATCAAGGTACAGTGTGACAGTAAGAATCCACAGACTTTGTAGACAAATACACAATGTGTGAAAACATCATACCTGCTCCTGGGCAGAGAGCAACATCCAGGAGCTTCCGCTGTCGCTTATCCTCCTCTTTGGAATGACACAGTTCTTCCTGGTACTCTACTATGGTTCTTTCAAACAGCTCAAATATCTCTTCAGCCACTGCAGTGAGCCGCTGCTTCACTAACGCTCTCAGCTTTTGGACTTTAGACATTTTCACACAAAGACACCAACTGAAAGAGAAACGAGCAAGAAAAAAAAAAAACAAAAACAAAAAAACAGCATATTAAAAATGATCTGAAATGTGACGTGTGCTGTGTTCACTGATTGTACCTCCCGCCGCCACCACTTGGTTGTTCGTGTTTACTGCATGTCTGTTTTAAACTTGTATCCTCTGTTCTGATAAATGGCTCAAAGCTGATGGCCACCCACTGAGTCAGTTTGCTTTAGGTTTCTTCCCGTTAAAAAAAAAAACAAAAAATTTTCCTGGACACAGAGTCAAATGAGCGTGCTCACGGTGCAAGTGAAGTCTTGAGCATGCTTAATGATTTTGAGTTGGGCAGCTGTAATATGAGGTAACATTAACAAATGTTACCATTTACTTGCCCACAAACAATTTTATTATTATCAGTGTAGAATGATCTATTGACAGGAAGATTAAACGCCAAAATTCAGGGTTCAAAGTTTGGCAACAGAGAATGGATGGATACCATTATGTCCTCTGCTTAACTTTTGGTGAAGATTTGAAATGTTTCTGCTACAAAGTTGTACAGAACAATGATGATGTTTCCACCTCAACCTGGAGACTTATTAAAAACAAATGGGTGTGAACAGGTAACTGCTGGTTGTGGCCTTGACATGGTAATGCAACACTGTAACTGACTCACTCCTACTGAGTCAAGTCAATCAGATTTTTTTTTTTTTTAATGGTGTGATGCTGCACTGAAATAAGAAAATGAGCAAATGACTGAATGAGTGTTTATATGACAGATGTTAGTGGGGACACAGACTATGACGAGCCAAAGATTTGGTTTCCCACCATTTATTAACCATTCATTAAATAGTTTACTTATTATTACTATTATTCTATTTCAATTTATTTTCATTTATATAGTGTCAAAACACAACAGAGTTGCCTCAATGCGCTTCACACAAGTAAGGTCTAACCTTACCAACACCCAGCGCAACAGTGGTAAGGAAAAACTCCCTCTGAGGAAGAAACCTCAAGCAGACCAGACTCAAAGGGGTGACCCTCTGCTTGGGCCATGATACAGACACAAATTACACAACAATTCACAAAAAAAATACACAGGAAGAGTGGACTTCTGCTGTTTGTCAATGTAGCCGGGGACGGAGCTGTGACTCGCCAGGTCTGAGAGCCCCTCACACTGGGCAGAGAGAGACAGCAGCCGTCCACCGGGTCAATAGTCCGTCCCCACGTAGGGCAGACCGTGAGTTTTTTTTTAAATAGACAAACACACTGCTTTACTTTAAATGCACAGTAAGTCTATTTCAGATGATCAGCGTGGACCATCTTTCTCTTAAAAGGCTTTATTTTATTCTGTGCCACGTTGGAAAGCGGTAGCTATCATTGCTAATTTGATTAGCAATGATAGCTACCGCCTTCTGTTTGTTTTTCTGCGGACGTTGCAGCACCACACACATGCCTGGCATATGTACTACAACGTTAAACAAAGCTTCGAGGCACAGAATTTGCATCAAACATTTTTTGTAATTGAATTATTCAAGTTACTCGACTAATCGTTTCAGCCCAAGACAGGATGGGACGAACGAATGTGGAGGTCAAAGGACAATGTTGGATCAAAAATTACCCCAAGGTTCCTCACTTTGTCAGTGTGTTGTATGACACATGAGCCAAGGCTGAGCGTTAACTTGTCAAATTGATGCCGATGTCTCACTGCACCAAGAACCATCATTTCAGTCTTAGAGTTTAAAAGTAGGAAGTTTCTAGACATCCAACTTTTCACTGATGCAAGGCAATCTTCTAAGGATTTTATGTGAACGAGATTACCAGCAGTTATCGGCATGTATAACTGAGTATCATCAGCATAGCAGTGAAAGGTAATCCCAAAATGCCGCAATATGTGCCCAAGGGGTGCTATATAAAGGGAGAAAAGCAGGGGGCCTAAGACGGACCCCTGTGGAACCCCAGATTTCATGTCACTAAGGTTAGAGGTAGTGTTACTGTACAAAATATAGTGAGAACGACTGGTCAAGTATGACATCAACCATGCAAGGGCACTCCCATCCATCCATCCATCTTCTTCCGCTTTATCCGGAGTCGGGTTGCGGGGGCAGCAGCTCAAGCAAAGCCGCCCAGACCTCCTGATCCACACACACCTCCCAAGACGTTCCCAAGCCAGCCGAGAGATGTAGTCCCTCCAGCATGTCCTGAGTCTTCCCCGGGGCATCCTCCCAATGGGACGTGCTGGAACACCTCTCCAGCGAGGCGTCCAGGGGGCATCCGGAAAAGATGCCCGAGCCACCTCAACTGACTCCTTTCGACGTGGAGGAACAGCGGCTCGATTCCGAGCTCCTCCCGAGTGACTGAGCTCCTCACCCTATCTCTAAGGGAGCACCCAGCCACCCTGCGGCGATCTCGTTCTTTCGGCCATGAGCCAAATCTCATGACCATAGGTGAGGATCCGTACGTAGATCGATCGGTAAATCGAGAGCTTTGCCCTACTCAGCTCTCTCTTCACCACGACGGTCCGATACAGCGACCGTATCACTGTAGATGCTGCACCGATCCGTCTATCGATCTCACGCTCCATCTGTCCCTCACTCGTGAACAAGACCCGGAGATACTTAAACTCCTCCACTTGAGGCAAGGACACTCCAGCGACCTGAAGAGGGCAAAGCACCTTTTTCCGGTTGAATTTATTTTTATTTTTTATTTTATTTTTATTTATTAATTTTTAGGGCACTCCCAGTAATCCCAAAATGATTTTCCAGCCTATCAAGTAGAATATGATGATCCACAGTATCAAACGCAGCACTGAGATCTAACAGCAACAGAACCGTAGTGGTGTCCGAATCCATTGCAAGCAGAAGATCATTCACCACTTTAGTGAGAACCGTCTCCGTGGAATGATATTTTCTAGAAGCAGATTGCAGTGGTTCAAAAAGATTATTCTCAGTAAGATAGTCTACGAGCTGCCGTGACACCACTTTTTCCAGAATTTTAGAGCAAAATTATAGATTTGATATCGCTAATAGTTTTTCAATACACTAGAGTCAAGATTAGGTTTCCTAAGTAATGGTTTAATCACTGCAGATTTGAAACATTTAGGAAAGAAAAAATAATAATTTCCAGCACAGTTGGCCCAAGAGTGGACCACAGGTCTTTAAACAGTTTTGTTGGGGAGGTGATGGTCTAGTGGTTAAGGTGTTGGGCTCGAGTCCAGAAGATAATGGGTTCAAATCCCCGTCTGACTGGAAAATCACTAAGGGCCCTTGGGCAAGGCCTTTAATCCCCTATTGCTCCCGGTGTGTAGTGAGCGCCTTGTATGGCAGCACCCTGACATCGGGGTGAATGTGAGGTATAATTGTAAAGCGCTTTGAGCGTCTGATGCAGATGGAAAAGCGCTATATAAATGCAGTCCATTTACCATTTGTTGGTATAGGATCAAATAAACAGGTTGTGCTTTTTGTTGATGTTACGAGTTTCATCAGCATGCCTAGTGAGATACTATCAAATTCTGTAAATCTAGGTAATACCTCAGTAATGATGCCCACCTCAATAGCAGAGTGTAGTGGCTGGGTTAAGGCATGCCGGGATATGTTTAACCTAATGTCTTCTATTTTCTTTTCAAAGTGATCCAGGAAATCTTGTGCTGTAAAAGGAGAGCGAACTACAGGTGGTTGTCCATGAATAAGTGTTGCCACCGTGTCGAACAAGAACTTTGTAGCAAGTAATGCGTGCATCATGCCACACAAGGTGGAATACTTCTAATTTTGAACGACACCATTTACGTTCTCGACCTCTTGCCTTATGCTTGAGGTCACGCAGGTAATCATTGAACCAAGGTGACTGTGTTTTGGGGAGCGCAATTTTAACATAGGTGGCGCAATCATGTCTAGTGTAGTTTTGAGCACTGAGTTGAAACTATCCACAAGTCTGTCAACTGATTGGGTATTTGCCCAATGTGAAGCTAAGACATCAGGCAGTCTAGCTACAAATTCAGTCTTAGTTGAGGAGCTGAAGCATCGCCGTAAAGATATATAAGGTTGTTCCACTAAACACGGCAGCGAAACTGTAAACTTATTAAAAGTGATCACAGACCACTGATATAAGAGGCATGATGTCAATGTTTGTGACAGCAATACCACATGTAAGAACCAGATCCAGGGTATTTCCACTAATGTGCGTCGAATCCCGAATGCATTGCCGAAATCCTAATGCATCCACAATTTCCATAAGTGATTTGCAGAAGGGATCGGAAGGCTTATTTATATGAATGTTAAAGTAAAAAATGATCAGAATGTTATCTGCACAAGTTGACAAGTTAGAGATGAACGCACCAAATTCATCTAAGGATTCAGAATATGGGCCAGGAGGCCTATATACAGTGACAAAGTAGTATGGCTGATTTTTATTCTTCTGACCTTGGCAATGGGTAATATCCTGAGCACAGCGGAGAATCAGACGCTCAAATGAGTTATATTTGTGACCCCCAACAGCTAATAAGCTAAACCTAGATTTATAAATAAGGGCATCACAAGGGACGTGGCTAAATGTATATGCTGGTGGGCAGGCCTCATTTAAGGGGAGGACAGCTGTAGGTTTAAGCCAGGTTTCACATAACCCAATCATATCTAAATGATGATCAATAATTAGCTCATTGATCAATGATGATTTTGTGGATAGTGATCTTATGTTAATGAGACCCAGACTAAGGATCTCAGTGGGGTTGACAATTGGACTGTTTGGGTTTAGGGGTGGTTCCAGAGTAGCGTATATAAGATGCCAAGAAGTAGGTTTAGGTTTGAGACATTCCACACGAGTTGTAGGTAGCAGACACGAAATCATTTCCTGCAGCTATTGCTGGAACAACCACTGGGCCATCCTCAATTTCAACATCGTCCAATGGAGTAATGGGTATTAAGTTTGCAAAGCATATCCCTCTATGATTTTTATGGGCATGTCTATGGAAGCAGCGTGTATTCTCTCTGTAAAAAAAAAATGAAAAGCTGTTCGTTGTCTTCTGCAGTGGTGGGCACAGCTAACAAAAAAGTGAGCTTCAATAACAGCTAATCAGCTACCTGAAAGGTTATCTTTTATAAAGCTAAACTGATAAACCACCCAAAAATTTATCGGAAGCTACAGCTAACAGATAACTGATAACTGTCAGTTTTGCTTCCAATACACTTGCAACTCCTAACAAGCTGATTTTGAGTTTTAACACCACGATCGCTTCTGGTAGCATCAAAGGCGACCACAGACCCAAACAAGAGTCAGCACTTCTGTCTCTGTGCGCCCTGCCCACTGCTGGAAGCTCTTGTTTACTACATATTTTGCAGCAGAGAAGCAGTTGAGAGGAGCTAAACTCAGCTCTACACACACAAAACAAGCCATTATTCCTTACCGAATACAGCAGTGCCACACTAAGGCAGAGGTCTTGGAAAATAATGCAGTTCTGAGTTATGGTTTTGATTTAAAATCAAATGATTCTGGATAGAATAACTCCATTAATGTCAGTTCTGTCATTTGTACAAAGTTAAAATATAACATATCTTTTAATTTTAAATAATGCACTAATTCTAAAATTTTGTAACAAACAGACAGTTGCCAAAGGGATTATGGGTAAATGAGCCTCCGCTAACACTGACTGGTTGACTTATTCCTTCTATGTAAAAACCAACACGTTAATGTGAGGTGTGTGTGTGTTGGTGTTTACATATAAATGTGCTTTTGTAAAATATGCCTTTTTTTAATTTGAAAAAAAAAAAAAAAAAAAAAAAAGACATTTGCAAAAAGCCAAAAAGTCAAGCTGAGATTTGAACACTGCCATATACTGGCGTCCAGACGCTCATACTGCCACGAACACTACTGGCCAGTAGATGGCAGTAGAGACCCTGAAAATTTGCCAAAACAAGATTCCAGATAATCCGTGTCTGCTACGTTTAAGATGCATGGAATTTAATAAATGCAAACTGAATTTTAGACATCTTATATATATTACTCTAACAAAAATGTTAAAGATTTTGTATATATGTTATCACTGTTAAACATTTGTACATTTGTCTTCTTTCTCATGAGAACGGTGTTGTGCTGTTTTGCACTTCACCCTGAGAATGTACGTGTTATTCAACCTTGTTTTAGCTTTGTCTTCTTTCTCATGAGAACGGTGTTGTGCTGTTTTGCACCTGTCTTAACCAAGCCTGAGAATTCAATTTTGTTTTAGCACTCTGGGGTCAATCTGAGCTGGGAATGAAGGGCTGGATGTACTTATTATTATAATATAACTTTGTTTTCGCAGCCTCTAACGACTGGGAGTAAGAGAACGTTTTGACTGTTGTGATGTGGTGCTTAGTGTGAAGGAGTGTGAAGGACAGGACACTTCAGGCAGATGCAGAACAGCTGATAACTGCAACAGACGAACGAGATGTGCTGACCTGTGTAAAAGAAAGTGTTCTTCCTTACAGCTGCACTTATTGACGTATGCGTTTATGTTACGGGAAGAAACTTGTCTTGCGTCATCACCCCCACCCTTAGGACAAGTTTTTGTTTATGTGATGAGGGCGTCTCTTAATAAAAAGAGCGGAAAAGCAGGCCAGACTTTAGTGTAGCCTTGGTGTACAGCCTGACTGCACTCCGCGCGTAAAATTTGACTTTCTGTCTCACTGGTGTTTCTTGACTCTGTTTGTCTTGTTAAAGGTTTTAAAAATGTTTGGAGGAGAAAATACCCAACAAAAAACGACAGAGTGTTTGACATAAGCAGGATTCTAAATAGCAAACAGGAATCGAATGCAATGATTCCAATTGAAAATAATCGAGAAGCAACCTGGGCTTCTTCTGGGATTTTTTACATAAAACAAACACAACAACAACATCTATAAACCCAGAGAATATATTCATGAGCGTTTTAGGTACAATATACAAACAGTTTAATGCTGTTGTCCGTGTGAAACCTGATCAGAGCATCTCAAATGCATTTCTCCTGTTGTGAATGTACTCAGATTATTGATAATGCACCTGGACACAACATGTCCACACTAAAACCTTCAAAATTAGTGCATTACTTTAAAACTAAAACATATATCTGATGTTTTCATCTCCCCTTGAACTCCAACCTTATTGTGGTGGGGGAATTTGTGTACCTGAATGATCCTAGGAACTATGTTGTCGGGGCTTTGTGTCCCTGGTAGGGTCTCCTAAGGCAAACAGGTCCTAGGTGACGGGTCAGACTAAGGGCAGTTCAGAAGCTCCCATGACCAGTACAAAATGAAGGACAGACATCGCCCGGTATGGCAGAGCCGAGGCCCCACCCTGGAGCCAGGCCTGTGGTTGGGGCACACGCATGAGCGCCTGGTGGTCGGGCCTTAACCCACGGAGCCCGAAAGAGCGACGTGGGCCCGCCCTTCTGTGGGTTCACCACCTGCATAGGGGGCCATGGGGGTCGGGTGCAGAAAGGATTGGGTGGCAGTCGAGGGCGGGTGGCCTGACGTGCATCCGTGATCACAGCCCCTAGCTGTTGGGACATGGAACATCACCTCGCTGGGGGGGGGGGAGCCTGAGCTTGTGCTGGAGGTTGAGAAATACCGACTAGAGATAGTCGGGCTCACCTCCACACACAGCTTGGGATCTGGTACCCAACTCCTGGAGAGGGGCTGGACGCTCCCCTTTTCTGCCGTTGCACACGTGGAGAAGCAGAGAGCTGGGGTAGCATTGCTTATTGCTCCCCAGCTCAGTCGCCATGTGTTTGAGTTCACACCTGTGAATGAGAGGGTCACGTCCCTACACCTTTGGGTAGGGGACAGGTCTCAATGTTGTCTTGGCCTACAGGCCGAGCAGCAGTGCAGAGTACCCAACCTTCTTGGAGTCCCTGGGAGGGGTACTAGATAGTGCTCTGACTGGGGACTCCATTTTCTCCTGGGGGATTTCAACGCCCACGTGGGCGGCGACAGTGAGAGCTGGAGGTCTGAACCTGAGTGGTGTTCAGTTGTTGGGCTTCTGTGCTAATCACAGTCTGTCCATCATGAACACCATGTTCAAGCACAAGCATGTCAAAAAGTGCATGTGGCACCAGGACACCCTGAGTTGATGACACAACTTTGTAGTTGTATCATCTGACCTTTGGCCACATGTCTCAGACACTAGGGTGAAGAGAGGGGCTGAGCTGTCGACCGATCACCACCTGGTGGTGAGTTGGATCCACTGGGAGGTGAGGAAGCCGGTCAGACCCGGCAGGCACAAATGTATCATGAGGGTCTGCTGGGAACAATTGGCGGAACCCTGTGTCAGCGAGGTCTTCAACTCCCACCTCTGGGAGAGCTTCTTCCAGATCCCTGGGGAGGTTAGAAACATGGAGTCCGAGTGGACCACGTTCTCCACCTCCATTGTCGATGTGGCCGCTCGTAGCTGTTGTCTCAAGGTCTCTGGTGCCTTTCCAGGCGGCAATCCCTGAACCCAGTGGTGGGCGCCAGACGTAAGGGATGCCGTCAAGCTGAAGGAGGGCGGGCTGCAGCCTGTGTGGTCGCAGATGCAAAACCACGGGTCTGGGAGGAGTTCGGGGAGGTCATGGAGGAGGACTATCAGTCAGCCTCGAAGAAATTCTGGCAAACCGTCCGACGCCTCAGGAGGCGGAAGCAGCTCTCCACCGGCACCGTCTATGGTGCGGGTGGGAAGGTGTTGACCCTGACTGGGGATGTTGTCGGGTGGTGGAAGGAATACTTCGAGGATCTCCTTAATCCCATTGTCACGTCTTCTGAAGAGGAAGCAGAGACTGGGGACTCAGAGGCGGACTCATTCATCGCCCAGGCCGAACTCACCGAGGTGGTCAGAAAGCTCCTCGGTGGCAAGGCTCCTGGGGTGGATGAAATCCATCCTGAGTACCTTAAGTCTGGATGTTGTGGGACTGTCTTGGTTGACACGCCTCTGCAACATCGCATGGCGGTCGGGGACAGTGCCTCTGGATTGGCAGACCGGGGGGGTGGTCTCTCTGTTTAAGAAGGGGGACCGGAGAGTGTGTTCCAACTACAAGGGGATCACACTCCTCAGCCTCCCCGGTAAGGTCTATTCCAGAGTACTGGAGAGGAGAATTCAATCGATAGTCAAACCTCTGATTCAGAAGGAGCAGTGTGGTTTTCATCCTGGTCGCGGCACACTGGACCAGCTCTACACCCTCCATCGGGTGCTCGAGGGTTCATGGGAGTTCGCCCAACCAGTCCACATGTGCTTTGTGGATCTGGAGAAGGTGTTCAACCGTGTCCCTTGGGGCACCCTGTGTGGGTGTGTGGGTGTGTGTGTGTGTGGGGGGGGTGCTCCGGGAGTACGGGGTCTGGGGTCCTTTGTTAAGGGCTATCCGGTCCCTGTACGACCGCAGCAGGAGCTTGGTACGCATTGCCGGTAGTAAGTGAAACCTGTTTCCAGTGCACTTTGGCCTCCGCCAGGGCTGCCCTTTGTCATCGCTTCTGTTCATTACCTTTATGGACAGAATTTCTGGGCACAGCCAGGGTGTAGAGGGGGTCCGGTTTGGGAACCACAGAATCTCATCTCTGCTGTTTGCGGACGATGTGGTTCTGTTGGCTTCGTCAAATCAGGACCTTCAGTGTGCACTGGGGCGGTTTGCAGCCGAGTGTGAAGCGTCCGGGATGAAAATCAGCACATCCAAATCCAAGGCCATGGATCTCGACCAGAAAAAGGTACCTTGTCCTCTTCAGGTCGGTGGAGTGTCCTTGCCTCAAGTGGAGGAGTTTAAGTATCTCAGGGTCTTGTTCACGAGCAAGGGACGGATGGAGCGTGAGATCGACAGACGGATTGGTGCAGTGTCTGCAGTGATGCAGTCGCTCTATTGGACCGCTGTGGTGAAATGAGAGCTGAGTAGAGGGGCAAAGATCTCGATTTACCAATCGATCTATGTTCCGACCCTCACCTATGGTCATGAGATTTGGCTAATGACCGAAAGAACGAGATTGCGAGTACAAGCGGCCGAGATGAGTTTCCTCCGCAGGGTGGCTAGGCACTCCCTTAGAGATAGGGTGAGGAGCTCGGTCACGCGGGAAGAGCTCGGAGTCGAGCCACTGCTCCTCCACGTCGAAAGGAGCCAGCTGAGGTGGCTCGGGCATCTGTTCCGGATGCCCCCTGGACGCCTCGCTGGAGAGGTGTTCCAGGCACGTCCCACTGGGAGGAGGCCCCAGGGAAGACCCAGGACACGCTGGAGGGTCTATGTCTCTCGGCTGGCTTGGGAACGCCTCGGGGTTCCCCTGGAGGAGCTGGGGGAGGTGTGTGTGGATCGGGAGGTCTGGGCGGCTTTGCTTGAGCTGCTGCTCCGCGACCCAACTCCGGATAAAGTGGAAGAAAATGGATGGCTGGATGGATGATATTTTCACTTTATAAAACTTCACATGTGACATTAATTTAAATAACTTGTCCGAAATTAGTTTGGTTAAAATTTTAACCTTAAGTTAAAACTGTATGCCTCTGGATGACTTGGGTGATATTGCCAGTGTATCAGTATGGGGTCAAAAGAATTGAGCTTTTTTCTTTTCTGTGACAAGCTGTCCTTTTTGTCTGCAGAGGACAGAACTGCACATCAACTATAAAACTTTTAACAGGTAGGTACTCTACTGATTTCAGACTTCATAAATGTTTGTAACTGTTAAGCTTTGTTCACCATGCCTGCAAAAATGTTAGCGGTCAAAAATTTATCAGACCAAAACTTATCAGAAGATTGGTCCAATGATGGTTTTCAAAGTTATCTGAAAAGCTAATCCAATAATTAAATATTAGCTTCCATAATTAGTGGTTAGCGGAACTGTGCCAAATCCAATCCTTGTTGCGCTCTGCCTTTTTTTTTTATACAAGTCACTGACAGAACAAATGTGGGACCGAAAGAAAGTTGAAATGGCTGAGGATCTCGATGACATTAAATGATCTCTGGAGTTTTTGTCAGAAGAGGTTTCTGCTCTCAGGCAGTAGAAAACCATCCTGGACTTGGTCAAGGAGGTGAAGACGCTCAAACTCCAGAATGCCAAAAAGGATAAGCGGATTGCTTTTTTTGGAGAATCGAGTGTCAGACTTGGAGCAGTAGATGCGAGTGAACGATGTGGTTATCACCGGGCTGCGGATCAAGCCACGCTTGTATGTGCGAGCAGTGACTGCTGAAATTGACAGGACCACAGATAAGAAACTGACGGATTCTGCTGAGCAACAAGTGGCTTCTTTTCTTCTGTCCAATGAATAGAGGTTGACCTGAAAAATGTGGAAGCCTGTCACTCACTCCCCAGGAGGAACAGCAATGACAACCAGGGCATCATCATGAGGTTTGTGAATAGGAAGTACAAGGCGGCTCTGCTGGGACAAGGAAGGAAGCTGAGAGGTTCCAACATGTACATAAACGAACACTTGACCAAACGTAATGCAGACATCGCTAGAAAAGCCTGCGCCATGAAGAAGCAAGGAAAGATCCAGGCAACATGGACTCAAACTGCAAGATGTTCATCAACCTCAATGGAGCACCAGGAGGAGGAGAAGGTTCTGGTCATTCGTGACATCGAAGAACTGGACAGATACAACTGAGCGCCGACGGGATTGGAGGTAAAACACGTTGAAATAACAGAATCCGACGTGGAAGTAGGACCTGGAATGATTTTCCTTTTAATTGTAAACCAAATTATGCATTAACTCAGAACAATTAAACTACATGAAATTTATGAAGACTGAAAAGACTGTTAAACCATGTCAAAAACCACAGCTAAAGATTGTAGAATATTTAAAAAATCATGGCAAAATATCAATAACATACCTTATAGTAAAAAGCCACACTTTCTTGTGTAAATTCCTGTAAATCCACTCAAAGCCACAGTGTCTTTTTTCCCATGAAAAAAGTCTACATTAATAAAAACTAATTTACATTCTTGTGTAAATTCACGTTGCCTAAATTCATTCAAAGCCACAATGTCTTTTTTCTCAATGAAAGAAAGTCTAGATTAATGAAAGAAAAAAGGCCCATAATCTTTTCTGGAATCCTGTGTGAACAGCACAATGTTTATTTTCCAGAGAAAAAAAAAAATTTCTTACCAGTTCGCTTTTCCCATTTATCTTTCAGGTGTGTTCATGAAGCCAGTAACAATTCCACGGATTCTTGTCCTTATCACACTTTTTCAAACCCTCTTTCTCGCCATCTTCGCTCTGTCTGATGTCGCTCCGTGACACAGACATGCTGCAAAATTCTTCTTTTGAAAACTTTAAAGTTCTAAAAGTCTGCGAAGTCCACATGCTATGTTTAGCTAAGCTTCACACAGGAGCCACACAGTGTCACCGCAGCAACCAACCAGTCCTGCTTTACGACAACTGTCGCAACAGCCAGGCTTTGAGAGGCATTTATTCTCCTCGAAACTCCACGGATCCGAGGAAACTAGTATGTATCTGTGACACACAGCTCAGTGTCCGCGGACTTATAAAACTTGCATGATGTTGTGTAAAAAAAAAAAAAAAAAAAAAAAAAAAGAATGCTTTGCGATAAGCATTTTAAAAACTCAGTAACGATCACGATTAAAGAGAACAACACTAACAAACCCCCCACCCCCTCCCCATGATGAAATCCACGGAATCCCGCGGAGTTTTCACAGCCCTGTTTTCACCATTAGGATAACATTTGATATCAACATCCAATCAATAGCTGTGGAGAGATCATCAACTCAGATGGTTGTCAATGATGGAAAACCAGAACTGAAACCATTTATTTACACAGAGTACAAACATCAGTGCATAGAAGAGGATGTCGACCCAGAAAATAATTTCTACTACACTATTAACTGTTACTAAGACACAGAGGATCAGTAAGACAATAAGCTCTCTCTCATTCACTTTAACAGAAGGTGCTTGTATGCAAACTTTATCGATAAAGATTGTTTGGGACAGTTCAAATTACAATTCAGTATTATTGCTACTTCATTACATTTAATGAATAAACAGAGGGGAAGACCGGTGGAAGGGCAGCTGTGTACAAGGACAAATTGGTAGAAAATATGACGAAAATGATGATGACATATTTGAATCTATAACTGCAGAAATGTATACAGGAAAACCAATGTAATTTTTAGCTGCATGTCTAGAATACCAGGTTCAAATATTGAAATCTTTAGGGAATGGTTTGAGGAGACATATACAACTTCAACCCAAAAAATCTTCATCTGTGGGGATTTTAATATTGATCTGCTTAAGCCAAATAATCAACTAAAGAATTTATTGATACAGTGTACAGTCTGAGCCTCTATCCTAAAATTACCAGACCTACAGTTGTATGTAAAAGTTTGGGCACCCCTGATAATTTTCATGATTTTCCTTTAGAAATCATCTTGGATCAGAAATTTCAGTTAAATATATCATATAGCAGACAAACACACTGATATTTGAGAAGAGAAATTAAGTTTATAGGATTTACAGAAAGTGTGCAATAATTATTTAAACAAAATTGGGCAGGTGCATAAATTTGGGCACCCTTGTCATATTAATGATTTGAATACATTTCGCACTAATTACTGGAACACCAAATTGGTTTGGTAAGCTCACTGACCCTTGACACGTGAATCAAATCATGAGAGAGGATATTTAAAGTGGCCATTTGCAAATGCTTCCCCTCTTTGAATCTTTTCTAATGAGTGGCAACATGGGAGCCTCTAAACAACTCTGAAATGACTGTACACACCACAAACAGAGTCACTTGAGGTATGCGAAAGCACATTTGGACAAGCCAGCTTCATTTTGGAATAAGGTGCTGTGGACTGATGAAACTAAAACAGTTATTTGAACATAAGGGGCGGTATGCATGGCTGAAAAAGAACAGCATTCCAAGAAAAACACACCTACAGTAAAATTTGGAGGTGGTTCCATCATGCTGTGGGGCTGTGTGGCCAGTGCAGGTACTGGGAATCTTGTTAAAGATGAGGGTCACATGGACTCCAGTCAATATCAGCAGATTGTTGAGAACAATGTTCATGAATCAGTGACGAAGTTGAAGTTGCGCCGGGGCTGGATCTTTCAACAAGACAATGGCCCTAAACACTGCTCAAAATCTACTAAGGCATTCATGCAGAGGAACAAGTACAATGTTCTAGAATGGCCATCTCAGTCCCCAGACCTGAATATTATTGAAAATCTGTGGTGTGATTTTAAGCAGGCTGTCCATGCTCAGAAACCAACAAACCTGAGATGTTTTGTAAAGAAGAATGGTCCAATACCTCAACCAGAATCCAGACTCTTTGGAAGCTATAGGAAGAGTTTAGAGTTCTGTTATTTCAGCAAAAGGAGGATCTACTAAATATTGATGTATTTTTTCTGTTGGGCTGGCCAAATTTATGCACCTGCCTAATTTTGTGTAAAGAATTATTGCACACTTTATGTAAATCCTATAAGCTTCATTCACTTCTCAAATATCAGTGTGTTTGTCTGCTATATGATATATTTAACTGAAATTTTTGATACAAACAACCAATGAATTATAAAGGAAAATCATGGAAATCATCAGGGGGCCCAAATATTTGCATACAACTGTAGCAGAATTACAGCTCGAAGTGTCACATTAAAAGATCATATATTTACAAATGTAATAGATAACAATACAATAAGTGGATTATTAATCAATGATATCAGTGATCATTTACCAGTTTTTGTAGTAAGACTTTATTGATCTCACAGTGGAGAAATTCACATTATGTCAGCTCTTAATAAACACACGAGTGCAAGCAGAAGAAAATGTGCATCAAACAGCGTGTGCAAGATAAGCAATAATAATAATAATAATAATACTACAATAAAATAAGAAAATGAAAAGGTAGAAATAATGATATATATTATATATTTATATACGAGGTCTGAGAAAAGTATCGTACCTTTTTTTTTTTTTTTTTTTTTAAACTAAATGGATTTGACTCATATGTTTTTACGTCAGCCAAGCTTGAACCTTACCACTGTGTTACATCACCTTTCCTTATAACAACACTCAATAAGCGTTTGGGAACTGAGGACACTAACTGTTGAAGCTTTGTAGGTAGAATTCTTTCCCATTCTTGCCTGATGTACGACTTCAGTTGTTCAACAGTCCGGGGTCTCTGTTGTCGTATTTTGCGCTTCATAATGTGCCACACATTTTCAACGGGCGACAGGTCTGGACTGCAGGCAGGCCAGTCTAGTACCTGCACTCTTACTACGAAGCCACGCTGTTGGAACACGTGCAGAATGTGGCTTGGCATTGTCTTGCTGAAATAAGCAGGGACGTCCCTGAAAAAGACGTTGCTTGGCTGTACCTTTCAGCATTGATGGTGCCATCACAGATGTGTAAGTTGTCCATGTCATGGGCACTAACACACCCCCATACCATCACAGATGCTGGCTTTTGAACTTGGTGCTGGTAACAATCTGGATGGTCTTTTTCCTTTTTTGTCCGGGGGACATGACGGCCATGATTTCCAAAAAGAATTTGAAATGTGGACTCATCAGACCACAGCACACTTTTCCACTTTGCATCTGTCCATTTCAAATGAGCTTGGGCCCAGAGAAGGTGGTGGTGTTTCTGGATGTTGTTGATGTTTGGCTTTCACTTTGCATGGTAGAGTTTTAACTTGCACTTGTAGATGTAGCGATGAACTGTGTTAACTGACAATGGTTTTCAGAATTGTTCCTGAGCCACGCGGTAAGATCCTTTACACAATGATGTTGGTTTTTAATGCAGTGCCCCCTGAGGGATCGAAGGTCACGGACATTCAATGTTGGTTTTCAGACTTGCCGCTTATGTGTAGAAAGTTCTCCAGTTTCTCTGAATCTTCTGATTATACGAGGGCTGTCAATAAAGTAACGGTCCTTTTTATTTTTTTCAAAAACTATATGGATTTCATTCATATGTTTTTACGTCAGACATGCTTGAACCCTCGTGCGCATGCGTGAGTTTTTCCACGCCTGTCGGTGACGTCATTCGCCTGTGAGCACTCCTTGTGGGAGGAGTCGTCCAGCCCCTCGTCGGAATTCCTTTGTCTGAGAAGTAGCTGAGAGACTGGCGCGTTGTTTGATCAAAATTTTTTCTAAACCTGTGAGACACATCGAAGTGGACACGGTTCGAAAAATTAAGCTGGTTTTCAGTGAAAATTTTAAGGGCTGATGAGAGATTTTGAGGTGATTCTGTCGCTTTAAGGACTTCCCACGGTGCGAGACGTCGCTCAGCGCTCTCAGGCGCCGTCGTCAGCCTGTTCAAGCTGAAAACCTCCACATTTCAGGCTCTATTGATCCAGGACGTCGTGAGAGAACAGAGAAGTTTCAGAAGAAGTCGGTTTCAGCATTTTATCCGGATATTCCACTGTTAAAGGAGATTTTTTTACTGAAAGACGTGCGGACGGATCCGCGCGTCGGCTGCTCCGCCACAGGAAAAACACCTCTGTTGAAAGCCTTAAGGACAATTTCTCATATACTCAATCCACTGAAAGCCATCAAAAGCCGCCTGGATTTTACAAATGGTTATCAACACGGAGGTGTTTTTCCTGTGCCGCTGCACCGCGTCGGCTGCGTCCCGACGCGCAGATCCGTCCGCACGTCTTTCATTAAAAAAAATCTCCAGCCAGAATCCACCTGAGGTGCTTGGCCAAATTGTACGTGACGGAATCTGTGCTACATACAAGTGTCTCTCCCTTATTTAGCAGGAGTAGGGGGAAAACTACAGAGGATTTTCAGACAGTACAAAATCCCAGTTTACTTTAAACCTGTTAAAACCCTGAGACAGAAATTAGTTCACCCTAAGGACAGGATCCCTAGTTACAAACAGAGCAATGTAGTGTATTCTATAAGATGTCAGGAAAACTGTAACAAACACTACACAGGTGAGACTAAGCAACCTTTACACAAAAGGCTATACCAGCACCACAGAGGGCGCCAGTGGACCTCAGTCTGCAGTTCATCTCCACCTTAGACACTAACCACATATTTGAGGACAAGGAAGTTAAAATCTTAGCCAGAGAGAAGAAATGGTTTGAGAGTGGGGTGAAGGAGACATTGTATGAGAAACAGTTGAAACCTAGCCTTAACCAAGGAGGGGGTATGAGACACGCTTTGTCCCCTGTTTACAATGGGGTACTCAGGTTAAGGCAGTTTCAGTCGTTTGTTCATGGTAATGAGTCATTCATGTCATCAGGAGAGCCGTCAAGTGAGCTGTCAGGAGAGGCGTCAGTCCCATCGTTAGGAGGGACAGCTGCCCTGTCATTAGGAGGGTGCTAACTAGAGCACAATAGGTGTTAATTAAAGCAATTGGTTAATCACTAGCCAATAGCAGTCTGCCTCTCGGTAGGAGGGGTCTGGTTAGGTTTTAAAACTCCAGCTTTTGTGGCTCCTGTTTGTTGTTCTTGACAAGGGTCAAGACATAAGTCAGACTTCCAGAGCAAGAATTTCAGATGAGGAAGCTTCTGTGATTTGAAGCGAAACGTCCTCGCATCAAGCAACCCAGTCCAGTCGAAGATTCAAGCTTCTCTACTTGAAATGGGTTACATGTATATACGCATATATGAGAAAGTATATGAGTATGTGTACATGTAGGTCGAGTATTAGAAACAGCTCAAATTAAGATAGACAGATTTAGGAAAACTCCATACAAAAAAAACATGTACTGACTGAAAGTTATTTAGGTATTCCAGGCAAACCTTGTCTAAGACGTTTTGTTTTAGTACCAGCAGATAAAGCCAGCAACAATATCCTAATAGTTTGCAAAAAAATGTTACTTAGATGTAGTTTTAAAAAGGAACTTAGCACTAGTGATGGGACTAGCTCACAAATATATATGTCTTATAATAGTCACATCGAAGATATTGTAACAAAACACCAAGAATTTATGACTAAATATAACATTCAAATTATTACCGATATGAAATCCTTCTATGAATCAATCAATTTTATTTATATAGCGCCAAATCACAACAAACAGTTGCCCAAAGGTGCTTTATATTGTAAGGCAAAGCCATACAATAATTACGTAAAAACCCCAACGGTCAAAACGACCCCCTGTGAGCAAGCACTTGGCGACAGTGGGAAGGAAAAACTCCCTTTTAACAGGAAGAAACCTCCAGCAGAACCAGGCTCAGGGAGGGGCAGTCTTCTGCTGGGACTGGTTGGGGCTGAGGGAGAGAACCAGGAAAAAGACATGCTGTGGAAGGGAGCAGAGATCAATCACTAATGATTAAATGCAGAGTGGTGCATACAGAGCAAAAAGAGAAAGAAACACTCAGTGCATCATGGGAACCCCCCAGCAGTCTAAGTCTATAGCAGCATAACTAAGGGATGGTTCAGGGTCACCTGATCCAGCCCTAACTATAAACTTTAGCAAAAAGGAAAGTTTTAAGCCTAATCTTAAAAGTAGAGAGGGTGTCTGTCTCCCTGATCCGAATTGGGAGCTGGTTCCACAGGAGAGGAGCCTGAAAGCTGAAGGCTCTGCCTCCCATTCTACTCTTACAAACCCTAGGAACTACAAGTAAGCCTGCAGTCTGAGAGCGAAGCGCTCTATTGGGGTGATATGGTACTAAGAGGTCCCTAAGATAAGATGGGACCTGATTATTCAAAACCTTATAAGAAGAAGAATTTTAAATTCTATTCTAGAATTAACAGGAAGCCAATGAAGAGAGGCCAATATGGGTGAGATATGCTCTCTCCTTCTAGTCCCCGTTAGTACTCTAGCTGCAGCATTTTGAATTAACTGAAGGCTTTTCAGGGAACTTTTAGGACAACCTGATAATAATGAATTACAATAGTCCAGCCTAGAGGAAATAAATGCATGAATTAGTTTTTCAGCATCACAAGACCTTTCTAATTTTAGAGATATTGCTTAAATGCAAAAAAGCAGTCCTACATATTTGTTTAATATGGGCTTTGAATGACATATCCTGATCAAAAATGACTCCAAGATTTCTCACAGTATTACTAGAGGTCAGGGTAATGCCATCCAGAGTAAGGATCTGGTTAGACACCATGTTTCTAAGATTTGTGGGGCCAAGTACAATAACTTCAGTTTTATCTAAGTTTAAAAGCAGGAAATTAGAGGTCATCCATGTCTTTATGTCTGTAAGACAATCCTGCAGTTTAGCTAATTGGTGTGTGTCCTCTGGCTTCATGGATAGATAAAGCTGGGTATCATCTGCGTAACAATGAAAATTTAAGCAATGCTGTCTAATAATACTGCCTAAGGGAAGCATGTATAAAGTGAATAAAATTGGTCCTAGCACAGAACCTTGTGGAACTCCATAATTAACCTTAGTCTGTGAAGAAGATTCCCCATTTACATGAACAAATTGTAATCTATTAGATAAATATGATTCAAACCACCGCAGCGCAGTGCCTTTAATACCTATGGCATGCTCTAATCTCTGTAATAAACTTTTATGGTCAACAGTATCAAAAGCAGCACTGAGGTCTAACAGAACAAGCACAGAGATGAGTCCACTGTCTGAGGCCATAAGAAGATCATTTGTAACCTTCACTAATGCTGTTTCTGTACTATGATGAATTCTAAAACCTGACTGAAACTCTTTAAATAGACCATTCCTCTGCAGATGATCAGTTAGCTGTTTTACAACTACCCTTTCAAGAATTTTTGAGAGAAAAGGAAGGTTGGAGATTGGCCTATAATTAGCTAAGATAGCTGGGTCAAGTGATGGCTTTTAAGTAATGGTTTAATTACTGCCACCTTAAAAGCCTGTGGTACATAGCCAACTAATAAAGATATATTGATCATATTTAAGATCGAAGCATTAAATAATGGTAGGGCTTCCTTGAGCAGCCTGGTAGGAATGGGGTCTAATAGACATGTTGATGGTTTGGATGAAGTAACTAATGAAAATAACTCAGAACAGTCTGAGAGAAAGTCTAACCAAATACGGGCATCACTGAAAGCAGCCAAAGATAACGATACGTCTTTGGGATGGTTATGAGTAATTTTTTCTCTAATAGTTAAAATTTTATTAGCAAAAAAAGTCATGAAGTCATTACTAGTTAAAGTTAAAGGAATACTCGGCTCAATAGAGCTCTGACTCTTTGTCAGCCTGGCTACAGTGCTGAAAAGAAACCTGGGGTTGTTCTTATTTTCTTCAATTAGTGATGAGTAGTAAGATGTCCTAGCTTTACGGAGGGCTTTTTTATAGAGCAACAGACTCTTTTTCCAGGCTAAGTGAAGATCTTCTAAATTAGTGAGACGCCATTTCCTCTCCAACTTACGGGTTATCTGCTTTAAGCTGAGGAGCTACAGCATCCAAAGTTGTCTTCAATGAGGATGTAAAACTATTGACGAGATACTCTATCTCACTTACAGAGTTTAGGTAGCTACTCTGCACTGTGTTGGTATATGGCATTAGAGAACATAAAGAAGGAATCATATCCTTAAACCTAGTTACAGCGCTTTCTGAAAGACTTCTAGTGTAATGAAACTTATTCCCCACTGCTGGGTAGTCCATCAGAGTAAATGTAAATGTTATTAAGAAATGATCAGACAGAAGGGAGTTTTCAGGGAATACTGTTAAGTCTTCTATTTCCATACCATAAATCAGAACAAGATCTAAGATATGATTAAAGTGGTGGGTGGACTCATTTACTTTTTGAGCAAAGCCAATAGAGTCTAATAATAGATTAAATGCAGTGTTGAGGCTGTCATTCTCAGCATCTGTGTGGATGTTAAAATCGCCCACTATAATTATCTTATCTGAGCTAAGCACTAAGTCAGACAAAAGGTCTGCAAATTCACAGAGAAACTCACAGTAACGACCAGGTGGACGATAGATAATAACAAATAAAACTGGTTTTTGGGACTTCCAATTTGGATGGACAAGACTAAGAGTCAAGCTTTCAAATGAATTAAAGCTCTGTCTGGGTTTTTGATTAATTAATAAGCTGGAATGGAAGATTGCTGCTAATCCTCCGCCCCGACCCGTGCTACGAGCATTCTGACAGTTAGTGTGACTCAGGGGTGTTGACTCATTTAAACTAACATATTCATCCTGCTGTAACCAGGTTTCTGTAAGGCAGAATAAATCAATATGTTGATCAATTATTATATCATTTACCAACAGGGACTTAGAAGAGAGACCTAATGTTTAATAGACCACATTTAACTGTTTTAGTCTGTGGTGCAGTTGAAGGTGCTATATTATTTTTTCTTTTTGAATTTTTATGCTTAAATAGATTTTTGCTGGTTATTGGTAGTCTGGGAGCAGGCACCGTCTCTACGGGGATGGGGTAATGAGGGGATGGCAGGGGGAGAGAAGCTGCAGAGAGGTGTGTAAGACTACAACTCTGCTTCCTGGTCCCAACCCTGGATAGTCACGGTTTGGAGGATTTAAGAAAATTGGCCAGATTTCTAGAAATGAGAGCTGCTCCATCCAAAGTGGGATGGATGCCGTCTCTCCTAACAAGACCAGGTTTTCCCCAGAAGCTTTGCCAATTATCTATGAAGCCCACCTCATTTTTTGGACACCACTCAGACAGCCAGCAATTCAAGGAGAACATGCGGCTAAACATGTCACTCCCGGTCCGATTGGGGAGGGGCCCAGAGAAAACTAGAGTCCGACATTGTTTTTGCGAAGTTACACACCGATTGATTCAATGTTAATTTTAGTGACCTCCGATTGGCGTAACCAGGTGTCATTACTGCCAATGTGAATTACAATCTTACCAAATTTACGCTTAGCCAGCAGTTTCAAATTTCCTTCAATTTCGCCTGCTCTGGCCCCCGGAAGACAATTGACTATGGTTGCTGGTGTCACTAACTTCACATTTCTCAAAACAGAGTCGCCAATAACCAGAGTTTGATCCTCGGCGGGTGTGTCGTCGAGTGGGGAAAAATGGTTAGAAATGTGAACGGGTTGGCGGTGTACACGGGGCTTCTGTTTAGGGCTACGCTTCTTCCTCACAGTCACCCAGTCGGCCTGCTTTCCCGGCTGCTCGGGATCTGCCAGAGGGGAACTAACGGCGGCTAAGCTACCTTGGTCCGCACCGACTACAGGGGCCTGGCTAGCTGTAGAATTTTCCACGGTGCGGAGCCGAGTCTCCAATTCGCCCAGCCTGGCCTCCAAAGCTACGAATAAGCTACACTTATTACAAGTACCATTACTGCTAAAGGAGGCCAAGGAATAACTAAACATTTCACACCCAGAGCAGAAAAGTGCGGGAGAGACAGGAGAAGCCGCCATGCTAAACCGGCTAAGAGCTAGTAGCTGCGCTAAGCTAGCGGATTCCTAAAAACACACAAAGTGAATAATGTGTAAATAATTTAGAGGTGATTCAGCAGAGGGAGTGCTTTAGTTAAGGCACGTGAAGATTACACTGTAAAACAAATTGTTATCTAGGTAACTAGATCAATCTAACTGCGCAGATTAACAGCTAACAGATACAGCAAAACACCGCTGTGCTCCAGAACAGGAAGTGATACAATACCGCAGTGAGAGCCAACCACCAGTAGAGGCAAGCAAGAGCCAAAATCAGGCCCTTCTACTGGCTAGTGCATGTACTACTAAACCATTATCCCAACTACTAACCTCTAGCCTTTAAATTAGTTACAAAACATTTTCAAACAATACTGTGAAGGCATAGCTCGTAACACTGGAGTTAATTTAGAATTTCACTAATTTAGAAGATCTTCATTAAGCCTGGAAAAAGAGTCTGTTGCTCTATAAAAAAAGCCCTCCGTAAAGCTAGGACATCTTACTATTCATCACTAATTGAAGAAAATAAGAACAAGCCCAGGTTTCTTTTCAGCACTGTAGCCAGGCTGACAAAGAGTCAGAGCTCTATTGAGCCGAGTTTTCCTTTAACTAGTAATGACTTTGTGACTTTCTTTGCAAATAAAATTTTAACTATTAGAGAAAAAATTATTCATACCCATCCAAAAGACATATCTTTATGTTCGGCTGCCTTCAGTAATGCTGGTATTTGGCTAGACTCTTTCTCTCTGATTGTTCTGTCTGAGTTATTTTCATTAGTTACTTCCTCCAAACCATCAACATGTCTATTAGACCCCATTCCTACCAGGCTGCTCAAGGAAGCCCTACCATTAGTTAATGCTTCGATCTTAAATATGATCAATCTATCTTTATTAGTTGGCTATGTACCACAGGCTTTTAAGGTGGCAGTAATTAAACCATTACTTAAAAAGCCATCACTTGTCCCAGCTATCTTAGCTAATTATAGGCCAATCTCCAACCTTCCTTTTCTCTCAAAAATTCTTGAAAGGGTAGTTATAAAACAGCTAACTGATCATCTGCAGAGGAATGGTTTATTTGAAGAGTTTCAGTCAGGTTTCAGAATTCATCATAGCACAGAAACAGCATTAGTGAAGGTTACAAATCTTCTTATGGCCTCAGACAGTGGACTCATCTCTGTGCTTGTCCTGTTAGACCTCAGTGCAGCTTTTGATACTGTTGACCATAAAATTTTATTACAGAGATCAGAGCATGCCATCGGTATTAAAGGCACTGCGCTGCAGTGGTTTGAATCATATTTATCTAATAGATTACAGTTTGTTCATGTAAATGGGGAGTCTTCTTCACAGACTAAGGTTAATTATGGAGTTCTACAAGGTTCTGTGCTAGGACCAATTCTATTCACTTTATATATGCTTCCCTTAGGCAGTGTTATTAGAAAGCATTGCTTAAATTTTCATTGTTACGCAGATGATACCCAGCTTTATCTATCCATGAAGCCAGAGGACACACACCAATTAGCTAAACTGCAGGAATGTCTTTCAGACATAAAGACGTGGATGACCTCTAATTTCCTGCTTTTAAATTCAGATAAAACTGAAGTTATTGTACTTGTCCCCACAAATCTTAGAAACATGGTGTCTAACCAGATCCTTACTCTGGATGGCATTACCCTGACCTCCAGTAATACTGTGTGAAATCTTCGAGTCATTTTTGATCAGGATATGTCCTTCAGTGCGCATATTAAGCAAATATGTAGCCTTCAGTAAATTCAAAATACTGCAGCTAGAGTACTGACAGGGACTAGAAGGAGAGAGCATATTTCACCCATATTGGCCTCTCTTCATTGGCTCCCTGTTAATTCCAGAATAGAATTTAAAATTCTTCTTCTTACTTATAAGGTTTTGAATAATCAAGTCCCATCTTATCTTAGGGACCTCTTAGTACCATATCACCCCAACAGAGCGCTTCGCTCTCAGACTGCAGGCTTACTTGTAGTTCCTAGGGTTTGTAAGAGTAGAATGGGAGGCAGAGCCTTCAGCTTTCAGGCTCCTCTCCTGTGGAACCAGCTCCCAATTCGGATTAGGGAGACAGACACCCTCTCTACTTTTAAGATCAAGCTTAAAACTTTCCTTTTTGAAAAAGCTTATAGTTAGGGCTGGATCAGGTGACCCTGAACCATCCCTTAGTAATGCTGCTATAGACTTAGACTGCTGGGGGGTTCCCATGATGCAATGAGTGTTTCTTTCTCTTTTTGCTCTGTATGCACCACTCTGCATTTCATCATTAGTGATTGATCTCTGCTCCCCTCCACAGCATGTCTTTTTCCTGATTCTCTCCCCTCAGCCCCAACCAGTCCCAGCAGAAGACAGCCCCTCCCTGAGCCTGGTTCTGCTGGAGGTTTCTTCCTGTTAAAAGGGAGTATTTCCTTCCCACTGTCGCCAAGTGCTTGCTCATAGGGGGTCGTTTTGACCGTTGGGGTTTTTCTGTAATTATTGTATGGCTTTTGCCTTACAATATAAAGCACCTTGGGGCAACTGTTTGTTGTGATTTGGCGCTGTATAAATAAAATTGATTTGATTGTTTATGGACTATCGATAATACCACAGAGATTTTAAATAAACTTAAACAAAACCTACTATCCCTGGTACTCAAGACCAGGCACCGAAGTGGCTCTACCTTTTAAGATATTTAGATATACCTTAGTATACACTAGTAGAGTTCTACCTTAGAATTGGAATATATTATAGAAAATATACCTTACTGAATTTTCATGTAAATATGTTTATATGTAGGTATTTATGTATGTGTATATGTATAAGATACATTTAAATATCTTTGGTGTCAAAGATATGTAGATGTGGGTGTATTTATGTTTTGTTCATGTGGTTTTTGAAATGAAAATTCAGTAAGGTATACCGATCGATCTACGTTCCGACCCTCACCTGTGGTCATGAGATTTGGCTCATGACCAGAACGAGATCGCGGGTACAAGCGGCCGAGATGAATTTCCTCCACAGGGTGGCTGGGCGCTCCCTTAGAGATAGGGTGAGGAGCTCGGTCACTCGGGAGGAGCTCGGAGTCGAGCCGCTGCTCCTCCATGTCAAAAGGAGCCAGTTGAGGTGGCTCAGGCATCTTTTCCAGATGCCCCCTGGACGCTTCACTGGAGAGGTGTTCCAGGCACGTCCCATTGGGAGGAGGCCCCGGGGAAGACCCAGGACACGCTGGAGGGACTACATCTCTCGGCTGGCTTGGGAACGCCTTGGGGTTCCCCCAGAAGAGCTGGGGGAGGTGTGTGTGGATCGGGAGGTCTGGGCGGCTTTGCTTGAGCTGCTGCCCCCGCGACCCGACTCCGGATAAAGTGGAAGAAAATGGATGGATGGATATCTTCTATTATACATTCCAAATCTAAGGTGGAACTCTACTAGTGTACACTTAGGTACATCTAAATAGCTTTAAAAAAAAGAGAGAGAGAAGGAGAAGAGCAGAGCCACTTAAGTACCTGGTCTTGAGAACCAGGGATGTCTGGAATAAATGAACCTGAATCTGAAACAATATAAATGGAAACTCATTTTGACGGAAATCCGTATACAAACAGAGGTTTTGCACCCATGCTTCTGGTCCGGTCTGCACATCTTCTCCCCTCAGCAAGACTTGGCACGTATTCACATAAAGGTGCATTAATACTGTATTTTACAGAAAAATATACCGTATTTTTCAGACTATAAGTCGCACTTTTTTTTTTTTTTTTTACATGTTTTGGCCGGGGGTGCAACCTATACTCCAGAGCGACTTATAAATGAAAAATATACCGGTAGATTCTCAATTAATTTACCGTAACAGAGTCGTTCTATGTTTTAAAATGGCCACCGGAAACGGAAATGCAATGCATCATGGGCACTGTAGCATGGCGGCTGCCCTATAGGTCACACTGGTCACGATAACCAATCAGAGAACAGAACATTGGACGCGTATTCCTCACCTCACCCAGAAAATGATTGTGAAACAGCGTGTGAAGCAAACGAACACGCTGCTTGCTGTTATTCCGGGAGGGCTAATGAAACAGCTTCAACCCTTGGCTATCAGTGTGAGCAGAGTGTTTAAGTTGACGCTGAGAGCTGTGTGGGAGCACTGGGTGAGCGACGGCGGAGGATAAGCGTCTGCACTTGGAAGAAGCTGGCATCGACACCACGGGGAGGTCATGAGCTGGGCAGGTAGGTGCTGCACGAACATCGGCAGTAGACACCTGGTGTGTACTATGGTCCACAGCGGGTAATGTGTTAGAAAAGAACCGTTCAGCGATGGTGCGGGTTATGGTTTGGCTCACAATGTAGTTCGCAAAATATAAACATATCCGTAAGTAAGATGCAGCTCACGAGAGGGCTACCATAGAAAAATAAAATTTCAACATTACTGATAACAAGACAACGGAGAAGGCCCCAAAAAATGCCACCAAAAAGAAAATCATACTCTGCAGATTACAAGTTACGACGAGTGAAATATGCATCCGAAAACGGTAGCCGTCACAATATTATCATCTGAACTTTTCATGTTAACATACCTGTATGTCCATGCGACATATTTATGGTTTATTTTTGTTTATAATGGATAAAGTGGCTGGTGCGACTTGTACTCCGGAAAATACGGTACACAACTCCTTTTTCGACTCGATTTCGATTACCAAGGCCACCGTTACTGCAGTTGCATGTAGAACTGCAGCCGGCGCAGAGCACAACATGGTGAGGAGCCAGGGGCTGTCTGCGCCCACACAGGTGCTGACCATGCTGGGCTTCCTGGCATCAGGTTTATTCCAGTGGCAGCTGGCTGATCAGTCAGGAGTGTGCCAGTCAACCATGAGCCCAGCCATGCCAGCTATGTGGAACGCAATCATCTGAATGCCATCCAGATACACCACATTCCAACATTAAAGCGCAAGTTGCAGTGAGAGTCCGTTTCTGTACTGTAACTGGAGCTGTTGACTGAACACATAAAGGTGCCCTCACATGATGAATTTGTTTTTGTTAATAGGAAACATTTTAATTCCATCAATGTTCAAATTATATGTGATGCACAAGTACGCATCTGGCAGGAGGCTAGCATGGTGCTGGCATGATGGAGGGCTGCTTGGTGTTTAAACAGTTTGTGTAATAGGGCAGCTCAGTCTCATTTGAACCCTTGCGTGATATCATGGGATTTGACCACGTCTGGGGACAGCCCCCCGTTTGCAGTACTAAAACAGCATATCTTCACATGGAAAAATGGTGTACTGTTTTGTTTTCGGCTGCAATCACTGAAGCACCAAAGTCGTGTCGGTAAGTGTTAGCCTGCACAGCTAACCAAAGTAGAATTACCTCTCGCCTACACAACTGCCTTGACATGTTTGAACTCCGGTGTCGCAGACCGAACCATCTGTCCCTAAAAATTGGTCCGCCCTGCGTCCACTGCGCATGCGTCATTTCGGAGGACAGCAGCTCATCGGAGACATTCTATTCACCCAAAGCGATCAAATGGATTAATGTGATTATTAACCATTAGATGACAAAGTAAAACCTCTTAAATCATTCTAAAGTTAGTTTTAAGGAGATTGGAGTCCATTTTAAGCAGAAACGAGGTGATACTCTGACATTTTGAAATGACCGACATGCAGTGAACGCATCAGCTAGCAGCCCGTGCAACCGCGGAGCTCTGATCATTTCCTCCATCTTTTATGATGAAATAATGCTGAAATTATGTGGAAATGATTGTTGTAGAAAAGCTTCAGATTATCTGTGGCTGAGACATATGATGATTGGAGGCAGTATGAAGCAGAAATGAGGTGATAATCGGTGAACTGCAGCTAATGACACATGCGCAGTGAAGACAGGGCAGACCAATTTTTAGGGAGGACAGTTTGCTCAGCGACACCAGGTCATAAACAAACCACAACACATGTCCACTTTCCACCACATCATCACTTTTTCTTTGCATTTTCACTTTGTTCGCTGTGTAATTTGCACGCCCCCCCCCCCCCCCCCCCCCAAAAAAAAAAAAAAAAAAAAAAAAATCACAGAGGGCTGTCCCTGGATGTAGGATTATTGTGTCATATGCATCATATTTTAACCCTTTAGCGCCCGCGCTGCCCGATTGTTTGCTTTTAATTGATGGTGGAACTGAAGCTGCTGAGTTTCTTAACAAGCCCCTAACTGTGTTCAGTATTTGTCAGTAAAAGTGTTTGTCACACACTGTCTGCTGCCGTGCACCTACTTCAGTGTGCGTGCACAGCTCTGAGCTCAGCATTTACACACACCCAGACGCACTCATTTAATTTTCATTTTACATTGTGACAAGCTGCGTGCGAGAACAGCGACCGAGCCACAGCTTTCACTGTTTTTGTACGCTGTCTCTAAAAGTTCCATTTATACACAAAAACAACAGAGACGATGGCAGACATCATCAAACACACGGCACTCCACACTTACGGTACCATCAGCATGACACAATCAAACTATCTGAATAAATTTGCATATTCACATGGAGGTGTGGCCAGGGAGGATTTGGTGCATCTGCACGTGTACTCATTTCCATGTTGATTGGGATGCACAGCCCGAATGTGTGTGGATCCATGCATACGCACACTTTGATACATGTGAATATTTTTGTGCTTAAGCCAGTTTCTTGGTTTTGGTGTATGGCACATTTTAATAGGAAATTCACACATTTCCTACCTTAGCCTAAAATTAGCCTAAACCAGATCCAGCAGGTGTCTGAGAGCATCTCTGAGCAAGGAGGGGACAGAAACTTTTATCTTTGTGAGGAGGCGGGGCTGATCCTGTTGCTAGGTGTGATGTAGTCCTCTAAGAGCTGTGATTGGATGTAACAAAATGGGAGGGAGAAATAAAAAACAAATGCGCTCTGTGCTCCTAGTTATGAATAGACAGTAAAATCAAACAATCATAGAACCTGAACTTCATTAAGACGTGTCATCATGAAAATAATTCAGTGTCATGAAGATGAAACACAGCAGAACTAAATGAACTGTTACACCGTGAAAATGTCTGAACGTACCTCATTCACATGCTGATTATCTATACATTAAAAGCATGTGTGTGAGTTTATTTTGTACATTCACTGTGAGTACATAATAGAATTGTAAATACATTAAAATGCATGCATGACACAAGAAAGTGAAAACACTTATTTCCATCGTGGTCTGTTTAAAAATTCAATGACAAAACAGAAGTAATAAAAAAATAACACCAATAATGCCGATAATAATAAAATAATGATAATAATAATAGTGTGTCAAACTTCTTATTTTATTATTGGGCCTCCAATATCAGGGCAATGCACTGGATTCAAGGTAATGATGACCTACTATCATGGGCAGTATTGGAGAAAATGTCTGTTAACGTGTCATTATGGTCCTTACTTTGTACGAGATTGCCGCTTTCAAGACCTATTTCCAACTTTACATCTAACCCACTTGTTATTCATTCACTCAAACTGTGGTACCAATTCAGAAGGCACTTTGAATTGTCTGAACTTTCTCTACTGGCGCCTCCTCAAAGACATTGCATGTTTCCAGCATCATTGACAGATGACGCATTCAACATATAGATGAACTGTGGAATAATCTCAATGTACAAACTCAACAGTGGCAATGTCTTCAGCTCTTTTGAACAACTGGTCTTTAAATTTGGCCTACTAAGGCCACATTTTTACATGTACCTGCATCTTAGAAATTTCATTTCATGTAATACAGCCTCCTTCCCATCTTGCCCTGCACCAACCCTTCTGGATGACATATTTAAGCTAAAACCAAATGCCAAACACATCATAAGTACTTCATATGAACTGCTTAACAGATACAAGATGACTACATTACAGTCACTTAAGTGCAAATGGGAGGACGTGTTAACTAAACAGATTTCTGATGAGACCTGGAGAAGCATTATTGAGAGAATTTTCTCTTCATCAATTTGTCTTAGGCATATTGTGATTCAATTCAAAGTGGTGCATCGCCTCCACTGGTCTAAAACCAGACTAAGTATGATTAGAGTCGGGCTTGACCCTACTTGTGATCACTGTAAGCAAGAACCTGCCTCTCTATTCACATGTTTTGGACTTGTTCAAAAATAAAAAAGTTTTGGAGCTGTATATCTGATGTATTCTACAAGATAAGTGGTAAACCACTGGCTCCTTGCACATTTGTTGGAATCTTCGGAGTAACTAATAGTTTACGGCTCACTGAGGCACAGGCTAATCTAGTGGCCTTTTGCACACTATTAGCCTGAAGGAGAATTTTGTTAAATTGGAAAGAGCCACAACCTCCTGTATTTGGACTTTGGGTTAAGGATGTCTTATATTACATTCAACTGGAGAAGATCAGATATACAACAAGAGGTTCAGTCCAAAAATTTTATAAAATCTGGAATCCCTGTATTACATTTTTTCAAGCGATGGAAGCAAACCAAATTGCATGAAATGTAACGGGGAATGACATGTCTGTGTGCTACATATGACATATGAATCGGTGGTATGGTTGTATTTCACTCCATTAATGTATCTTATTTCTGTAATTTAACTGTGCGGTTCTCTTTCTTTTTTTCCTTCTTCATTTTATTATTTATATATGCATATATACTATTATTTTATTTATTTATACCATTCTTATACCTGTCTGGTATATGTCGCGGGGTTTGTCGGGGGGGGGAGTTGTTTAGGAAAAAAAGAAAAATGTCTGAAAAATTTTGTGTGGCACTGTTGTAAAAATATTTCCAATAAATAAACTTTGTTTAAAAAATAATAATAATAATAATAATAATAGCGTGTATATGATAACAAGAACCTAAACAATTTATCAATCAATCAATCAACTTTTTTCTTGTATAGCGCCAAATCACAACAAACAGTTGCCCCAAGGCGCTCCACATTGCAAGGCAAGGCCATACAATAATTATGAAACACAGTCTACGTCTAAAGCAACATAACCAAGGGATGGTCCAGGGTCACCCGATCCAGCCCTAACTATAAGCCTTAGCGAAAAGGAAAGTTTTAAGCCTAATCTTAAAAGTAGAGAGGGTATCTGTCTCCCTGATCTGAATTGGGAGCTGGTTCCACAGGAGAGGAGCCTGAAAGCTGAAGGCTCTGCCTCCCATTCTACTCTTACAAACCCTAGGAACTACAAGTAAGCCCGCAGTCTGAGAGCGAAGCGCTCTAATGGGGTAATATGGTACTACGAGGTCCCTAAGATAAGATGGGACCTGATTATTCAAAACCTTATAAGTAAGAAGAAGAATTTTAAATTCTATTCTAGCATTAACAGGAAGCCAATGAAGGGAGGCCAACACGGGTGAGATATGCTCTCTCCTGCTAGTCCCCGTCAGTACTCTAGCTGCAGCATTCTGAACCAACTGAAGGCTTTTTAGGGAACTTTTAGGACAACCTGATAATAATGAATTACAATAGTCCAGCCTAGAGGAAATAAATGCATGAATTAGTTTTTCAGCATCACTCTGAGACAAGACCTTTCTGATTTTAGAGATATTGCGTAAATGCAAAAAGGCAGTCCTACATATTTGTTTAATATGCGCTTTGAATGACATATCCTGATCAAAAATAACTCCAAGATTTCTCACAGTATTACTAGAGATCAGGGAAATGCCATCCAGAGTAACGATCTGGTTAGACACCATGCTTCTAAGATTTGTGGGGCCAAGTACAATAACTTCAGTTTTATCTGAGTTTAAAAGCAGGAAATTAGAGGTCATCCATGTCTTTATGTCTGTAAGACAATCCTGCAGTTTAGCTAATTGGTGCGTATCCTCTGGCTTCATGGATAGATAAAGCTGGGTATCATCTGCGCAACAATGAAAATTTAAGCAATACCGTCTAATAATACTGCCCAAGGGAAGCATGTATAAAGTGAATAAAATTGGTCCTAGCACAGAACCTTGTGGAACTCCATAATTAACTTTAGTCTGTGAAGAAGATTCCCCATTTACATGAACAAACTGTAATCTATTAGACAAATATGATTCAAACCACCGCAGCGCAATGCCTTTAATACCTATGACATGCTCTAATCTCTGTAATAAAATTTTATGGTCAACAGTATCAAAAGCAGCACTGAGGTCCAACAGAACAAGCACAGAGATAAGTCCACTGTCCGAAGCCATAAGAAGATCATTTGTAACCTTCACTAATGCTGTTTCTGTACTATGATGAATTCTAAAACCTGACTGAAACTCTTCAAATAGACCATTCCTCTGCAGGTGATCAGTTAGCTGTTTTACAACTACCCTCTCAAGAATCTTTGAGAGAAAAGGAAGGTTGGAGATTGGCCTATAATTAGCTAAGATAGCTGGGTCAAGTGATGGCTTTTTAAGTAATGGTTTAATTACTGCCACCTTAAAGGCCTGTGGTACATAACCAACTAACAAAGATAGATTGATCATATTTAAGATTGAAGCATTAAATAATGGTAGGACTTCCTTGAGCAGCCTGGCAGGAATGGGGTCTAATAAGCATGTTGATGGTTTGGATGAAGTAACTAATGAAAATAACTCAGACAGAACAATCGGAGAGAAAGAGTCTAACCAAATACCGGCATCACTGAAAGCAGCCAAAGATAACGATACATCTTTGGGATGGTTATGAGTAATTTTTTCTCTAATAGTCAAACTTTTGTTAGCAAAGAAAGTCATGAAGTCATTACTAGTTAAAGTTAATGGAATACTCAGCTCAATAGAGCTCTGACTCTATTGAGCTAATAAATACATTAAGGCAGTAAATTAACATAAAACATAATTAACAGGAAAAAAGGGTTCTTCTAGAAGCTGTTGTGTGGTCTAAGGTTCTAAAAACATTCTGAACTCACACACCGTTCCAACTCATTGAAGAAACTGCTTAATTTATTACCTCCCTTGAAAAATGTCAGCTATCCATTTTATAAACACTACTCAATCTAGAGCCCGTGGATCCCCAAGGACAACACACTCACCGTGCTGGTAATTGTGCACACGCAGCAAGTGTGAGAAGCACTGGTCTGTGGTGTAATCCAAAGCGAGAGCAGAGATTGCAGCACACAAGCAAAGTTCTTCTCAATCAGGTGTGTTTAGTCTACTGCTGCTGGCATTGCTTACTTTGATACGAACAATTGTACAGAGTTTACAGTTTGTATAGAGTTTAGAATGCTCTTTACTGGCATTATACAAAATGTACAATGACACTGGAGAGGGCATCTCCTTTGTCAGTGCAAACAGATGAAGTACAAAACAAAAGGTATAAATAGTTATAAGCATAAAATCCTACAGGACAGTGCAATGAAAATCTCTATATAAAAGGTAAGAATATATTTATTTATAATATACATACATACATACATACATGTATTTACATTTATCCCATAGCCAGGTACCGTAATGTTGTGGTGACCTTCATCTCAGGTGTTATTACATCACTACGCTGGGTGGGAAAAGTCAGCTCATTCCTGATGAAGTCAACCACAAACATTATTCTTGCACCATGAAGCTGGAAACGTGTTACTGAATCACTGTCATTCAACATATGGAGAATGTCTCTGCTTCCTATCTGTCTTTTCCACCATCTTCTCTGTTTAAGACACTCTTAGGCTTCTTAAAAGTCCTCCTCCCTCCTAACAGTTTGGCACCTTAGGAGCTCTCTTAAGGCCTAAGGTGCTTTGTGAACATTTATCTTACCAAGGGAAAATCCTAAGAAATAGCTAAGAATTCGAGAAATTCTCAGGTTTTTCTTAGAATACCATCACTAGGAGCTACTTTTAGCCTTAGGCTGCTTCGTAGATACGGGCTCGTCCCGATCTGCAAACACAAACAAAACCAACAACAACAAGAAAAAAGATTTTCACTGAGAAACACCTGCTAAAACGTCTGCAGAGCTACACGGGTCACATGACACACAGGCTGGACAATAACAATATGTACGAAAGACTACACCCAAAAATAAGACATTTACTGGAAAAATAGTACATGTGCACCAGCAGTATTTCTCTGCACAATTTAACCTCAGACATATGAAGCAGGAGTGAGGGATGGACATACGGAAAGTCAGGAAGTGCAAGACAGACAACATGTGACTCTGCTATTTCCACAGGAAGTAAAAAATTAAGGTCGTGGATACAGTTACGGTCACCATAATTATGTGTTGGTAGGTTATTATTATTACAGCAGTGACGTAACATTTTTACCCTCACCTTAATAGTCCAAATAACCCAAATCTTACATGAACCCCCAAAAATAACTGAAACCAGAAATGTTGGTTGATATGAAGGGAGTTTAAAAAAAAACAAAACAAAACATAAGGTTTTCCATCGGGGCCTCCAACCCGTCTCCCGCATGAGCGGAAAGGAGGACTTACCGCTCTACTAACAAGGAGCTAGAAACACACACCGAGTCGCACAGCATCACTTAGCCTACAGAGAGACTAGAGCCCCACGACTCAGAGTTACAGCTGCCATAACGGTAACCGCCTCAAAAAATAAAATGATACATATAATTATTAAATAAATAAAACTGACAGACACTAAGTGAAAATAATATTTTTAACTCTGCTACATCTGGAGTGGAAAAGTTTATGAAAGCATCTTAAACCTGCTCGCTTTTGCAGACAGCCTCAAGTGGCCAGTCCAAAAACTGCAACTTTTTCTTCTTCCTGGGGAGCTTCAGCGTGCCAAAGCTTACCACTGGCAGTGACACCAGCGTGCACAGAAAGGCGTACCGGGATGTCACCAGGGCTCTCCCTAAGCAATGGAATCGTGGCACAGTGCCACATTGTTTCAATCTCAGTGCCACCATGACCTTTTTCAAGTTTAGCGTGTTCACTCTGTTTTCTCTGGTAATTTTGCATAGATTTATTGAAATTCGTCAACTTGCAGCCACATGGAGCGATTTCTCTTGTCTCAGTTTCTTTTCCTGTGTAATCTTGTAAAGCAGGCATCTCGTACAATACTTGCACGTCATTGGTCTGGTTAACTGTCACTCAAAAAAAGCGCTGTTATTGGTGGAATATCCAATGTCACGCAAAGGCTCAAGAGCACCATCTGTGTGGGGAAAATTCATAAAAACTTTCAGTAGACTGTTTGCATGAATCATGATGAAGCGTAAGCGATGCACAAAGCCTGCGGATCAAAGGACTATTTTCACCCTGCTCAGAGTGCCGCTCTCATTGGACTGACATCTCTGCTATTTTGGCATTGTGGGATAGCTCGCGCCCACAGGTTGAGCTTGCCGGACTACTTTCGCCACCCTGCTCAGAGTGCCGCTCTCGTTGGAGCGACAACAGGCAGAACATGTCTCTTTGTCCCAGATTGAGCTCTTTCAGTGCAGCTTCTTGTTCTGACGTAAACACCAATTTAACACCCAAGTCTTTCGTCGCCAACTGTAAATGGTCATCAAAACATTACAACTGTATCTTTTTGAACTCTTCCGCATCAAACTCCATCGTGTCAATGTTTACAATGTGCTTGAGCAAAAACAGGGGAAGTTGCTCATAAACTTTTAAGTTTCTTAAATATTTATTACAGCGACTCTTAAAACTTCAGTTATCTTTATAATTTTATTAATTTTAGAATTGATTTAGATGAGATATACTCATTATCCCGCAGGAATATATCACAATTATCTGGGAACTACTTTTTGTGCAGGAATTCATCAAGCACGTCGGCTGCGTACTGACACCGAATACCCAGAAACAGTTGTTCGGCCATAACGAGAGCGTCCATTTTTAGCCTGTCATAAGCTAAGCTAGTGGAGCTCGTGAGAGCGTGGGACTATTTTGTTGGGTTTTTATGCCATCTCCGGCAGTAACCAACATCCATCAAACTGAGAACTGCTGCAGTCGAAAACCACAGGGGAACGCTCATTAGTGCTGAGATGGAAGAAAAGCTCACGCTCTTGCTGAGAAAACAGCTTAAATTCACTTACTACTGTTAAAAATAAAACATAAAAGTATAGAAAAAAAAAGCATGCAACATACAAATACAACATGTAAATAAGCAAGCTCAATACATGCGTGTAAGTTTATCATTTGTTGTTTTTTTCAATTTGTGGGCAACTAAGAATCTTTTTTTCAGACGATGTTTTTCAAGTCTCTTCAGCTTATGAAGTTTATATATATATATATATATATATATATATACATACATACAGTGGTGGCCAAGTGGAAGGCTCCTGGTTTAAACCTCACCGCTGCCACCTTTCTCCATGTGGAGCTCAGGAAGGGCACCCGGCATAATAGTTGTGCCTAATCAACATACAGATACACCTTGGATATGTTGTGGTGGCCTCGAATGATAAAGGAGCAGCCAAAAGGACTTACTTGTATGTTGTGGATGAAGGTCTGATCTTCCCCACACACTTGATCTAACACCACAGAAATACGGGTCACGGCAACGTCACTTTCTCGAGGTCGGCGCTAAGTCACCACGGCAAAGTGGTCAATCCGAATGCGAGAATTTGTGCTTCCGTGACTAAAGATGCAGTTGGTCTGTGTTTGTTGAAGAGTAACTTTAAGAAGAGGAGAAAATGCAAAAAGAAGAAAATGTGCAGCTGTCAATCACACAGGCCACGCCCCGTCACCGGCAGCTAGCCGGCTAAGCTTGTTAGCTCCTCACCTTTCAGCGAACCTCTGAATCCGGATCAGCACAGACTGTGGAGGCGGGTTCTTTACCGAGGCTATATTACATTAAACGTCGACGCAGACCGTGAAAACGAATTCTTTACCAAGGTTAAATTAAACTTCTTCAGACAAAAGCAGCGCCACATTCATATTCTCTTCTTCGGCTAATTTGTCTTCCTCTGGGTTGAATTGCAGTTGACAAACTACCTTACATGTGAATTACCGCCCCCTACTGGACTGGAGTACAGAGCAGAAGATTGGCAGAAAACGAAATTTAAAAATATATTAATCATTAATACCTGAAAATAGTCCTTCATTTGCACACAGGGTTTGTGATCCACAAACGGTCATTTTGTGTGTGTTTGTTTTTACAAATAAATGTGTATTTGTACATATATTATTTTTTTCATTTGTAAAAAAAAAAAAAGGCATTTGCAAAACTGAAAATTCTGTTTGTGAAGTGTGATTCCTCATTTGTGGATCACCAATCACACGCATTCATCATTCGTTCACTAATTTTGAGACATTCTGAGCACAGAACACTGCCATCTACTGAATGACATTTTGATGACTTCGCTTGTGTTGAACGTGGCAAAAGAGGGGGATTTCTATGTCACTATCTGGCTTTTCGAGAGGCCAGCCAGGAAAAAGCAAAACACTCAGTCTGGGAATCTTATTCATGGACAGCCACCTGTTGGCTGTTCTCCTTTTTCAGCACAGGACTTTCTGGACTATTTCGAAAAGAAAATAGAAGATATTAGGTTGAGCACATCTCAGCATACTTTGGCCCAATCATTGTATTCAGCTACGGAGCTGGGGACTACTACTGAGGTGCTACCTAGATTCACAGAATTTAACAGTATCTCACAAGGTGTGCTGACGAAACTCGTGATGTCTACTAGAAGCACAACTTGTTTATTTGATCCTATACCAACAAAACTGTTTAAGGATCTTTGGCCCATTCTTGGGCCGACTGTGCTGGAAATTGTTAACCTTTCTTTAAACTCTGGATCTGTTCCAAATTGTTTTAAATCTGCAGTGGTTAAACCACTACTCAAGAAATCTAATCTTGATCTTGGTGAATTGAAAAATTATAGGCCGATATCAAAGCTATCATTCTGCTCTAAAATTCTGGAAAAGGTGGTTTCACGGCAGCTTGTGGACTATCTTACTGAGAATGACCTTTTTGAGCCACTGCAGTCTGCTTTTAGAAGACATCACTCCACAGAAACAGCACTTATTAAAGTAGTTAACGATCTTCTGCGAGCAATGGACTCGGATACTACTACAGCATTGGTGTTGTTGGATCTCAGTGCTGCGTTTGACACAGTTGATCATCATATTCTACTTGATAGGCTAGAAAACTGTTTTGGGATTACTGGAACTGGTCTTGTGTGGCTGACGTCTTATCTGTCTGGTCGTTCCCATTGTGTTTTGTGCAATGACACTACCTCTGACTTTAAGGGCATGAAGTTCGGGGTTCTGCAGGGATCCGTTCTGGGTCCCCTGCTTTTTTCCCTGTATATGGCACCCCTTGGGAACATTTTGCGGCGTTTCGGGGTTGCTTTTCATTGTTATGCTGATGATACTCAGTTGTATATGCCGATAGCTGCTGGAAATCCTGTCCACATAAAATCTTTACAGGACTGTCTTGCAGCAGTGAGAAGTTGGATGTCTAGCAACTTTCTACTTTTGAACTCTGATAAGACTGAAATGATGGTTCTTGGTCCAGCAAGACAACTGCACCAATTTGATCAGCTGGCGCTTAGCCTAGGTTCATGTGTTATACATCATACTGACAAAGTGAGGAACCTTGGGGTAATCTTTGATGCTACGTTGTCCTTTGACCTCCACATTAGGGACATTATGAGGACTGCTTTCTTTCATCTGAGAAATATAGCAAAGATTCGCCCCATCCTGTTTATGGCTGATGCTGAGACTCTGATTCACGCATTTGTCTCTTCTAGATTGGATTATTGTAATGCTTTATTCTCTGGCCTGCCGCAGTCTAGCATTCGAGGACTTCAGTTGGTGCAGAATGCTGCTGCCAGAATTTTGACACAAAGTACTTGTAGAAGGTTTGACCACATTACTCCCATTCTGGCATCCCTTCATTGGCTACCGGTTTCTGCCAGATTGGATTTTAAAATTTTATTGTTGGTTTATAAAATTGTTCATGGACTGGTGCCTTCCTACTTGGCGGACTTGGTTAAGCCTTACGTACCTGCAAGGCCTTTGCGTTCACAGGGCGCAGGGCTTCTGTGTGTTCCAAGGATGAACAAAACGTCTCTGGGGTATAGAGCCTTCTCCTACCGTGGTCCGGCTCTTTGGAATGATCTACCTGCTGTTATTCGGCAGTCTGACACGGTGGAGATTTTTAAATCAAGACTGAAGACCCACTTTTTTAGACTGTCTTATCATTAATTTTTTAATCTGTTTGTGTTTGCTTTGTAATTTCTTTTTATTCTACTGTGTTTTATCTTTTAACTGTGCTTTTCTTGCTTTTAATTTTGATTTTAGATTAATTTGTGTTGTTGTGAATTATGTGAAGCGCCTTGGGGCGACTTTGTCATGATTTGGCGCTATATAAATTAATAAATTGAAATTGAATCATAAGAGGAGGGACAGATATCACCCACTGATCTGTACATCACCCCACTGTTCAGAGCTACAGTGCGTAGAGGGGGAAGTGATCAGATGGAGACTCAGAAAACATCCATCCATCCATCCATACATACATTTTCTTCCGCTTTATCCGGAGTCGGATCGCAGGGGCAGCAGCTCAAGCAAAGCCGCCCAGACCTCCCGATCCACACACACCTCCTCCAGCTCCTCCGGGGGAACCCCAAGGCGTTCCCAAGCCAGCCGAGAGATGTAGTCCCTCCAGCGTGTCCTGGGTCTTCCCCGGGGCCTCCTCCCAATGGGATGTGCCCGGAACACCTCTCCAGCGAGGCGTCCAGGGTGCATCCGGAAAAGATGCCCGAGCCACCTCAACTGACTCCTTTCGACGTGGAGGAGCAGCGGCTCAACTCCGAGCTCCTCCCGAGTGACCGAGCTCCTCACCCTATCTCTAAGGGAGCGCCCAGCCACCCTGCGGAGGAAATTCATCTCGGCCGCGTGTACTCGCGATCTCGTTGGTCATGAGCCAAATCTCATGACCATAGGTGAGGATCAGAACGTAGATCGATCGGTAAATCGAGAGCTTTGCCCCCCTACTCAGCTCTCTCTTCACCACGACGGTCCGATACAGCGACCGCATCACTGCAGATGATGCACCGATCCGTCTATCAATCTCACGCTCCATCCGTCCCTCACTCGTGAACAAGACCCCAAGATACTTAAACTCCTCCACTTGAGGCAAGGACACTCCACCGACCTGAAGCGGGCAAAGCACCTTTTTCCGGTCAAGAACCATGGCCTCGGATTTGGAGGTGCTGATTTTCATCCCGGACGCTTCACACTCGGCTGCAAACCGCCCCAGTGCACGCTGAAGGTCCTGATTTGACGAAGCCAACAGAACCACATCGTCCGCAAACAGCAGAGACGAGATTCTGTGGTTCCCAAACCAGACCCCCTATACACCCTGGCTGCGCCTAGAAATTCTGTCCATAAAAATAATGAACAGAACCGGTGACAAAGGGCAGCCCTGGCGGAGGCCAACGTGCACTGAAAACAGGTTTGACTTACTACCAGCAATGCGAACCAAGCTCCTGCTGCGGTCGTACAGGGACCGGATAGCCCTTAGCAAAGGACCCCGGACCCCATACTCCCGGAGCACTCCCCACAGGGTGCCCCGAGGGACAAGGTCGAATGCCTTCTCCAGATCCACAAAACACATGTGGACTGGTTGGGCGAACTCCCATGAACCCTCAAGCACCCGATGGAGGGTGTAAAGCTGGTCCAGTGTGCCACGACCAGGATGAAAACCACACTGCTCCTCCTGAATCCGAGGTTCGACCATTGGTCGAATTCTCCTCTCCAGTACTCTGGAATAGACCTTACCGGGAAGGCTGAGAAGTGTGATCCCCCTATAGTTGGAACACACCCTCCGGTCCCCCTTCTTAAACAGAGGGACCACCACCCCGGTCTGCCAATCCAGAGGCACTGTGCCCGATCGCCACGTGATGTTGCAGAGGCGTGTCAGCCAAGACAGTCCCACAACATCCAGAGACTTAAGGTACTCAGGACGGACTTCATCCACCCCAGGAGCCTTGCCACCGAGGAGCTTTCTAACCACCTCGGTGACTTCGGCCTGGGTAATGGATGAGTCCGCCTCTGAGTCCCCAGTCTCTGCTTCCTCTTCGGAAGACGTGACAATGGGATTGAGGAGATCCTCGAAGTACTCCTTCCATCGCCCGACATCATCCCCAGTCAGGGTCAACAGCTCCCTACCCGCACCGTAAACAGTGCTGGTGGAGAGCTGTTTCCGCCTCCTGAGGCGTAGGATGGTTTGCCAGAATCTCTTCGAGGCCGACCGATAGTCCTCCTCCATGGCCTCCCCGAACTCCTCCCAGACCTGAGTTTTTGCCTCTGCGACCGCACGGGCTGTGGCACGCTTGGCCTGCCGGTACCTGTCAGCTGCCTCTGGGGTCCCACCTACCAACAAAGATAAGTAGAACTCCTTCTTCAGCTTGATGGCATCCCTTACTTCCGGTGTCCACCACCGGGTTCGGGGATTGCCGCCGCGACAGGCACCAGAGACCTTGCGACCACAGCTACGAGCGGCCGCATCGACAATGGAGGTGGAGAACATGGTCCACTCGGACTCCATGTCTCCAACCCAGTGGCGGTCCTAGAGTGATTTACTCCCCAGGCGAAACCCCCTGCGTGGCCCCCCCCGCGCACACTAACGTGGCCATCACCTCCGCCCAACCACCCATGAAAACGCTAATGTCGTCCAGAACACCCACAATCCCACAAATTACCTCACAACAGCTACACTGCGTGTACAATTATTAGGCAAGTTGTATTTTTGAGGATTAATTTTATTATTGTACAACTGCAGTGCTCTTGGTGAGTCCAAAATGTTAATAAAACCTCAAGCCTGAACATTTAAGTAGTAAAAGTGAAGTTTTGGCTTTTTTAAGAGAATATCTCTATGTGCACCATTCACCCGTGCACCGGGTGAATAATGTTATAATTTTGTCATCTTTAAGGCCTTTACTGGCCAGCCACACAGTGGCGTACTTTGATGCATGTGATGGAGTATTGTCTTGCATGAAAATGAAAGTCTTCTTGAAAGATGCAAACTTTCTTCTGCACCACTGCTTCTAAAAATTGGCAGTAGGTCTGAGAGTTGATTTTGAGCCCATTTTCAACCCGAAAGGGTCCAACTACAGTATGCCACCCGACTTAAACACGATTGAGAACATTTGGGCCCTTCTGAAGAAGGAAATTTACAGTGAAGGTAAACAGTACACCTCTCTGAAAAGTGTCTGGGAGGCTGTGGTTGCGGCTGCACAAAAAGTTGATTCAGACCAGATCAAGAAACTGACAGAGTCCATGAATGGAAGGCTTGTGACTATTATTGCACAATAGGGTGGCTACATTGGTCACTGAGGGTTTTTCTTTTTTCTTTTTTTTAAAATTTCAGATATGTTTGTTTGTAAATTTTGAGTTTGTTTATTATTCTCACTTTAACAAGTGAAAATAAACAAGTGAGATGGAAAAATCTTCGTTTGTCATTTAGTTGCCTGATAATGGTGCACATAGAGATATTCTCTTAAAAAAGCCAAAACTTCACTTTTACTACTTAAATGTTCAGGCTTGAGGTTTTGTTAACATTTTGGACTGACCAAGAGCAGTGTGTGTGTGTGTGTGTGTGTGTGTGTGTGTGTGTGTGTGTGTGTGTGTGTGTGTGTGTGTGTGTGTGTGTGTGTGTGTGTGTGAGAGAGAAAGGTAATGTGTGTGTGTGTGTTTGTGTGAAGGTGTGAAGGTTCGAGGAGCACTCAGACGGAGCACGCCGTGCTCCTCTCCCGGTCGGCATCTCTTCATCGGTCATCCCACCGGACCCACACTCCTCTTGATGCGTCCGTTCGTCCCTCCTCGTGCCACGGAACATCACGCTGCACCCCTTTTCTCTCTCCCTTTTCTTTTATCTCACTTTACCGACACCAAACCTCTGCGCGGCACGCGTATTGCGCACCTCCGAGCCGCAAACAGGCGACAAAAAACGATAACAAAAGGTGTTTGTGCGCACTGTGAAAACCACGTAGTTCCTCTTTGTTAACTCTGCACAGGTGCCAGATGCGCGCTTCCCACCTTGGGACGGGGGGGGGGGGGGATGGGGCGCCGCTCTGCGTAATGTAATCACAAACCCCCCCATCAGGACAACCCCCACCCCATTTTTTTTTTACCTTTTCTTTTTACCATTTTTTTTCCGCACGATCATGACCCCCCCCCCCCCCCCCGCGATGCCAAGGTGGCTGCCCGGTCTGGCCCGCCTCCAGGACCGCCCCTGCTCCAACCTTCCCCGGGATCTGGGAGAAGCTCTCCCGGAGGTGGGAGTTGAAGACCTCGCTGACAGAGGGTACCGCCAGTTGTTCCCGGCAGACCCTCACGATACGTTTGGGCCTGCCAGGTCTGACCGGCTTCCTCCCCTCCCAGCGGATCCAACTCACCACCAGGTGGTGATCGGTCGACAGCTCTGCTCCTCTCTTCACTCGAGTGTCCGAGACACGTGGCAGAAGGTCAGATGATATGACTACAAAGTCGATTATCAACTTCCGGCTCAGGGTGTCCTGGTGCCACGTGCACTTATGGACAACCTTGTGAACATGATGTTCGTGATGGACAAACTGTAACTAGCACAGAAGTTCAACAACTGAACACCACTTGGGTTCAGATCGGGGAGGCCATGCTTCCCGATCACCCCCCTCCAGGTCTCACTGTCGCCGCCCACGTGGGCGTTGAAATCCCCAGGAGAACAATGGAGTCCCCAGTCGGAGCGCTATCTAGTATCCCTCCCAGGGACTCCAGGAAGGTCGGGTACTCTGCACTGCTGCTCGGCCCATAGGCCGAGACCACGGTGAGAGACCTGTCCGCGACCCGAAGGCGTAGGGACGTGACCCTCTCGTTCACCGGTGTGAACTCCAACACATGGCGACTGAGCTGGGGAGCAATAAGCAATGCGACCCCAGCTCTCCACCTCTCCCCATGGGCAACGCCAGAAAAATGAAGTGTCCAGCCCCTCTCCAGGAGTTGGGTAGAAGAGCCCAAGCTGTGCGTGGAGGTGAGCCTGACTATCTCTAGTCGGTATCTCTCAATCTCCCGCCCAAGCTCAAGCTCCTTCCCCCCCAGCGAGGTGAGATTCCATGTCCCAACAGCCAGGGGCTGTGAGCATGGACCGGGCCGCCGGGCTCAGAAAACATCATTTCCCATAATGCCTTTTGGCGCGAGTCAGTTAACAGGCAAACCTTCAGAATTAGTGCTTTACTTTACAAGATATGTATATTTTCACCTTGTAAAAATAACAGAGTTGCAGTTTAAAATTATCTTTGTTTTTAAATGAAACCATGAGTGAAACTGGTTGGATGATTCTGTAAGAGCAATTGTGACGCTATGTTTCTGAGTTCATGGCCACGCCTACATCATGTGACAGTGGATGGTAAATATTAATTATGTATATATCAATACATCTATCCCTCTATGAACATGGTGGTATAGTTTGGAGTATTTTATGACAAACACCTTGTTGGGGAAAGTGTAGTGACACGGACCCACAACAGGGGGCGCAAATGAACGGTCAATAGATGAGCCAAAAGGTAACAATTTAATGTTGTGAATGTGTACGACGACTATACAGACAATCTCAGAATATGATAGCAGTCAATACACAAAGGTGACGTGTGGGCAGGCTCAAGGATAGAAGACGTCTGTCCGGAGAAGAGCCGGAACCGCACGATTTCCGCCGCCACCGAACCTGGTGAATACTGGAGCCGCCAAGTCCCGAATTCCCAGGTGATCACCGTCCCCGACTGTCGGATCTGGTACTGCTGGTGAGGAGCACAAACAGTGAGATGTGGGTGTGTGCACACCCAGTAACAAAAACAGTCAGAAGGTGGAAAGTCACCTCCACCTCTAATCACACACTCGTGCAGCTCCTGTTAACCACTTATCTGATTGGAGTGTGAAGCGAAGCCGTCGCTGATCACACCAAACGCCAATCCCACAGATAAGGAAACACTTACAGGAAAACAGCTGCAAAGAAGTTCAGACTGTTAGTCAGTGTTTTCAGTTTAGCAGAGAATTACCTTCACAGGTAGATGATATCTCGGCAATGAGGTGGAGATGACATCCGGGTTTTATGGAGTAGTATGATGAAGTATAGATGGGTGACAGCTGTCATGAGATGATGAGTGACAGCTGTCACCCCCGGCTGTGTCCGTGGCGGCAGCGCCCTCTCGTGCCTGAAGCCCACACTTCAGGCAGGGCGCCCTCTGGTGGTGGGCCAGCAGTACCTCCTCTTCTGGCGGCCCACACAACACACCTAGAACAATCCTTCTGTTGCAGTGGACATGCTGAGTGAAAATCAGCAGATTTAATGTTGTATGCTAACGGCATAACATTTATTGTGTGATAAAAAAAAATTGTACAGATATCAGCGGACCTGATCAGGTCATCACAGACCTGAATAATGAAATGTTGTGATGATTTATACTTTAAACTGAAAAATATATATCTTACACTTATTTTTATTTTAATAATACTTTTTAAATGATCATAAAATTCAAGAAGAAACACTGAATTTTCAGTTTCAAAATATATTTTTTCAATCGTTTTTTATTTTCAGATTACAAAACTTTTGGCTTGGATGTAGCTCCATACACCAAGTTAAAAAAAATGAAAATAAAAAATAAAATAATGGTTAATTTGCTCTGTTTCTGACCCGCACCACACTGTGTAGTACCAACCCAAGCCACATGGTGGAAACGGGGCTGTCAGCATACGCTGGTTAATTGTCAAGGTGTGACAGCTGCTTTAATTTATTAGACGTACGCCAGAGTTTTTAAAACGGTCAGCATACACAGGCTAAGTTGTCAAGGTGTGACAGGGCCTTAAAGCTGACCATGTTTGTGTGTTTGCGCATGTGCAAGCAAGAGCCAAAATCAGAATTTCTGATTTTGGCTCTTGCTTGCCTCTACTGGTGGTTGGCTCTCACTGCGGTATTGTATCACTTCCTGTTCCGGAGCACAGCGGTGTTTTGCTGTATCTGTTAGCTGTTTAATCTGCGCAGTTAGATTGATCTAGTTACCTAGATAACGATTTGTTTCACAGTGTAATCTTCACGTGCCTTAACTAAAGCACTCCCTCTGCTGAATCACCTCTAAATTATTTACACATTATTCACTTTGTGTGTTTTTAGGAATCCGCTAGCTTAGCGCAGCTACTAGCTCTTAGCCGGTTTAGCATGGCGGCTTCTCCTGTCTCTCCCGCACTTTTCTGCTCTGGGTGTGAAATGTTTAGTTATTCCTCGGCCTCCTTTAGCAGTAATGGTACTTGTAATAAGTGTAGCTTATTCGTAGCTTTGGAGGCCAGGCTGGGCAAATTGGAGACTCGGCTCCACACCGTGGAAAATTCTACAGCTAGCCAGGCCCCTGTAGTCGGTGCAGACCAAGGTAGCTTAGCCGCCATTAGTTTCCCTCTGGCAGATCCCGAGCAGCCAGGAAAGCAGGCCGACTGGGTGACTGTGAGGAGGAAGCGTAGCCCTAAACAGAAGCCCGTGTACACCGCTAACCCGTTCACATTTCTAACCGTTTTTCCCCACTCAGCGACACACCCGCCGAGGATCAAACTCTGGTTATTGGCGACTCTGTTTTGAGAAATGTGAAGTTAGCGACACCAGCAACCATAGTCAATTGTCTTCCGGGGGCCAGAGCAGGCGACATTGAAGGAAATTTGAAACTGCTGGCTAAGGCTAAGCGTAAATTTGGTAAGATTGTAATTCACGTCGGCAGTAATGACACCCGGTTACGCCAATCGGAGGTCACTAAAATTAACATTGAATCGGTGTGTAACTTTGCAAAAACAATGTCGGACTCTGTAGTTTTCTCTGGGCCCCTCCCCAATCGGACCGGGAGTGACATGTTTAGCCGCATGTTCTCCTTGAATTGCTGGCTGTCTGAGTGGTGTCCAAAAAATGAGGTGGGCTTCATAGATAATTGGCAAAGCTTCTGGTGAAAACCTGGTCTTGTTAGGAGAGACAGCATCCATCCCACTTTGGATGGAGCAGCTCTCATTTCTAGAAATCTGGCCAATTTTCTTAAATCCTCCAAACCGTGACTATCCAGGGTTGGGACCAGGAAGCAGAGTTGTAGTCTTACACACCTCTCTGCAGCTTCTCTCCCCCTGCCATCCCCTCATTACCCCATCCCCGTAGAGACGGTGCCTGCTCCCAGACCACCAATAACCAGCAAAAATCTATTTAAGCATAAAAATTCAAAAAGAAAAAATAATATAGCACCTTCAACTGCACCACAGACTAAAACAGTTAAATGTGGTCTATTAAACATTAGGTCTCTCTCTTCTAAGTCCCTGTTAGTAAATGATATAATAATTGATCAACATATTGATTTATTCTGCCTCACAGAAACCTGGTTACAGCAGGATGAATATGTTAGTTTAAATGAGTCAACACCCCCGAGTCACACTAACTGCCAGAACACTCATAGCACGGGCCGAGGCGGAGGATTAGCAGCAATCTTCCATTCCAGCTTATTAATTAATCAAAAACCCAGACAGAGCTTTAATTCATTTGAAAGCTTGACTCTTAGTCTTGTCCATCCAAATTGGAAGTCCCAAAAACCAGTTTTCTTTGTTGTTATCTATCGTCCTCCTGGTCGTTACTGTGAGTTTCTCTGTGAATTTTCAGAACTTTTGTCTGACTTAGTGCTTAGCTCAGATAAGATAATTATAGTGGCCGATTTTAACATCCACACAGATGCTGAGAATGACAGCCTCAACACTGGTATGGAAATTGAAGACTTAACAGTATTCCCTGAAAACTCCCTTCTGTCTGATCATTTCTTAATAACATTTACATTTACTCTGATGGACTACCCAGCAGTGGGGAATAAGTTTCATTACACTAGAAGTCTTTCAGAAAGCGCTGTAACTAGGTTTAAGGATATGATTCCTTCTTTATGTTCTCTAATGCCATATACCAACACAGTGCAGAGTAGCTACCTAAACTCTGTAAGTGAGATAGAGTATCTCGTCAATAGTTTTACATCCTCATTGAAGACAACTTTGGATGCTGTAGCTCCTCTGAAAAAGAGAGCTTTAAATCAGAAGTGCCTGACTCCGTGGTATAACTCACAAACTCGCAGCTTAAAGCAGATAACCCGTAAGTTGGAGAGGAAATGGCGTCTCACTAATTTAGAAGATCTTCACTTAGCCTGGAAAAAGAGTCTGTTGCTCTATAAAAAAGCCCTCCGTAAAGCTAGGACATCTTACTACTCATCACTAATTGAAGAAAATAAGAACAACCCCAGGTTTCTTTTCAGCACTGTAGCCAGGCTGACAAAGAGTCAGAGCTCTATTGAGCCGAGTATTCCTTTAACTTTAACTAGTAATGATTTCATGACTTTCTTTGCTAATAAAATTTTAACTATTAGTGAAAAAATTACTCATAACCATCCCAAAGACGTATCGTTATCTTTGGCTGCTTTCAGTGATGCCGGTATTGGGTTAGACTCTTTCTCTCAGATTGTTCTGTCTGAGTTATTTTCATTAGTTACTTTATCCAAACCATCAACATGTCTATTAGACCCCATTCCTACCAGGCTGCTCAAGGAAGCCCTACCATTATTTAATGCTTTGATCTTAAATATGATCAATCTATCTTTATTAGTTGGCTATGTACCACAGGCTTTTAAGGTGGCAGTAATTAAACCATTACTTAAAAAGCCATCACTTGACCCAGCTATCTTAGCTAATTATAGGCCAATCTCCAACCTTCCTTTTCTCTCAAAAATTCTTGAAAGGGTAGTTGTAAAACAGCTAACTGATCATCTGCAGAGGAATGGTCTATTTGAAGAGTTTCAGTCAGGTTTTAGAATTCATCATAGTACAGAAACAGCATTAGTGAAGGTTACAAATGATCTTCTTATGGCCTCAGACAGTGGACTCATCTCTGTGCTTGTTCTGTTAGACCTCAGTGCTGCTTTTGATATTGTTGACCATAAAATTTTATTACAGAGATTAGAGCATGCCATAGGTATTAAAGGCACTGCGCTGCGGTGGTTTGAATCATATTTATCTAATAGATTACAATTTGTTCATGTAAATGGGGAATCTTCTTCACAGACTAAGGTTAATTATGGAGTTCCACAAGGTTCTGTGCTAGGACCAATTTTATTCACTTTATACATGCTTCCCTTAGGCAGTATTATTAGACGGCATTGCTTAAATTTTCATTGTTACGCAGATGATACCCAGCTTTATCTATCCATGAAGCCAGAGGACACACACCAATTAGCTAAACTGCAGGATTGTCTTACAGACATAAAGACATGGATGACCTCTAATTTCCTGCTTTTAAACTCAGATAAAACTGAAGTTATTGTACTTGGCCCCATAAATCTTAGAAACATGGTGTCTAACCAGATCCTTACTCTGGATGGCATTACCCTGACCTCCAGTAATACTGTGAGAAATCTTGGAGTCATTTTTGATCAGGATATGTCATTCAAAGCGCATATTAAACAAATATGTAGGACTGTTTTGCATTTACGCAATATCTCTAAAATTAGAAAGGTCTTGTCTCAGAGTGATGCTGAAAAACTAATTCATGCATTTATTTCCTCTAGGCTGGACTATTGTAATTCATTATTATCAGGTTGTCCTAAAAGTTCCCTGAAAAGCCTTCAGTTAATTCAAAATGCTGCAGCTAGAGTACTGACGGGGACTAGAAGGAGAGAGCATATTTCACCCATATTGGCCTCTCTTCATTGGCTTCCTGTTAATTCCAGAATAGAATTTAAAATTCTTCTTCTTAGTTACAAGGTTTTGAATAATCAGGTCCCATCTTATCTTAGGGACCTCGTAGTACCATATCACCCCAATAGAGCGCTTCGCTCTCAGACTGCAGGCTTACTTGTAGTTCCTAGGGTTTGTAAGAGTAGAATGGGAGGCAGAGCCTTCAGCTTTCAGGCTCCTCTCCTGTGGAACCAGCTCCCAATTCAGATCAGGGAGACAGACACCCTCTCTACTTTTAAGATTAGGCTTAAAACTTTCCTTTTTGCTAAAGCTTATAGTTAGGGCTGGATCAGGTGACCCTGAACCATCCCTTAGTTATGCTGCTATAGACTTAGACTGCTGGGGGGTTCCCATGATGCACTGAGTGTTTCTTTCTCTTTTTGCTCTGTATGCACCACTCTGCATTTAATCATTAGTGATTGATCTCTGCTCCCCTCCACAGCATGTCTTTTTCCTGGTTCTCTCCCTCAGCCCCAACCAGTCCCAGCAGAAGACTGCCCCTCCCTGAGCCTGGTTCTGCTGGAGGTTTCTTCCTGTTAAAAGGGAGTTTTTCCTTCCCACTGTCGCCAAGTGCTTGCTCACAGGGGGTCGTTTTGACGTTTGGGGTCTTTACGTAATTATTGTATGGCCTTTTCTTACAATATAAAGCCCCTTGGGGCAACTGTTTGTTGTCATTTGGCGCTATATAAATAAAATTGAATTGAGTTGAATTATGTCACTCTGACCGTAGTGCAGATTGATGATCGCCAATCTGACACATCCATGTAGTAGCGTTACTATTCGCAGTGGTTGTCGTAAGTCCCAACGGCCGACACAGCAGTATAGCAGCCATATTAACAGTAGTGCAATAAACTCCACTCTACTCACTTTGAAGATGGTGTCATTTACGCCGCCAGTATTGTTGGACATTGTGCTCTCTTATTCTTTTTACTTATCTCCTTAAGTTTGTACGCTGTTATGTAGATCCTTCTTCTTCCTTCACTCCCCCAAGTTAGAATGAACAGGGTGTGTCTCGGCGTCGGGCTTTGTAGGCTTCATCGCTCCTCCCCTAACGGAGGAGGGACTCCATATCACTGCGTTGTGTGCTCCTCCCACACAAGCGCAGGGTGGCTGCGAAACTTCCTTTTAACAAAACATATCCAATCACTGCAGCAATAATAATTCCTATTATGATTAACAGATAGGGCCAAAGATATCCATACAAATGTCCAATCCAACCAGTCACCACTTCGAGACCTTCTTTAATGACTTCTCCGGTCTCTGCAGCGAAAGTGGTGATGATTCCTCCAGCTATTATTTGCGTTCTTTCCCACCAAGAACATTCATGCCGACCTCTTCCTTTTCCGCAGCTCAACCAATGTTCTGCAGGCGATTCACACGTACCATTATTGTAAATCGGATTGGGTCCCACACCTTTAATAACCAACAATTTCTCGTCCTTCGCATAGACTTTTCTTGAAGGCATATCCTTCCTCAAGCATTATCAAAGCATCACCAACAAATGGCACTATGTGGCCTAGGACCTGCTTCCTTTTCGACATTCCATGTTCCAGGACAGCCTTGGCACATCCAACGTTGGGTGGAAAAGCTCTTATCCATTCGCCAGCTCTGTTCTTCTCCCAAACTGTTTGATGGCCATAAGTGTCATACTCGCCGTCATAGTAAGTGTCACAATATTCTTCCCAGCCAGGAACATTTCTACAATCTTGGCGGGCAAGGCTTATCGTGCATGTGGTATTATGTCTATTACAAATCATTTTCCAGGATCGTGGCGTAACATAAGGGTTTGCTCTCCAGAGTACACTGGACCAAGTAGCTCTGTCTCTGGAGTAGACCGTGGCGATGTATTGATATTTAACCCAATAATTATTACTTTGATCCAAACAGGGTAATACCCAATCTTCAACTTCATATTTCTCCATTCCCCACCAGGTGACGTCCTTACTACGTCTAACTCCTTCCTGCCATGCTTGAAGGGTCCCCTTAATGGTTGGAATCTGTAACAACTGTGTACAGTTATATACCCATCTTAGCCAGTTCCCTGTCTTAATTTGGTCTATGGGACATCGGGGGGATTTACCAGAACGTTCAGCCAAATTATTATGGTATTCTGTCTCATATAAGCTTCCATAGATTTTATTCGCCACGCATTGATCAATTTTGCTAAAATCTTCCTGAGGTACTGACCTTAGCTCATCAGGCTTTGGTAGTTTTTGCACATAGAAGTTTGTTTTATGTGGACCCCGCAAACTATGCCCAGTCCACGTGTATCCCTTTGGAAAATTCCCCTAAAAATGTATCAGTGGAACGCTCCAGACCCACGGAAAAGTGTCGTTAAGCCATTCATCATGTTTTGCCTCCTGTTTTTGTTTCCAAGTAATCCTATTTATCACATCGATGACTGGTGCAAGCACCATGTAATTTTGAGATTTACATCCAATAGATCGATTCCAATAACATCTATCTAATTTTGCTACTTTTTCTTTTACACAATAATCATGAATCTTCTTCCATCTATTTTTAGCTGCGTTATCAATACTTTTAACTTTTGGTTCTAATACTTGCTGGGTATCTTGTGTTGGCGATGTAGGGAGTGATTTGGTTTTTCCCTGTGTTGGTGATATCTTTGTGGATCCCACCAATGCTGCTGGTGAGATGGCGGTTGGTTTGGAATATAGTATTCCTGTTCCCATGCCGGTAGCGTTGTTCAACAGAGGGACTGTTGTAGATATTGTATCCACTTTCGGCACTCTGTTGCGGGTGTTGTCACAGGTGAGGTTATAATTACCCCAATGTTTCCAGGTAGGCATTATCATTCTGCAAACATCATGTCTTGGTAATGCTGGAAAAACAGCTTCTTTTTCCCAATATCCTGCTCGATAGCCCAGCAGTACTCTGCATCCCCATGAGCAATACCAGGCTGGCTCGCCAGGTTCAGGTCTTATCCAAGTGCAGCCTAGTTCTCTTCGCTCTCTTTGTTTTAACCGTAAGATGGTTGCCACGATAATCTCTTGATCCCTCACTTGTAGGTTTTGAAGGATGTCTGCTCCGGTGGTCAGGTTGTAATTGGTGGTGATGGTTGGAAATTCCCCACTGTCGTTCAAGTATTGCAGCCACTCATTCTTTAGCATCTGCTGGGTTAGGTTCTTCATCTTTGCCCATTTCTCTGTAGAATTCTGGTCCCATATCATGTAGATGTTTCTTGATTCAACTCCCCAACATGTCTGTTGGAAAGTTTTAGTTGTTGCGTACTGGACCCTGATATGGATTAAGGTCCAGGGCGTACTACCATAGTGGTACAGGATAGCTAGAAGTACAGCAATGCCGACTAATAATGCTGTAATTCTGGCCATCCAACTCCAACATTGGAGGCACTTTTTCTTCCACGGCTGGCTTTGTTGCTGCTGCTTTCTTCCAACATTTTCGTAGTAGAATTCACTTGGTACTGGTGGCAGCGGCTCCAGCTTTTGGGGTCGTTGCAGCAGTGGCATTTCTATGCCAAACTCCTCTTCTCCTGGTCTTTCGTTGATTCTTTGAGGTTGCGTGGTGATCACGCTGTCTTCCCGTGGTTCTTCCATCTCGGAGATAGATGATCTTAGGTGCTGTTGTTTGTCTCGTGCTCCCAACAGAGACGCTTGATGCTTGTTGCTGAAGAAGGCTGACTAACAAGGGAGATGGCCATGGGAGTCTAATATCTAGTCCTCGCCATGCCCATTTCCAAGTGACGACTGTCACCTCCTTCATTTCAGGCGGTGGTCCCTGGGGTGTGTAGAAACACTGTGAAGACGCAGGATTCAATTCTCTACGTAGGTGCAAGATATCCTCATAGGCGTCCCAATATGCCGTTCCACTGTAGACATACTGCGCCATCACAGAGTACAGAGGAGCCGATCTCCGGAATAGTCCTCTTCCCGACTTTATGCTAAGTCGTATCAGTATAGCCTTTGGGGGTTGCCAAAGCCCCACTAGTACTGTGGTTCGCCATCCACTTCTAATAGGTGGGAGACTTCCGCCTTTCTCGATGCCGAGGTACTGTACCATCGTGCATATTGGCAAAATTTGGTTCTCAATCAAATAAAAAGTTGAACGTGCCTGTTGTAGTTGAAGTCTTTTAAACATATAGGGACTACTGGTCCAGATCTGGAAAGATCCAAGCCAAATATCCACATACGCTCCCTGTAATGGATCAACATAATTAGGTCCCCACCTTATTTTAAATCTGTACCCCCTTCTCTGTACATGCACTACGTTCAAGATGCAGGTGTATGAGTCTGGACACCAGGGAATTGGGTAAAACTTCCATCCGACCCCAGGGCAACACCAGTGTTGTCCAACTTTGTTCACGATAGCTTCCAGAGGAGTGTATATTCCAGGCTCTGCAAGGTCAGCAGTCCTTTTATATGAATCATTATCTACAAAGTATCCTTCTGTTCCCAGCAACCATCCTTTCTCTTTGTAATCCTTTGGTGGCCAGTTTAAAAATATTTTCTTGTAGGGTAATTCCAAGTATGGTGTAAGTCCTCCATGCCCGGATCGTAGACTATTTACATTATTTTCATCCAGTTTGAAGGTCCGCAGCATGATTCAGAGTGAGTTGTCACTCTGCCATCGGTCTCCTTCTTTTTCTCCCAAGATGCACCACCATAGGGAATAGTCGTTGTCTCTTAAAGAGATGAGTGTAGATGGGAGATGGGTGCATAAGTTCTGAATCCATTCCTTTCCACGCCCACTTCCACATCGTAACAATTATTCTGTCAGGTTTAGGGAGGGGTCCCTCAGGGATCCTCTGTACCTGATGTGGGGGTACATAGTTTCATAGATCTTGCCAATGCTGCCAAAACTGTTTTCCAGAATACCTGGTTTGTGATAAGGCTAGATAAAGGGGAACTATAGGCTTCTCTTTCCCCTACCACAGATAGCGGTTCATCCTCTTCCGAGTCTTGTGGATTGATCTCCTCTTCAGACTCTCTTTCCTGGTCATCATCCATATCAGATTCATGGGAAGGACGTGGATCTTGTGGTTGTGGGTCCCTGTTTTGTTCTGACATTCGGGGTGACCCGGTTGCTTCGGTATTTCCGACAGGTAGAGGAATGAGTATAGGATCCTCTTCTCCATTATCCGGTGGAGGAGCCTGGAAAGGCTCTCTCATCCGAGATTGGGAGCTTGTGGGGTGTATGATAGTCTGGAGCCCACTTGTAACTCATTTTAATGTTGGTCGTGGGGTTTTAATCCTTAATTGCTGCACTCCCACAGCATGAACTGATCTTTTCTCACTTGTCATCGTGGGGATGGACTGCATCACTAGCGGGGGACTAGTTGCCACTCCACTTGCTCCAACTGCACCCTTCCTTGAACCTGCTCTATTTGGTCCTAGGTTCACCGCTTCAAGTGCCCTTCTCACTCGATCTTGCTCCTGCTCATTGCTAGTGACCACCACAATTTCTCTCATTGATCCCCATGCTCCTGGGGTATGCATGTGTAGGTTCACGGCTGCCATGGCAACCTTTTCTGCCTCTTCCCATGTCATATGTCCAGATCGTAATCCGTCCACACATATCACTACCCGCCGATGCTGGCGTTCTTTAGCCAATTCAATAGCTGTTCCCAGAGTTTTCAGCATTTCCTCCATGTGTTCGATCGAATTTTCTCTCCCTGGGTAGCTTTCAAAGGGCACATGTATGAGTGCATGATAAGCCATTCGTGGTGCGCTTGTTATCACCATCGATTTTCCATCCAGATCTCTCCCCTTTATATTCTTAAGCTCTTCTTGGTATTCTCTGCCTGCCCGCTCCTTGAGCTTTGCTCGGAAGTTTCGGTTGGCAATTTTCAGTCTGGGATTTGTGAAGACAATGAGACTATCTCCATCTATATCCCAAGGACTGCCAAAATAATGATATGCCCGTCTTCCATCTTGGGCCACCATTTTTTTAGTTCCTTCGGGTATAGGGTCCAATTCCTCCATGTAGTCAGATTCAGTGTATACATGGTGGGTTTTTGCCTTAGATTTTCTAAAGATCTCCTGCGAACGCCCTTCCTCTTTAATATGGTAACTCGGTCCGGCAACACATTCTTCAGCTTTAAGCTGTCCCAAGCTTCTGGGCCCACATTCCGGCGATTGATGGAATATCTGTCCAGACACTCCCTGAAGGATCCTTTGTCTTTTATCCTGCTCAACCAGGCGTTCTGCCTGTTTTCTAACTGTTGAGGTTGTTCCTCTCACACTTCCTAGGGGCGGTTTTGGCCACTCTGGGTCAAAGCTTGTGTGGAGCTGGTCCGGGCTTTTATATTCTTGACCATCTCCCCCAGGATTAGGACCTCCCGGGGATATCGATTCATCTCTACCTACCTCTGGGTTGTGTTCCTCATCACTTTGTTTGGATTCGGCCTGGGAGTCTATCTTGCCTTCGTCTTCATTATCGAGGATCTGACTTCCACTCATATCTTCCATTATAGGATATTGTTCCTTAAGCATTCTTCCTAACCCTTTTAGCTGTTCTGCCATGGACTTAAACTCAGCATATACGGACGCTGATTTTGCTTTAACATCAACCAGGACCGTCTCTACTTCCAACAACCCAGCTGTCATTTTTACTACGGAGTCATAACTTTTCTCAGGGCTTATTAAGGTGGTGATTTGTCCTCTTTTCCACTCTTCTCCGAGAAGTTTGCACCACCATTCAAGCCACTCTCTGGTCCCCATCTTCTCCTTTCGGGACTGGTGGGCTCCCCAAAACGGCCAGGATCTGCCCCTCCTTATGCTTACCTGGATAATATATCCCTAATGTGTGTATAGTTCCTGCCATATCTTCTTTGAAACATTCTTCATCAGTTTCCACACTTTGATCTATGACATATTTTTGAACTGTTTCTGCCCAAGTATCATATCCTCGTCCATACAATACCACTCTGTGTGGCCGGAAATCCACTTCATTTCCCCCTTCATGTTCGGATTCAGGGTTTGCTATGGGTCCTGGCTCTCCTTCAGCCATATTTCCACTGCTTGTTCTTAATACTAAACTTACTGTTTCGTAATGATTGTCCTCCCTTTATTCTCTCGGTTGCTGAGATTGTCGATTCCACCACTGTCGTCTCCTTGACTTCAGCTATGGTCCTTGTCGTCTCGAGTCGTCTGCCTCTCAAAGCCTCTCTTGGTGCCTTGAGTCAGGGATGAGTGACAGACTACTTGGCTATTCAGCGCTAATTCCAGAGGTTAATTCCAAATCAGCTGCTCCTTTTCCCGCTTCTCCCCTCAGGAACCTCACGGGTTGATGATCCTATTCTCTCTTGTAGATCACCATTTTGCACGGTATACTCTCATACCTGCTTTCTTGACGATCCGATCCAGCAGGCTCCCTCGCCTGCTTCCCTTCCTCGTCGTTTCGTGACGATCCAGCAGGCTGTCCCCCTCTGCTTCTCGTCCCAGTCCAGACGATCCAGCAGTGACACGTCTGCTTCTCGTCCTTGATCCCAGCTCCCTGGGATACTTACTCCTGTTGCCTTTACTTCGTCCTTCTGGTGGTCGCCTCCAAATTTTCACACCTCTGGAGGACAGATATGTTTGAAGCCATTACTGGACCTATACAGGCCATCGGCCGACACTCTCCACAACACTGTCTCCTTTGGTGATCTACTCAGGGGCTTTCTACCTGCCCAATGGCAAAGACTCTCCTTTGGCCAGGATTCTTCCTCGGACCCGACTACACTTCGTCAGGTCCCTATTCGGGCGCCACGTGTCAGATCCCACTTTTTAGATACACGGCACACGCTCACCCTCCGATGAGTGTGTTTGTGTAAAACCAGCTCTCCGTCTCTGGGGTCCGACCTTCGTGTCTCCACGGGTATTACCCGGCAGGGCTGCACAAAGGCTGTTCAAGCTGGTGGTGAGGAGATTCCTCTAGCTGCTCACTGCCTCCATCCGGACGTCCACCCCGCTGAAGCTGATCTCGCACCCCAGTCGAATAGCCTTCTCAGGAACCAGGATACGAACCGGCCACGCCCATTAACGGCAGCTCTCCTCTTATGGATCAGGGCTCTTGGAATGTTGCTAGATTTTAAATTTAGTGACTCGTACAGCGAGTCCCCAGGATGTGTTATTTTCATTAAAAAACCAGACTAACCTTTTAGAGCCTTTTGATGTTGTACACCCAATAAACTTTAACTTTTACACCTTAAGAAGCATCAATAATCCAATGTCTGAGCCTTAACACTTTAACTACATGCTTGGAACTTTATTGCAGGTTTTGCAAGTGCCAATAACATAATCAACATAGATTATATGGTGATAATTTCACAATAGTAATTCAAATATAATTAGAATAATGATTGGCAGAGATTTTTGTTTTTAATTCAATAATTCTGACTGATCTTACTTTGACTGGGACTGGATTGACTTCTTAACAATTTTTTCTAGGAGTGAGGGAAGGAGGTTTTTGAGGTTAGAGTCCCCAGCTCGATCAACTTGATTTCCTCTTCATCAGCTATTAGTCGTTAGCTGACCACGATCCTTGTGTGATATTGTAATCCTTCAGGAAGTTAATCCACATAAGAATTTATTCAGTCTTCAATCAACCAAAAGTTGATCTAATCCATTCTGGTATGCTGTGATGTTCCTTGAGAGAGAAATCGTTGAACATTCCCCACTCAGACTTAAGGCCAGTGGTTATCCTCCATCGTTCTGCTACTCCGTGACTGGACGGCCTGAGTGGGAGTTGAAATCTCTCTCAAATGATCTTTTATGGCTCCAATCCTCTCACTCCACGATTCCAATTGCCGCTCACAAGATGGTCAAGTCTTGTGATCTCCTCGTAGCAGGGGAGTAGTGGCAACAGCACCTCTCCCTGGAAGAATAACCCCGTTTTATGGTGTTTCAACAGGTTATATATGTTCTTGACTCCAGTCGTCCTCAGATGATCTTGGTTACCATGGGGACGCTGTTGACTCAAAACCTCCTCCCTTCTCCTTTACTGGAAATCCCCGCAGCCCCTACCAGTAACTTATTTCTCAAGTTCCTCTTTTCTGTTAACACTTCAGCTTTTCTGAGAATTCATTCTTTTAAATCATTTCTTCAAAATCACATCAATCATATTCAATCATTTCATTACAACTCTCTTTCACATAAAAACAATTCATATGATCATATACAAACATTTTCATTCCTTATTATTCATTTCATGGTGCATACAGATCAAAAAGAGAAAGAAACACTCAGTGCATCATGGGAACCCCCCAGCAGTCTTAGTCTATAGCAGCATAACTAAGGGATGGTTCAGGGTCACCTGATCCAGCCCTAACTATAAGCTTTAGCAAAAAGGAAAGTTTTAAGCCTAATCTTAAAAGTAGAGAGGGTGTCTGTCTCCCTGATCTGAATTTGGAGCTGGTTCCACAGGAGAGGAGCCTGAAAGCTGAAGGCTCTGCCTCCCATTCTACTCTTACAAACCCTAGGAACTACAAGTAAGCCTGCAGTCTGAGAGCGAAGCGCTCTATTGGGGTGATATGGTACTATGAGGTCCCTAAGATAAGACGGGACCTGATTATTCAAAACCTTATAAGTAAGAAGAAGAATTTTAAATTCTATTCTAGAATTAACAGGGAGCCAATGAAGAGAGGCCAATATGGGTGAAATATGCTCTCTCCTTCTAGTCCCCGTCAGTACTCTAGCTGCAGCATTTTGAATTAACTGAAGGCTTTTCAGGGAACTTTTAGGACAACCTGATAATAATGAATTACAATAGTCCAGCCTAGAGGAAATAAATGCATGAATTAGTTTTTCAGCATCACTCTGAGACAAGACCTTTCTAATTTTAAAGATATTGCGCAAATGCAAAAAAGCAGTCCTACATATTTGTTTAATATGCGCATTGAATGACATATCCTGATCAAAAATGACTCCAAGATTTCTCACAGTATTACTAGAGGTCAGGGTAATGCCATCCAGAGTAAGGATCTGGTTAGACACCATGTTTCTAAGATTTGTGGGGCCAAGTACAATAACTTCAGTTTTATCTGAGTTTAAAAGCAGGAAATAAGAGGTCATCCATGTCTTTATGTCTGTAAGACAATCCTGCAGTTTAGCTAATTGGTGTGTGTCCTCTGGCTTCATGGATAGATAAAGCTGGGTATCATCTGCGTAACAATGATAATTTAAGCAATGCCATCTAATAATACTGCCTAAGGGAAACATGTATAAAGTGAATAAAATTGGTCCTAGCACAGAACCTTGTGGAACTCCATAATTAACCTTAGTCTGTGAAGAAGATTCCCCATTTACATGAACAAATTGTAATCTATTAGATAAATATGATTCAAACCACCGCAGCGCAGTGCCTTTAATACCTATGGCATGCTCTAATCTCTGTAATAAAATTTTATGGTCAACAGTATCAAAAGCAGCACTGAGGTCTAACAGAACAAGCTCAGAGATGAGTCCACTGTCTGAGGTCATAAGAAGATCATTTGTAACCTTCACTAATGCTGTTTCTGTACTATGATGAATTCTAAAACCTGACTGAAACTCTTCAAATAGACCATTCCTCTGCAGATGATCAGTTAGCTGTTTTACAACTACCCTAAGTAACTAATGAAAATAACTCAGACAGAACAATTGGAGAGAAAGAGTCTAAAAAAATACCAGCATTACTGAAAGCAGCCAAAGATAACAATATGTCTTTGGGATGGTTATGAGTAATTTTTTCTCTAATAATTAAAATTTTATTAGCAAAGAAAGTCATGAAGTCATTACTAGTTAAAGTTAAAGGAATACTCGGCTCAATAGAGCTCTGACTCTTTGTCAGCCTGGTTACAGTGCTGAAAAGAAACCTGGGGTTGTTCTTATTTTCTTCAATTAGTGATGAGTAGTAAGATGTCCTAGCTTTACGGAGGGCTTTTTTATAGAGCAACAGACTCTTTTTCCAGGCTAAGTGAAGATCTTCTAAATTAGTGAGACGCCATTTCCTCTCCAACTTACGGGTTATCTGCTTTAAGCTGCGAGTTTGTGAGTTATACCACGGAGTCAGGCACTTCTGATTTAAGGCTCTCTTTATCAGAGGAGCTACAGCATCCAAAGTTGTGCTCAATGAGGATGTAAAACTATTGACGAGATACTCTATCTCACTTACAGAGTTTAGGTAGCTACTCTGCACTGTGTTGGTATATGGCATTGGAGAACATAACAAAGAAGGAATCATATCCTTAAACCTAGTTACAGCGCTTTCCAAAAGACTTCTACTGTAATGAAACTTATTCCCCACTGCTGGGTAGTCTATTAAAGTAAATGTAAATGTTATTAAGAAATGATCAGACAGAAGGGGGTTTTCAGGGAATACTGTTAAGTCTTCAATTCCCATACCATAAGTCAGAACAAGATCTAAAGTATGGTTAAAGTGGTGGGTGGACTCATTTACATTTTGAGTGAAGCCAATTGAGTCTAATAATAGATTAAATGCAGTGTTGAGGCTGTCATTCTCAGCATCTATGTGGATGTTAAAATCGCCCACTATAATTATCTTATCTGAGCTAAGCACTAAGTCAGACAAAAGGTCTGAGAATTCACAGAGAATCTCACAGCAACGACCAGGTGGACGATAGATAACAACAAATAAAACTGGTTTTTGAGACTTCCAATTTGGATGGACAAGACTAAGAGTCAAGCTTTCAAATGAATTATAGCTCTGTCTGGGTTTTTGATTAATTAATAAGCTGCAGTGGAAGATTGCTGCTAATCCTTCCCCTCGGCCCGTGCTACGAGCATTTTGACAGTTAGTGTGACTCGGGGCTGTTGACTCATTTAAACTAACATAATCATCCTGCTGTAACCAGCTTTCTGTAAGGCAGAATAAATCAATATGTTGATCAATTATTATATCATTTACTAACAGGGACTTAGAAGAGAGAGACCTAATGTTTAATAAACCACATTTAATGGTTTTAGTCTGTGGTGCAGTTGAAGGTGCTATATTATTTTTTCTTTTTGAATTTTTATGCTTAAATAGATTTTTACTGGTTATTGGTGGTCTGGGAGCAGGCACCGTCTCTACAGGGATGGGATACTGGGGGGATGGCAGGGGGAGAGAAGCTGCAGAGAGGTGTGTAAGACTACAACTCTGCTTCCTGGTCCCGACCCTGGATAGTCACGGTTTGGAGGGTTTAATAAAATTGGCCAGATTTCTAGAAATGAGAGCTGCTCCATCCAAAGTGGGATGGATGCCGTCTCTCCTAACAAGACCAGGTTTTCCCCAGAAGCTTTGCCAATTATCTATGAAGCCCACCTCATTTTTTGGACACCACTCAGACAGCCAGCAATTCAAGGAGAACATGTGGCTAAACATGTCACTCCCGGTCCGATTGGGGAGGGGCCCAGAGAAAACTACAGAGTCCGACATTGTTTTTGCAAAGTTACACACCGATTCAATGTTAATTTTAGTGACCTCCGATTGGCGTAACCGGGTGTCATTACTGCCGAAGTGAATTACAATCTTATCAAATTTACGCTTAGCCTTAGCCAGCAGTTTCAAATTTCCTTCAGTGTCACCTGCTCTGGCCCCCGGAAGACAATTGACTATGGTTGCTGGTGTCGCTAACTTCACATTTCTCAAAACAGAGTCGCCAATAACCAGAGTTTGTTCCTCGGCGGGTGTGTCGCCGAGTGGGGAAAAACGGTTAGAGATGTGAACGGGTTGGTGCTGTACAGGGGGCTTCTGTTTAGGACTACGCTTTCTCCTCACAGTCACCCAGCCGGCCTGCTTTCCCGGCTGCTCGGGATATGCTGGGGGACAGCTAACAGCGGCTAAGCTACCTTGGTCCGCACCAACTACAGGGGCCTGGCTAGCTGTAGGATTTTCCAAGGTACGGAGCCGAATCTCCAATTTGCCCAGCCTCGCCTCCAAAGCTTCGAATAAGCTACACTTATTACAAGTACCATTACTGCTAAAGGAGGCCGAGGAAGAACTAAACATTTCACACCCAGAGCAGAAAAGTGCGGGAGAGACAGGAGAAGCTGCCATGCTAAACCGGCTATGAGCTAGTAGCTGCGCTAAGCTAGCGGATTCCTAAAAACACACAAAGTGAATAATGTGTAAATAATTTAGAGGTGATTCAGCAGAGGGAGTGCTTTAGTTAAGGCACGTGAAGATTACACTGTGAAACAAATTGTTATCTAGTTATCTACACTCAACAAAAATATAAACGCAACACTTTTGGTTTTGCTCCCATTTTGTATGAGATGAACTCAAAGATCTATAACTTTTTCCACATACACAATATCACCATTTCCCTCAAATATTGTTCACAAACCAGTCTAAATCTGTGATAGTGAGCACTTCTCCTTTGCTGAGATAATCCATCCCACCTCACAGGTTTGCCATACCAAGATGCTGATTAGACACCATAATTAGTGCACAGGTGTGCCTTAGACTGCCCACAATAAAAGGCCACTCTGAAAGGTGCAGTTTTGTTTTATTGGGGGGGATACCAGTCAGTATCTGGTGTGACCACCATTTGCCTCATGCAGTGCAACACATCTCCTTCGCATAGAGTTGATCAGGTTGTCAATTGTGGCCTGTGGAATGTTGGTCCACTCCTCTTCAATGGCTGTGCGAAGTTGCTCGATATTGGCAGGAACTGGTACACGCTGTCATATACGCCGGTCCAGAGCATCCCAAACATGCTCAATGGGTGACATGTCCGGTGAGTATGCCGGCCATGCAAAAACTGGGACATTTTCAGCTTCCAAGAATTGTGTACAGATCCTTGCAACATGGGGCCGTGCATTATCCTGCTGCACCATGAGGTGAAGTTCTTGGATGTATGGCACAACAATGGGCCTCAGGATCTCGTCACGGTATCTCTGTGCATTAAAAATTCCATCAATAAAATGCACCTGTGTTCTTCATCCATAACAGACGCCTGCCCATACCATAACCCCACCGCCACCATGGGCCACTCGATCCACAACACTGACATCAGAAAACCACTCACCCACATGACGCCACACACGCTGTCTGCCATCTGCCCTGGACAGTGTGAACTGGGATTCATCCGTGAAGAGAACACCTCTCCAACGTGCCAAACGCCAGCGAATGTGAGCATTTGCCCACTCAAGTCGGTTACGATGACGAACTGGAGTCAGGTCGAGACCCTGATGAGGACGACGAGCATGCAGATGAGCTTCCCTGAGATGGTTTCTGACAGTTGTGCAGAAATTCTTTGGTTATGCAAACCGATTGTTTCAGCAGCTGTCCGAGTGGCTGGTCTCAGACGATCTTGGAGGTGAACATGCTGGATGTGGAGGTCCTGGGCTGGTGTGGTTACACGTGGTCTGCGGTTGTGAGGCTGGTTGGATGTACTGCCAAATTCTCTGAAACGCCTTTGGAGACGGCTTATGGTAGAGAAATGAACATTCAATACACGAGCAACAGCTCTGGTTGACATTCCTGCTGTCAGCATGCCAATTGCACGCTCCCTCAAATCTTGTGACATCTGTGGCATTGTGCTGTGTGATAAAACTGCACCTTTCAGAGTGGCCTTTTATTGTGGGCAGTCTAAGGCACATCTGTGCACTAATCATGGTGTCTAATCAGCATCTTGATATGGCACACCTGTGAGGTGGGATGGATTATCTCAGCAAAGGAGAAGTGCTCACTATCACAGATTTAGACTGGTTTGTGAACAATATTTGAGGCAAATGGTGATATTGTGTATGTGGAAAAAGTTTTAGATCTTTGAGTTCATCTCATACAAAATGGGAGCAAAACCAAAAGTGTTGCGTTTATATTTTTGTTGAGTGTAGATCAATCTAACTATGCAGATTAAACAGCTAACAGATACAGCAAAGCACCGCTGTGCTCCGGAACAGGAAGTGATACAATACCGCAGTGAGAGCCAACCACCAGTAGAGGCAAGCAAGATTACACTGACCAATATGCCAGTGTGGCATTTACCATTACTATACATGCGGACAGGGAAAAAAAAAAACATTTTCACGTGGAGGTACCTGGCAAGAGAGGACAGAATCAGGTTGGCATCTGAAAAAGAAACAATAAAAGTTGAAACAGTAAAGGAAGTGTGGTCAGACATTAATTTGGCTGGGATAATTTTCTGTGTTGAAACAGGGACAATAGAATTTAGACTCACCCGCAAAGCCACTCTGAACCGTGCGGTGGAACCCCTGGCCTGACAATCTGCTATCTGATGTCCAGCATGTCCACAATAGAAGCAGAGGCCGTCCACTCGACGGCGCTGTCGCTCTGCTGGGGTTAGGCGCATGTGCCTGCATTGGTTCCTCATTGCTCTGTTGGGATGGCTCTGGCCAGGCATGGGTGGAGGAGGCGGAGCGGCCAGGAGGCGTGTGGGACCGGTAGTCCGGATGTCGGCTTCTACGGCAAGGACGGTCTTGTAGGTGCCGGTCCGTGCGGATGGCGAGTGCAATGAGGTCGTCTAGTTCTTTGGACAGATCTACGGCCACCAACTGGTCCTGAATCTCTGCTGACAGCCCCTGGAAAAACACATTGAGGAGTGCTGCCGGGTTCCATTCGCTCTTAGCTGCCAGGATGTGGAATCAACCGTGTAATCTGCGACCCGGCGGCTGCCTTGCTTCAGTTTCAGTAGGGACCGAGCTGCTTCACGTCCCGGGGCCGTGTGTTGGAATACTTGTTCGAGTTTTTTTGTGAATGCCGGGATTGAAGCACAGGCGGGTGATTGTTGTCCCCATTCGGCCGTAGCCCAGGCTGCTGCTCGAACGGAAAGGTGAGTGATGATATATGCAATCTTGGTTCTGTCTGACCGGAACATGGGTGCCATAAGCTGAAAGTGTAGTTCACACTGGGTAATGAAGGGTTTGATGTCTCCGGAGTCACCTGAAAAGCGTTCGGGACATGACAACTGGTTGCAGATGACTGGTGGTGGTGTGGAAGCCGGTGTGGGTGCTGGTAGCCCCGGTGGTATGCTCGGAAGAGCGGTAGCTGCATCCGACTTAGCCGGAAAATCGAGCCTGGACATCAGTTGGCTCATCTGATCGCTGATAGCAGTCATAAAAGTCTCTTGACAGGTGACAAGTTTGTTGAAACTGGAGGTTAGCATGTCGAGCTTGTCCTCTTGCTGTGCAAGCTGCAGTCTGTGGTGGTGTATCGCCAGGTGGAACGGGTCTGAGCCTGCTGCCTCCATCGTTGGCCAGTTTGTTCTGACAGGCTGGTGAGGTTGGAGACAAATGCAAGGCTCAAAGTCCAAGCTCAGGTTGCAAACAGGCTTTAATGTGAGGGCAAACAATGGTCAGTACACAGAAAGGCAGTCCAGTAAACACAGCAGAAGTACCAGGATCATCAGGCTAGTCGGAGTCGGTAGAAACGGGCAGGAGGTTGAGTACACACAGAAGCAGGCAAAACTGGAAAATACAAGAACAAGAGCTGGAATGATGGCACAAGGCACAACAAACTGGCAAACCTTCAACACAACCTGTGAGCAAATAAAGCCCCAGGTGGCAATCAGCAGATTACAGACAGGTGTGCAAAACAAGACCCAGAAGTGGGGCGTGGCAAGAGAGAGAGAGAGAGAGAGAGAGAGAGAGAGAGAGAGAGAGAGAGAGAGAGAGAACCACAGACAGACCCCTACACCAAAAATCCCACATGAACAGAAAAATAATACAAAAGGAAGCAGAGAATAAAAACAAACCAAAAACCCCATAACTGACCAGATAAACCGTCAGGCCCTGACACATACATACATACACACATACACATATACATACATACATTGCCTTTTACATATATATTTTGAGTCAGTGTGAGAAATATATGTTTGCTAAACAACAGATATATGAAACTAAGTTCTGTTTATTTGATTATATTTATTTCCCAACAGAATAGAGATATTTTAACAAGGTTATTTTGTTCCTGTGTCCTATGGCAATTGTGCAACATACAATTTTAGGAAATGAAATGCATATAATTCAGCTATCAGCAGTAATTCATACAATTCAGTTAACAACTAAGGGAAAAGCCACTGATACCATCTTTAACCCAGTGAAAGCTCAGAATGTCACGATCTTATCTTTAAGCATTGTCACAGTCAGCTCTGCATTTACAGGAGGGCGTGAATTTCGGGTGTGCACAAACACATTTGCAGTCTCTACATCTGCTTCAACAAGAATACGTCAGCAGCTCTGGAATGGATGCACTGCCTTCAGGCAAGCTTGACCATAGAAGCTTCCACTGTTCTGCACAAGTCCATCCCCACTCAGCAGGAGAAAACAACTGCTGATGTGGCACTGTAGTGCAGCCCCAGTGATGCTCACCTTGCAGTATTGCACGACTCATATGTTGCTGTAGGACAGCCTTGGTTGGAGGAAGAACATTCATCTGAAATCCTTTATGAATGAAAAGATTCTTCCTGACTTCACTGATAGAAGAACTTGTTGATGTCCTGTTGTAGAGGAGGATGGTGAAGTACTCTAGGGAAGCTTCTGTCTCTGCAGATATTTCATCAGGAGCATTGTGTAGCTCATAGAATGTTGAGGTGAATTCTTCATGTGTCTCCCAGACTTTCCATGAAGTCTTCTTTCCAACTTGCACAAAGTGAGACACAGTGTCATAACCTTTGTGGACATGAGACACAGGGAGTGCCAGGGATCCTTGTGGACCAAGTGAAGCACGTGTCTCATGAGCTGGAATATACCTAAAGTCTTTTCCACAACCAAAGGCAATCCAGAGTTCTATCTGTTCGCTCTGAGCCAGCTGCTGCACAACTGCTAATGCTACGTCAGTAATTACACTCTGAACAACAATCTTGTGGAAGCCCTGCATAACAGCATCTCCAGCATACACCATCATCCTGGTATCTGCTTCCTCATGGTTGCAGGGGGCAATGTTGCTTGTGTCTCATGGAGGTGAACACAGTACATTGGCACCATCAGTAACAATGAGAGGCTGGTCTTCTGATCCCTTTTCCATTTGCTCATCATTCAGGAATTTGAACAAGTCAGTCTTCTTGTTGCTCAAGCAAAGGAACTGCTGCCAGTTCTTTGGTGTGGGGCTGCACAGCCCAACTCGTCTTGTTGGCCACAGGCACGTGATTCTCTTGTTTGTGCCTTAAGGCTGTTTTCAGCGTACTGATCCCAATCAACATCCACTCTTTGAGCCAGATTTTGTGCTTTGTTTAGGTATGGAACAAAGACCTTTGCAGCGTAGTCTCCAAATGTCTTGCAGCCCTCAGGTCTAAAAAGGTTAGCAAGTGCTGCACCATCCATGAGTCGCACTTTAGTATCTGGTGTCACATCATTTGATGCTTCCAATTTGTGTTCAAGACAGGCCATGAGGTCGGACTTCCTCCCCTGATGTAACTGCCCATAGGTAGAGAGAGATGGTGGAAAGGGGTGGTTTTCATGGCAGAAGAAATTGTCCAAGTTGCCATCTGTTGTCTGGCATGCAACATACAGACTTGCACAGAGGAAAGATTCAGTTTTGAGGAGATCGACCTTACTGTCTGATTTTTTGGATCTTCGGGATAGAACCACCTTGTTTCTGGTAATAATTGCTGTAATTGTGTTAGTATTTATTCTAAGTCGATCATCCACAAATGTTGTATATTGCTCTTGACCCTTTGCAACAGCAGTGGTTAGACACTCAATTGACTGCTCATCCATGATCTCATTTGAATCTGAGAAGGTCCTGGCTTTCCTCCTCAAATGGGCTCCTCATACCTTCCAGTACACTGACTACAGCATGAACGTGTCCAGCAAATAACATCTGGGCTGATCTGGTTTGTTCATGGAGGTTTCTTTGGCCGCAACTTTGTGCTTTCCTAAACATGGTTGTTTCAAATTCACAAGTAACTCTGACAAATTCTGGTCCTGCCACTGCCCAGGGAGTTGGCATACTGGGTAAGTCCAATGATGCCTCCTTCAACTTTCATTACTCCATTGTTTTGTTCGTGGCAGTGATCGACAGCTATCAGACAGAACTTTCTCTGGGATTAAGCCACAACAACTTGCCTGGCTGAAATTCATGGGCAACAGGATGAGTTTGATCTAGGCTGCTCATTTCTCACACATGTACAGACATCCAGTGGGCATAGTGGGTGTTACTGAGACTGAAGAACCATGGTGTCAGTTTTGTCAGCGTTTCAATGTACAAATCAAAGTCACCTGTGTGTAATGACCTCACAAACATGAACAAGATGCGTCCAAGTTCAAGGGTAGTGCACCAGTACATGAACTGAGGACTTTCAGCTTTTCACAAAACATATGTGTATTGCAGAGGAAGACATAAGACATAGTGGACAGCCCTGAGTCATCCCACGTAAAAGAGGTCAGATATAATATGGCCTAACCCCAATGAGGGTGAGGGTTATAGAGTGCCAAGGACTCTTATCTTGATTTTTTTTTTGTCCTGGATGGCCAGTAGCAAGTGCCATACACACACACATACCTAAAATCAAAGACAGGTGTTATGTGTCGGACGCAGGACGGAGAACCGACCAGCGTTTGAAGGACCCAGTATGAAATAAGCAGAGCACGGTACAAAGGATAACAAAATTTAATGACATAACAGTGACGTGCTAAGTACAAACAAATGAGTGCGCGGTCTGGCGTGGTGGATAAGCGGTGCGCTCCTAGCAGCACAAACGGTCCGGAGCCAGAACCAGTTCGGACCCAAGGACCCCGCAGACGCCCCCCAGGTGGCCGCGACAAACCGAGTCTGTGAAAGAAGAAACCATCATGTGAGTTCACACTCCACACACAGAGAGACCACTCAAAGGTGTACATAAACAGCAAACACTTCCTGGCTTAATCACTAATCAGCTTCCCACCCTGCAGGCATGGAACACCCAGTTCACATTATCATTGCAGTGGAAGCTGATTAAATGACTAACATAACAGCTCAATATAATAAGGTGTGAGGGACACCACATTTACTGACTGTACAAATGTTAGTCACAAAACCTAACGTACCTCAGGAAGTGTGCTGACGAGCGTGAGACCTCACCCCCTCCTCTTTCACAGACCATGGCGTCAAACCTGGACGGTCTCTGCATCCATGATAATGAGATGGCTCTCAAGACGACGATCTCACCCGTCTGGTCACAAGGTCGAGTCTCTGGCAAATACACACTGTGTACTCCAGACTTAAATGCCACCATGCTCCAATCCGTGTAGATGCACCACAGCTGTGAGTCCTGACGAGCTGCACATGATCAGCCTCAGGTGATCAGGGTGAGGTCCTGATAACTCAGCCACACAGCCACTCAGTCCTAAACGCGTACCACCTGGAAGGAAAAACAAAAGACAGAAACAAAAGGCAGACAGGCACGCCAGGCACCCCAGCCACAACAGCAGGACTATGACATACTGGCATTAATGAGACATGATGTCTTCAAAAAGAAGTAAATAAAAAAATGATTTTTTTTTTGCATATTTTTGACATAATAACAATGATTAGGGTGGCAAGGATGACATGAAAGGGGTCATTGTCACTCACATGACTAGTATAAAACTTTCAGAAAATGTCTGCTGATTTCTTCTGATTTTAGTGTAATAATTCAAAATACAGCCATCATAACCATTGATGCACTGTGTTTCTTTCTCTTTTTGCTCTGTATGCACCACTCTGCATTTAATCATTAGTGATTGATCTCTGCTCCCCTCCACAGCATGTCTTTTTCCTGGTTCTCTCCCTCAGCCCCAACCAGTCCCAGCAGAAGTCTGCCCCTCCCTGAGCCTGGTTCTGCTGGAGGTTTCTTCCTGTTAAAAGGGAGTTTTTCCTTCCCACTGTCGCCAAGTGCTTGCTCACAGAAGGTCGTTTTGACCGTTGGGGATTTTCTGTAATTATTGTATGGTTTTTGCCTTACAATATAAAGCGCCTTGGGGCAACTGTTTGTTGTAATTTGGCGCTATATAAATACAATTGATTTGATTTGATTGATTTGATAACACCTCACAATTGTTCAAAAACTGTATCAGCAATGCTGGTTGCCAAGGAAAAGATTTGCCTAGCAACCATTGCTATGCAATATAGAAATCCAGGTGGCTCCACCCCTAAAAATGTCCAGTAGGTCCTTGCGAACACCTGTCCAAATGCTTTTATCACCTTGAGAGCAATTCTTACATGACATAACACCAAAGGCCTGCACTACCATAATAATACTTAAAATCTGCAATAATACTGAACATAGTTATTTTTACAAACATTGACACTGAGTGAATTCACAACATGCTTTGGTAAACTGTTCCACAAAGTGACCATTCTACTGCTAAAACATTTAATCTTGATCTAATCTTTAAAGTAGTTGAGTGGCCTTTCAAACCAGAATAATCTCTAAATTGGAACAGTCTCCCCTTTAATATTACATCATCCCTGTCCCTAGAGACTTTTAAAGCCTCTTTTAAAAACTGTTTCTTTTCTCTGCCGTTTCCTAAATGAGCGATTACATCTCTGTTTCACCTTAGTATTTCTTCTGTTTTTCCTGTTGCTTAATGCTGATAAATTTTACCTTATTTGTAGTCTTTCAGTATCATGGCCCAAGCAGAGGGTCACCCCTTTGAGTCTGGTCTGCTTGAGGTTTCTTCCTCACAGGGAGTTTTTCTTTACCACCGTCAGCTGTGTTCATGCTCTGGGTGTTGTGTGGGCCGCCCGAAGAGGAGGTACTGTTGTGTGGGCCGCTGAAGAGGAGGTACTGCTGGCCCACCACCACCAGATGGCGCCCTGCTTAGAGTGCGGGCTTCAAGCATGAGAGGGCGCCAGAGCCACTGGGAGTGACAGCTGTCACTCATCCTCAGGACCAGCTGTCACTCATTCATCATCATCACCATCACCATAAAGGCCGGACTGCAACTCCACCTCCTCGCCGAGAAATCAGCTACCATTCAGGTAACTTTCTCTGCTGACTCAAATCATTGAGTGATAACCCGAACTTCTTTTGCAGCCGTTATCCTGTGGTGTTCTGCCTTATCTGTGGGATTGGCGTTTGGTGTGATCAGCGACGGCTTCGCTTCACACTCCAATCAGATAAGTGGTTAGACAGGAGCTGCACGAGTGTGTGATTGGAGGTGGAGGTTCTCCCTCCTTTACTGAACACTGACTGTGGGATTACTGAGTGTGCGAACTCACACTCATCAGGACTGTCTCTGTTTTCTGCCAGCAGTACCGGGTCTGACTGCTGAAGACAGCGGCCACCTGGGGCACAGGGCTTGGCGGCTCCGGTGTTCTTCAGATCCGTTGGCGGTGGAAGCTGTGTGGATCCGGCTCTTCTCTCGCCAGGCGTCTTCTATCGTCGAGCCTGCCCACACGTCACCTGGTGTATGATTGACAGTCCACCATATTGTTATTGTCTGTACGTCGTTGTGCGATTCACAACATTAAATTGTTACTTTTGGCTTATCCATTGTCCGTTCATTACCGCCCCCTGTTGTGGGTCGGTGTCACGACACTTTCACAACAGGATTTCTCGGCCAGCGTCATGGATCCCGAGGGGCGTCAACCATCGCTTGAACAGCCAATGGAAGAGCAAGGTGCACAGGCGCCAGCAGGAGGCGTGTTGGGTGAGCTGCAGCACATCTTAACCGCCTTTACCGCTCGGTTGGACTTAGTTACCGAGCAGAGCAGTGTTCTCAATCGTAGGATGGAGGCTCTCACCGCCCAGGTGGAAGCGCGTGCTCAGGGCGCTGCTGCAGCACCTCCTCCTGCTGACCGTGTGCCAGAAACAGACATTCCGCTGGTCGTTCAACGAACCCCCCCCACCGTCCCCTGAAGCATACATAAGTCCTCTGGAGCCATACAGAGGCTGTGTGGAGACGTGTGCGGACTTCTTGATGCAGTGCTCGCTCATCTTTTCACAGCGTCCCGTCATGTACGCAGCAGATGCCAGCCGGGTGGCTTATGTGATCAATCTGCTTCGAGGAGAGGCACGCGCCTGGGCTACGGCGCTTTGGGAGCAGAATTCACGGCTCCTAACGGTTTATACTGAGTTTGTGAGGGAGTTCCGACAGGTGTTCGACCACCCTCATAGAGGCGAGACCGCTTCAAGCGTGCTGCTGTCGACACGGCAGGGGCGTCGGAGCGCAGCGAAGTATGCAGTCGACTTCCGCATCACGGCAGCGCGAGCCGGCTGGAATGCTGTTGCGCTCCGCGCCGCCTTTGTAAACGGACTGTCTCTGGTCCTTAAGGAGCACCTGGTGGCGAAGGACGAGCCTCGGGATTTAGATGGGCTTATCGACCTGGTTATACGGTTAGACAACCGATTAACGGAACACCGATGGCAGCGAGACGAGGGGCGTGATCAAGTACAAGCTGTCCCTCTTCCTCCCGGGTCTGAAAGGAACCCGACTTCCCCACACTCCACTGCCAGGGCTCTCCACGTGACAACAGCTCCCCCTGCTGATGTTGCTATGGAAACGAGCAGGGCCAAAAAACGATCAGATCAGAGACAAAGGAGGCTGATCCGTGGAGAGTGTTTTCTCTGCAGCTCTACCGAGCACACACAGAGAGAATGCCCCAAACGGTCAAAACAGCAGCACTCGTCCTTAGAGACTGGGCTAAGGGTGGGTCACAACACCCACGTGGGGAAACCCCGACGATCTGCACGAATCCCAGTCACGATCCTGAGTGGGGATCTAACCCTTCACGCCCCATCACTGGTGGACACGGGGTCGGAGAGGAATCTGCTGGATAGCAGATGGGCAAAGGAGGTTGGGCTCCCTCTAGTGGCCTTACCGTCACCATTGTCAGTGCGGGCACTAGATGGCACCCTTCTTCCACTAATCACACACCAGACACAGCCAGTGACATTGGTGGTGTCTGGGAATCACAGGGAGGAGATTGTGTTTTATGTAACACCTTCTACCTCCCGAGTGATTTTGGGTTTTCCATGGGTGCTAAAACACAATCCCCGGATTGATTGGCCGTCTGGGGTTGTGGTTCAGTGGAGCGAAACCTGCCACCGGGAGGGTTTAGGATCCTCGGTTCCACCCGGTGTGACAGCTAAGGAGGAGGTTTTAGTCCCCCCCAATCTGGCGGCGGTGCCGGCTGAGTACCACGACCTTGCTGACGTCTTCACCAAGGATCTGGCACTCACGCTGCCCCCGCACCGTCCGTATGATTGTGCCATTGATTTGATACCGGGCGTTGAGTACCCGTCCAGCAGGCTGTACAACCTCTCACGTCCGGAACGCGAATCAATGGAGACCTACATCCGGGACTCGTTAGCTGCCGGGTTGATCCGGAACTCCACCTCCCCGATGGGTGCTGGTTTCTTTTTTGTGGGCAAGAAGGACGGCGGACTCCGTCCATGCATTGATTCCAGAGGGCTGAATGAGATCACGGTTCGCAACCGATACCCGTTACCTATGTTGAATTCAGTGTTCACGCCCCTGCATGGAGCCCAAATTTTCACGAAATTGGATCTTAGGAATGCTTATCACCTGGTTCGGATCCGGGAGGGAGACGAGTGGAAGACGGCATTTAACACCCCGTTAGGTCACTTTGAGTACCTGGTCATGCCGTTCGGCCTCACCAATGCGCCCGCGACGTTCCAAGCATTGGTTAATGATGTCTTGCGGGACTTCCTGCATCGGTTTGTCTTCGTATATCTAGACGATATACTCATCTTTTCTCCGGATCCTGAGACCCATGTCAAGCATGTACGTCAGGTCCTAGAGCGGTTGTTGGAGAACCGGCTGTTTGTGAAGGGCGAGAAGTGTGAGTTCCACCGCACTTCTTTGTCCTTCTTGGGGTTCATAATCTCCTCCAACTCCATCGCCCCTGATCCGGCCAAGGTTGCGGCGGTGAGAGATTGGCCCCAACCAACGAACCGTAGGAAACTACAACAGTTCCTCAGTTTTGCAAATTTCTACCGGAGGTTCATCAAGGGCTACAGTCACGTAGTTAGCCCCCTGACAGCCCTGATCTCCACAAAAGTACCCTTCACCTGGTCGGATCGGTGCGAAGCCGCGTTTAGGGAGATGAAACGCCGGTTCTCGACTGCACCGGTTCTGGTGCAGCCCGATCCCAAACGCCAGTTTGTTGTTGAAGTGGATGCCTCTGACTCAGGGATAGGAGCCATGCTATCCCAGAGTGGGGAGTCTGATAAGGTTCTCCATCCATGTGCCTACTTTTCCCGCAGGTTGACCCCAGCTGAACGGAACTATGACGTCGGCAATCGGGAACTTCTTGCGGTGAAGGAGGCTCTTGAGGAGTGGAGACACCTGTTGGAGGGAGCATCGGTACCATTTACGGTTTTCACAGACCATCGGAACCTGGAGTACATCCAGACCGCGAAGCATCTGAACCCCAGGCAAGCCCGCTGGTCGCTGTTCTTCGGGCATTTTGACTTCCGGATCACCTACCGCCCCGGGACTAAGAACCAACGATCTGAAGCCCTGTCCCGGGTGCATGAAGAGGAGGTCAAGACCGAGCTGTCAGATCCCCCTGAAACCATCATCCCCGAGTCTACTGTCGTGGCCACCCTTACCTGGGACGTGGAGAAGACAGTCCGGGAGGCCCTGACACCGAGCCCGGACCCGGGGACAGGTCCGAAGGACAGACTGTACGTCCCACCAGAGGCCAGGGCTGCGGTCCTTGACTTCTGTCACGGTTCCAAGCTCTCCTGTCACCCAGGGGTGCGAAGGACCGTGGCAGTGGTCTGGCAGCGCTTCTGGTGGGCGTCTATGGAAGCCGACGTCCGGGAGTATGTCCAGGCCTGCACCACCTGTGCCAGGGGCAAGGCCGACCATCACAAGGCCCAAGGCCTCCTCCAGCCTCTGCCTGTGCCTCGTCGCCCCTGGTCTCATATCGGCCTGGACTTTGTCACAGGCCTCCCGCCGTCCCAGGGCAACACCACCATCTTAACGATAGTGGACCGGTTCTCCAAGGCGGGCCACTTAGTGGCCCTCCCGAAGCTCCCAACGGCCCAGGAGACTGCAGACCTCCTGGTCCACCACGTTGTGCATCTGCATGGGATTCCAGCAGACATTCTCTCAGATCGTGGTCCTCAGTTCTCCTCCAAGGTCTTGAGGAGTTTCTGCAGGGAACTGGGGGCCACCGTCAGTCTCTCGTCTGGGTACCACCCCCAGACGAACGGGCAGGCAGAGCGGACGAACCAGGAACTGGAGCAGGCCCTCTGCTGCATGACCTCCGCGCACCCGACGGCCTGGAGTGACCATCTGGCCTGGATCGAGTACGCTCATAATAGCCAAGTTTCATCTGCCACCGGCCTCTCCCCGTTTGAGGTGTGTTTGGGGTACCAGCCCCCATTGTTTCCGCTAGTGGAGGGAGAGGTCGGGGTGCCCTTGGTCCAGGCCCATCTGAGGAAGTGCCGTCGGGTGTGGCATACCGCCCGCTCTGCCCTGCTCAGAGCCCGGACGAGGGCTAAGGCCCATGCAGACTGCCGGCGTTCCCCGGCCCCTGCATACCAGCCCGGGCAGGCGGTTTGGTTATCCACAAAGGACATACCTCTGCAAACGGAATCCCAAAAGCTGAAGGACAGATTTATAGGACCCTTCACCATCGTGAAGGTCCTCAATCCAGCCGCAGTGAAGCTGAAGCTGCCAGCTTCACTGCGGATACATCCGGTATTCCATGTCTCCAGACTCAAACCCTGCCACACCTCTCCCCTCTGTGCCCCCGGACCGGCGCCGCTGCCTGCCCGGATCATCGACGGGGAGTGTGCGTCGTCTTGGACGTTCGTCGAAAGGGCCGGGGGTTCCAGTATTTGGTGGACTGGGAAGGATATGGACCCGAAGAACGCTCCTGGGTGAAGAGGAGCTTCATCCTGGACCCGGCCCTCCTGGCCGAATTCTATGCCCGGAACCCGGACAAGCCTGGTCGTGCACCAGAAGGCGCCCGTTGAGGGGGGGGTCCTGTTGTGTGGGCTGCTGAAGAGGAGGTACTGCTGGCCCACCACCACCAGATGGCGCCCTGCTTGGAGTGTGGGCTTCAAGCATGAGAGGGCGCCAGAGCCACTGGGAGTGACAGCTGTCACTCATCCTCAGGACCAGCTGTCACTGATTCATCATCATCACCATCACCATAAAGGCCGGACTGCAACTCCACCTCCTCGCCGAGAAATCAGCTACCATTCAGGTAACTTTCTCTGCTGACTCAAATCATTGAGTGATAACCCGAACTTCTTTTGCAGCCGTTATCCTGTGGTGTTCTGCCTTATCTGTGGGATTGGCGTTTGGTGTGATCAGCGACGGCTTCGCTTCACACTCCAATCAGATAAGTGGTTAGACAGGAGCTGCACGAGTGTGTGATTGGAGGTGGAGGTTCTCCCTCCTTTACTGAACACTGACTGTGGGATTACTGAGTGTGCGAACTCACACTCATCAGGACTGTCTCTGTTTTCTGCCAGCAGTACCGGGTCTGACTGCTGAAGACAGCGGCCACCTGGGGCACAGGGCTTGGCGGCTCCGGTGTTCTTCAGATCCGTTGGTGGTGGAAGCCGTGTGGGGATCCAGCTCTTCTCTCACCAGGCGTCTTCTATCGTCGAGCCTGCCCACACGTCACCTGGTGTATGATTGACAGTCCACCATATTGTTATTGTCTGTACGTCGTTGTGCGATTCACAACATTAAATTGTTACTTTTGGCTTATCCATTGTCCGTTCATTACCGCCCCCTGTTGTGGGTCCGTGTCACGACACTTTCACAACAGGTACTGCTGGCCAAAGCCAGAGGGTGCCCTGCCTGTTGTCAGGTTTCAGGCACCAGAGGGCGCAGTCACCACCCAGGAGCCAGGATTAACAGCTGTCAGAAATCATCTCATCACCATCCCATCCCATAAAAGACTGGAGGAGACACCACATCTCTGCCAAGATATCAGTTTACCACTCAGGTAAAACTCTCAGCCGTGTCTGTGCTCTACGCACTACTCATTGTCTTTCTTTGAAACCTTTGCAGACGGACCTGTTATCTTCAAATCAGCTGGAGCTGGGTTTTGGACCTTTGAAGAGTGACGGACTTCACTCCTCTTTCGAAAACCAGAGAAGTAACAGTCAATCTCTGCACGTTTCTGTGTTTTTGTGTCAGAGGTGGAGATTCTCCCACAAAAGGAATTGAACTGAGTTGCTGATTGTTCTGCTGGGTGTGCACACACCCACCATTAACCTGTCTTCTGTTCCTGCCAGCAGTACTGGATCTGACAGCTGAAGTAGAGGCCACCTGGGGACTCGGGACTTGGCGGCTTCAGTATACTGCAGGTCTTCGTTGGCGGCGGAACCTTGTGGGCCCCGGCTCTTCTCTGGATAGGCGTCTCCTACCCTCGGACCTGCCCACACGTCACCTGTTGTAGTTTGTAATTGACTGTCTAAAAGCAGTATTCGACCCGTTGTGCACATTTGCTACAATAAATTGTATTTTATTTGGCTACCTATTGACCGTTCATTTGCGCCCCCTGTTGTGGGTCCGTGTCATTACACTTTCCCAACACTGGGAAAGTGTAAGGTTAGACCTTACTTATGTGTTTCACCTGAGGCAGACTTGTTGTGATTTGGCGCTATGTAAATAAAATAAATGAACTCAAAATGAATTATTTGTACTACTTTTTACTCTTCATTTCACTTTGTCTATTTGTTTTATTGCCTGTTCTAATTTTATTATTTTTAATTCATTAATTTACAAAATTTAAATTATGTACAGCACTTTGGTTGACTGCTGTCATTTTAAACATCCTTTAGAAATAAAGGTTGAGTTGACTTTTCATATTTAGGTTATTACTTCCTTTGTCATTGAGTTACTGTTGTAGAGTTTATTGTTCTTTTGCTTTATTTTCTTTTTTCTGGAGTTTTTTGCTGTCTTCTTATGTTCCGTTAGGTTCAGGTGCCTGCTTCCTTCCACTTTTCCTGAGCTGTTGCACCTGCCACTGATTAGAGAGTTTGTGTATTTAAGCCCCCACTTGTCCAAGGTTCTTTGCTGTTTGATTCCTTCCTGCTTCGTCTCTCATTCTCTGTGGTCTCTATGGTTTCTGCATCTCCATGCTTGTGAGTATTTGGTGCAATCATTGCAGTTCTAGCCCTTGTGAAGTATTTGTCTGTGTTGTACCACGTACCATCCCTCTGTTGTTTTTGAACTCTGTTTTTCGGTAACCTGGAATACACTTGTAAATAAATTCACTTGGTTTTTGACACATATCTCTGTCTCCCGCTGCCTAAAATCTGGAGCTCCATTTTGGACTATCGGTGACCAACCTTAACAGAATCAAACGGCCAAACAATTATGAGCGCTGCAGGCAGCTTCCCTGACTTTTAAAGGCTTTTAAAGCCTTTGGAGAAAAGTTCAGATTTTTCTTCAACTCCCTCCACTATTGTTACACTCCCAGTAAGAAGCAAGCTTTTCTGAATCAAACTTAGGATTTATTAGATGGGTGGGCTTTTGACTGCTTCCCAAAACTTTTTGTCATAAAGGGCCTGTTTGACCAAAAGATGCTTCCTGAATGGGCTGGGAACCCAGAAAATTATGTTTGGTCACATGGTCATGATTGTGCCATTGTGGATGGCTGTAGGCAGCCCTCCAGTCTCTCCATCCTGGACAGTCAACCCTTTTCCAAGAGGGCCTGTAACATGTCATTGTAGCTATCTGATCTTAACCTTTTCAAAATGGCTGACACACAAAATGTCCTTGTATTTGGTAAAACTAGCTGATCTTTTTACAGATGTCTAATTGATAAAACCATCTGATCTTTTAATAGATGTTTAATTGACAAAATTAAAGTGTTCATGTTTATTTGGAAATGAATCAGCATGATGGATCACTGATTTATTGTATGACACACAAACACTATAAGGTTTTAACATAACATCCTTGAATGCAAGCAGACACCCGCCTATAACCACCTACTTCACTTTTGCAGCCAGTCACATAGACACTGATTCATGACATTCTAAGAGCCGCCCACATGGGCCCGGCTGGAGGAACAAAAGTTAGCATCTGGTCTCTTTGTCCAGATGTTTGCATGTGATCTGGTCCAAGACCCCAGTGCTGCAGATGACTCTCTGTATCAGGGTTTGAACTTTTTTCAATACAACATCTAAACTTTGACGTCTGTTTCCTGTCCAATTCTTTTTGAGATCACTCACCACATAAAAGAACTGAACAGGCCATATTTGTAAATTTGGACCAGGAGGCTCTTCGAATAATTTTCTCCAAATTTATTTGCCTGTTCCCACTATGCACACACCCCCAAGATGAGATATGACTTTTTGGATCAAAGCTTAAGACTTGGTGGAGAGTAATCCCTGAGTATTTGACTATTTTCCTGCTCTTTATGAATTGGATTCTCTGTTTGAGGCAGATGGGCTCCCAGGGTGGATCTGGGATCCAGTGAAGCATCTGCCTAGCTGTATCATCAAACCCTAGCTTTGATTACATCTACTCAGATTCTGAGAATGATTTTTTTTTTGTTGGATGTGGAGGGTGGCTGCTTATTGGATACAGTGGAGGACTTCAAGGCTCTGGACCTCCGGAACACTGCCGATGTTTTTTCAGATCAGTGATTTACTGATGCACTGATCCTTTAGAGCAAGATGCTGTCCTGCAATCAGTTGAGAACATTGCTGAGGATGAACCAGACATCCTGACAGCTTACCCAAACCTTAACCATATTCGGACTTGGTTTATTCAATGACAGGTCCCCGTATACATTGACAATTCTATGGACTTTTTATACTCACCTGATCCCGGGTCTCAGAGGACTTGGTAACAAAACCCTCCATGGGGACTACCACCTGGACTCCCACAACTCGTACGACTTCCACTTCTGCTCCACTTTCCTTATCCTTCCCTGTCTACCTTTTGCCTTCCCCCTCAGCTGACACACAGATTGACATGACACATGCACATGGCACCACGACGCAGCCTTCACACATGACATGGATGACCCCCAGAGATACACCTGACCTCTAGACCCCTGCGCCCTTCTCCCATATTAGTTACATCACGCCCCTCCAGCTGTCACTCAGACTGGCATGACAGACATAACAGTTCCCATTACCTCACTGCCTCCCATGACCGACCTGACTGTAGTCCACAATTTGATCACTTTACTCCAACACATCATAGCCAGTTTGCAAACTTTGCTCTCACTGCCATCCAGCCTACATACGGGGTCGCAGATCTCTGTCTCGGGTTCAGCTTTCCATTCACCTCCTCTGCAATCAGCGAGTTTCTCCATAGTCTGTATCCCACCTGTCTCCTTCTCCTCCAGCGCTTCCTCTGCTGCCTGGCCATTGGACACCACCATGACCTGTGCCTTCATGGGATTCCCCCCAAGGTTTGTGAGGAGTGCCTAAGAGAAAAATGCTGGGCTCAATCCGACTATAAAAACTGCCATCTGGCTCCAGTCGGCACTGTTTGGGTTGGTGGTCCAGGCTGAATCTGAACTAACTGTGACTCTGTGTTCCAGCTTGTGGGGTGGGGGGCAGAGCAGACCTCTCCCTCTTTTCTTCTGTCAAGGTCCTAGATGGGGTCTGGGGTGCTACCGGTCCCCCAGTCCTGGACGAGCGAGTGACTCAGCCACTGATGATGATATGGATTTGGAGAGATCACCTGTCTGGTCCTTCAGCGTCAACAGAATCGTGGAACAGCTGGCTCACTCCGTGCTTGGAGGTGTCTGTGCTCCTTAGGAGCTGCCTGCCTCTGACACTGTTCCAGCGTGGTTCTCTGCCCCACTCTCCAATGGCATTAGTGGTCCAGTGGAACTGACAGAATCCAATGCTCATTGGTGTCTGTGTTCCTTTGGAGCCATCCGCCACTGAGCCACAGGGGTTTCCTGTGGGATCTTCTGCCCCTACTCCCAATGACGTTAGCTGCATGGAGGAGCTAGATGGAGTGAATTCCGATGACATCTGCTGCACTGAGGACCCAGCCTGAGGAAATTCTGCTGATATCAGCACACCTTTGGACAAGGAGGCTGTCTCCTGGCCATGGCTGGGTGCCCCCGGAGTCTTGGTAGTCGTTCTGCTGTTCCTTTGGACTCTAGTGAACCAGGTGGCTACTCGGCTATTGTGGTGGTGCATTCTTGGGGAGCAGTTTGACCTTCCATCTGACTCTGGAGTGGGTCACTGTGAGCCATCTAACTGTGCACCCACTGTTGTAGCAGGCCATCAGGCTGTCCACCTCCCTCAACTCTGAATTCCAATGAGCTGTCTGGCTGTGCACCAACTATTGAGGTGGGCCATCGGACCATCCACCTCCCTCTACAATAGACTTTAGTGAGCTGTCTGGCCCTTCACCAGCCTTGGTGTAGACCTCTGGTTGGCTGTAGAACTGCCCTCCAGAGGCTCCACTGGACAGTCACCTGTTGTGCGGCACTCCTCTTAACACAGCTGCTGTCTACTGTTGGGTGACCATATGATGCCGTCTGTGCCTCCTCGTGGCCACAAAGGTGGCTTCCTGACAACATCTGGGAACCTGGTCGACTTCTGGAATGGCCGCTGATTGATGCACTCGGATCCAGCTAGTCGTGTGTCCCCTCGAGCCTCATAACTTGGACCTTTGATAGCCATTGGGTTGTGGTGTGGTTGAATTCTGTGTTTGGGATTGTCTATTTGGGGGAAGTTCCGCCTTCCTGCCCAGGTCCAGTGTTTTGTGGATTTCAGAGGGGTTTTTTCTGTTTTGGGTTTTTTGGATGGTTCTTGTTGGTGTCGGTTCCCTTGTTTTCTGTTTGGTTTTTTTTTTGTTGTTTTTATTTTTCCTGTTCTGTTTTGATGTGTGTGGGGGGGGGTGTTTGTTTTCCACCGTCAGGGCTGATGTTTGAGTGTAGATACTATGACAGTTAGTCTGTCATTCTCTGGAATCTCTTTTGGTGCAATTATTGCAGTTCCAGCCCCTTGTGAAGTTTCTGTCTTTGTTTTATCATGTGCCATCCCTCTGTTTTTGAACTCTGTTTTTCACTGTGTGGATTTTAGCCACCTGGAATATACTTCTAAATAGACTTTGACACATAACTCTGTCTCCTGCTGCCTGCTTTCTGGAGCTCTATTTTGGACTATTGGTGACCAACCTTAACATAGATGACCTTTTCACAAGACCAAGCACTCCATTAGCCTCTGCAGCTGCATTACGTATGCACTTGGAGAATAACTTATTGGGCAGCACGATTTCATTTGAGGGTGGGTGCTAAAGGGTTAAAATATGACGCAGGAATCCTACTTCTGGGGACAGCCCTTGTCTGTCAAATGTCTCAGACTTCCATAACTGAGCAGAGTGATAAACACGTGTGATCGCTGCTTCACAAACAGAAGTTAGAGTTTTGCAAATGCTTTTTTGTAACAAATGAAAAAAATGACATATTTACAAATACACATTTATTTGTAAAAACCAACACACACGTTACAAATCAGAAACTTGTGTTTGTGGATCTCAAAAAATACGTGTGCAAATCAAGGAATAATTGTGGATCACCATCTGTGCATTTGCAGGTACTCACACACACTCATCTTCAACTGCTCCATGTGTACGGTGTCCCTGTCATCTTTCCAGACTTTGTCCACTTTTTTTTTTTACAAATATGCAGACAGGATGTCTTTTTTGCCATGTGGAAAAAAGGAGAACTGAAAGATGGCTCAGTTGAAAGATCAGTTTTCTGCAGTAGCTGTACCATCTGTTGAAAATTTTGATGGTAAAGTGTTTGTAATTTAATGTGGTAATTGGTCTGTCTGTTTTTTTTTTTTTTTTTTATCTTTTTCTTCTTTCACCTGCTCCCGTTAGGGGTCACCACAGCAGATCAATCGTTTCCATCTCACCCTGTCCTCTGTATCTTCCTCTGTCTCACCAACCACCTGCATGTCCTCCCTCAGCACATCCATAAACCTCCTCTTTGTCCTACCTCTTCTCCTCCTGCCCGGGGGCTCCATCTTCAGCATCCTTCTCCCTATATACCCTGGGTCCCTCCTCTGCACATGTCCAAACCATCTCAGTCTCACCTCTCTGACTTTGTCTCCAAACTGTCCCACCTGAGCTGTCCCTCTGATATGTTCATTCCTAATCCTGTCTATTCTTGTCACTCCCAAAGAGAATCTCAATATCTTCAGCTCTGCCTCCTGTCTTTTTGTTTGTGCCACCGTCTCTAAGCCGTCCAACATAGCTGGTCTCACTACTGTCTTGTAAACTTTCTCCTTCACTCTTGCTGATATTCTTCAGTCACAAATCACTCCTGCCACCTTTCTCCACCCACTCCACCCTGCCTGCACTCTCTTCTTCACTTCTCTACCACACTCTCCATTACTTTGGACAGTTGACCCAAGTATTTAAACTCATCTACTTTCACCACTTCTACTCCTTGTAACTGCACTATTCCACTGGGCTCCCTCCCATTCATACACATGGACTCAGTCTGGCTCCGATTGACTTTCATTCCCCTGCTCTCCAGAGCATATCTCCACCTCTCCAGGCTAGAATCAACCTGCTCTCTGCTTTCACTACAGATCATAATGTCATCTGCAAACATCATGGTCAATGGAGACTCCTGTCTGATGTCATCAGTCAACATGTCCATTACAAACACGAAAGGACTCAGAGCTGATCCTAGGTGTAATCCCACCAGTCTGTCATTCCTACTGCGCATCTCACTGCTGTCACACTATTCTTGTACATGTCCTGCAGTACCCTCACATACTTCTCTGCCACTCTGGACTTCCTCATACAATACCACAACTCTTCTATTAGCACCCTGTCAGAAGATTTCTCTAAAACCACAAACGCACAATGTAACTCTTTCTGGCCTTCTCTGTACTTCTCCATCAGTATTCTCAGAGCAAACAATGCATCTGTAGATTAGATTAGATAAAACTTTATTAATCCCTTGGGAAGCCTCCCTTAGGGAAATTGAGGTTCCAGCAGCATTGTATAGAAGCACACAGGGCATCAAAAGTGAAAAACAAAACAATTTGTAAATATAAATACCAGACATACTGATCAATAGTGGTTTACTGGCTACTTCTGTTCCTCTCCTTCCCATCCCCTGTTTTCCTGTTACGTCTCCTGAGTGAGGAGTTGTACAGTCTGCTGGCCTGAGGGACAAAGGAGTTTTTCAGTCTGTTGGTCCTTCACTTGGGAAGGAGCAGTCTGTGGTTGAAGAGGCTCCTGTGGTTGCTGATGATGGTGATTAAAATTAGGGATGTCCCAATCAGGGTTTTTTGGCCCCGATCTGATTCCGAGTCATCTGATTTTGAGTATCTCCCGATACCGAGTCCAATGAACAAATGCTAAATGCATAATAATTTCATTTTAATCACCTTATTTTATTATTTATCACTTAAACAGTGCACTTCTCCTTGAGGTAGCTTGAACAATCAAGTAATAATCTACCAGACGTAAAAAATGTACAAATTTCCATGTTATTTTATTTGTCTAAAAATAAATGTCCAAGGTTCCTTATGTTAAACAAGAAATGATCTAATCTAAAATAACAGGTAGTTTTAATTTACAGATGAAAGGTTTCTAAAGAACCACTTATTGATTTAGCTATTTGCGTCGAAAGTTGGATTGGGTTGAACTTATGTTTTTTCTTTGTTCAATTAAAAAAAAAAGATTGTGTTGAACTTTTGCCGACAAGCGGCAATGCGCGCTCTCATCAGAAGTGTCGCTTTAGCTCAGCTTTTGACGCGACGCTTCTAAAAAGCAACGTGTCTCATCGAAAATAATGCTTTTTCGACCGATTCTTGATGCCTCTGATGGTTCCGATGCCTGAAAGGCCCATTAATTTGCAATAATGAGCTTGAAATAGCGCTGATCAAAATAATGAGGACAAAAACTATATTGGATTCCTGGTCAGGATGCAACGTCCGATTTCAATCAAGTCTGAAACCACGTGATCGGGCCCGATTTCTGATCATGTGATTGGATCGGGACATCCCTAATTAAAATAATGCAGCCAAACAACATAAGTCACAATAACACACTGTGAATGGCTGCCTGAAGTGTGTGTGTGTGTGTGTGTCTGTATAAGTTATTTGGTGACAAATAAATACACACTCAGTTGCCAGTCTATTAGGTACACCTGGTGAAACATAACGGAGTCCTGCAACAGAACAAGTGAAGATCTGCCCTTTCTAAAATCAACTCCACCAGCTGCCACGGGTGACTACCGTTTCATCATTTGTCTGACGTTTGGTGATTTCTGAGTTCACTGTGCTTCTTTCTTAGTGGAACCCACTTTGATAAGGTGAGAACGTGTTTTTAAGGCTTCAGTTCTCACACGTTTTACTGAAATATTAAGTCAGTGCTGTTGGTCTGTAGTTTGAAGGTGTCGAAACGTTTTAACATTGGCACAGTATCTGGCTGCTTCCATGTTGATGGCGTTCCACCTGTTTGTGATCAATAATCTCAAAAACTCTAACAACTGAACCATTATCTTTATTACTGCTTGCATCCCACTATTCCACTTTGCCTGTTGTAGCTCCTCATGCCTGATTTTAGTTTGGTTGGGTGTGTGTGCTTTTCGTTGGCAGCCTGATGGCACCATTGGGGTCCCTGACCCGTCCTCTGGTTCCCAAGTTTCACTGTGCCCCATCTTTGACCCTGAGCACGTCCCTGTATCCCCAGTTCCTCCAGGACTGTGGTCCTCAGGGGGCTGAGGGTTTGTCAGGGCGGTGTGGTGTGGGACTATTGGGGCCCCCTTGGGGCAGTCAGACAGGGTGCGTGACTTATGATGTGCACTGTTTAGGGTTGACGGTGACTTTGTCCTGATTTATCTCATGTTCCAGCTGTGGTACAGTGTGGACTTTCTAATCCAGTGATTCTCAAACCCGGTCCTCACGTACCTCCTGACCTACACATTTTCCATCTCCCCCTGCTCTGCCACAAGCTGGAAAATGTGTCGGTCAGGCGGCACCTGAGCATCATGTTTGAGAACCGTGGGATGCCATCTCACTGTTGGTGTTGCATCATTGGCAGCATGAATGTTTTGTCCAGAGGCTGTGCTACACCCATGTCTGTCCAGTTTATGGTTGTCACCAGTTTAATAAAATCATCAACAAGGAGTCATTTTTGAAGTGAACTCAGCCTTTTATTTGCATCACAACTTTACAGAAGAAATCCATTAATTACTGAGTCTGTAATACGTCAAAACAGACGACTTGTTTGCTGGTGTAAATGTTTCACGTAGGTTGACACGTTGATTATGAAACAAAGCGAGCCGGCTGACGGTCTTTGTGGCTCAGGGCCAGTTACAACACTTGCAGCTGTCCCAGAAGATGAGTCCGGGCTGGCAGCGGTGCAAATAAGTGATTCCTTGGAAACACTGAAAATAAGTGTTTCTGTCAGCCACATTCTCATAAAGGCCATCAGGACGACCCTTGCAGAACTCCAGAATGGGGTCCCTGGTGGTGGTGGGAGCCGGTGTGGTGGTGGGTGGATTGGGAAGGCCTGTGGAGTCAGAAAGAAAGAAATAACTATGAACAGGCGCAGCAGACTAAATTCAGTGGGCTCAAACATTCCTGACGTCGCTGTGATGTCACACTAACATCATAGTGATGTCACTACGGCATCAACACTGACATCACTAAAGCGTCAGCACTGACATCACTATGACGTCACACTGACGTCACTCTGACATCGCACTGAGGTCACACTGACGTCACACTGAGGTCACTCTGACGTCGCACTGAGGTCACTCTGACATCGCACTGAGGTCACTGACGTCACTCTGACGTCACTCTGACGTCACTCTGACGTCACTCTGGCGTCGCACTGAGGTCACTCTGGCGTCGCACTGAGGTCACTCTGGCATCGCACTGAGGTCACTCTGACATCGCACTGAGGTCACACTGAGGTCACGCTGATATCTGACGTCGCACTGAGGTCACTGACGTTGCACTGACGTCGCACTGAGGTCGCACTGAGGTCACTCTGGCATTGCACTGAGGTCACTCTGACATCTGACATCACACTGAGGTCACTCTGACATCGCACTGAGATCACTCTGACGTCACTCTGACATCGCACTGAGGTCACACTGACATCTGACGTCGCACTGAGGTAACTGACGTTGCACTGAGGTCGCACTGAGGTCACTCTGACATCACACTGAGGTCACTCTGACATCTGACATCACACTGAGGTCACTCTGACATCGCACTGAGATCACTCTGACGTCACTCTGACATTGCACTGAGATCACTCTGACGTCACTCTGACATCGCACTGAGGTCACGCTGACATCTGACGTCGCACTGACATCGCACTGAGGTCACGCTGACATCTGACGTCGCACTGACATCGCACTGAGGTCACGCTGACATCTGACGTCGCACTGACATCGCACTGAGGTCACGCTGACATCTGACGTCGCACTGACATCGCACTGAGGTCACTCTGACATCGCACTGAGGTCACACTGAGGTCACGCTGACATCTGATGTTGCACTGAGGTCGCACTGAGGTCATTCTGACGTCGCACTGAGGTCACACTGAGGTCACTCTGATGTCGCAGTGAGGTCAAACTGACAAAACAATGAGCTGCTGTGTCTCTGGCAGTCTGCATCGATGGTGAGGTTCCTTGGTATTCTTACCCATGGACATTCTGAGGTGCCTGATGAGAGGATAGGTTCCCTGTGAGCAAAAGTGTCCACTAAAGTCATCATAGTCCATTGTCCACACGTGAGCACCGCCCAGGTTGAACTCAGTCATCCGCTGAACCTACAGGACCATCATAGACATCATCAGAACAAGCAGCACCACAGTTCAGTTTGTTGATCAGGAGGTAGTGGTTTCTTCAGAGACTGCATCCTGGCAGTGAACGTCGCCGGTCACTTCATGCTGCGCTTTCGTTACCAACAGATGCATTCAGAACGAAGACAAAATATCTTTCGTCACTTTGATAGGCTCAGATTAATATGCATATGTCACGGACATGAACGACCGAAGCCCGTCAGCATCTCACCATATCATTTAGGTCCTTCAGACTTTATTTTGAGTAAATGCTTCAGGGAAGCATTAGCATGGCAAAAACCTTTCAGCTTCAGACCCCCAGCATTTTCCTTATTTTGGCTTTCAGCTTCTAGAGGGGCTCTGCCCCCCATACTCTCCACCTTTTTAAGCATTTTTCTTTTTTGCATTTCAGCTGACCCCTCTAATTACAGCCCTCTTAACCCACTGCCACTTTAAGCATTTTTTTTTAATGTAGCTAGTTGACAGTAGGGCTGTACAATATGGACAAATTATCATATCTCAATATTGTCATGTAAATGTCACTTATATACATGCTGTCCATATTCTTGAGCCGCTTGGGAGGGTAGGGAGAGTTCCCATAGGATAAAAAAGCTTTTCACCCGACCACCCCTGGTTCTCAAGACCAGACACCTAAGTGGAAATACTCTCTCTTCTTTAAAGATATTTATGTGTATCTTAGTAAACACTAGTAGAGTTCCACCTTAGATTTGGAATGTATAATATAAGATATAACTTACTGAATGTTCATATCAATATGATATGACTATGATTTGACACAAAGTGCAGCAACAGTGAAAATTAAACCTTCTTAAAAAAAAAACAGTAATAACACCACACTCATTTTGCACTCATCATAAGGTTAGGATACTGTGCCCTCCAAGAGTATTGGAACACTTGGAATTTCACACATTTTAACTTGTTTATGCCATTTTAAATACAAGAAAAACAACAAAAGAATTAAAATTTCTAAAATTATCTTCCTCAAACTGAAAGCAAATTTCTAAAACTTGATAAAACCTGTAAATAATAATCAGTTTTATTGCCCGTTTTCTTTAGACAAGTCAGGGGATGAAACATGAACATTTCCAAGTCACTGAATATGTCTTGGACTTTATTTACATCAATTATGAAGAAATACAAAAGTTTTTCACCAAAACATCAAATCTAGTCTTTCATCTCAAATGTAGTTTCTGTCAAATTGTAGCTGAACTTTCAGGTCTTCTTTTGAAGAAAATCCTCCTCTACACCACTTCATCAGGAAGCTGGAGTTTAGCTTTTTAATTCATGTATATCAAGTTGGAGAGATTTGCTTTCAGTTTGAGTTAAGGAAGGTACCTTTAGAAAAAAAAAAAAATGTATTTGAAATGGAATCAACAAATTAAAATGTGTGAAATACCAAGTGTTCCAATACTTTTGAGGGCAACTGAGAAACAGTGAGGAGCAGCATCTTACATCTCATATATAGTGCAGCAGATAAGAGAATATTTAGAGTGGAATCCTGCAAATGGTGATACAAACATCAAATTCAGCACAAATAATCCTTAGAAATGAACTCTTTAAATAAAACTGATTGGCCACTTGGATTTTCAATAGGCAGCCAGGTAGGGGTCAACTGAAGAATTACACAGGGGTCTAAATTAAAAGATGCTCCAATCATATAGAAAACTACACCATATTATTTGCCTGATCATAAAGATTCCACAAAGGTATAGTTTGGACAATCTGTGACTGAATGTTATGAAGTAAAAGCACCAAGAATGGTGACAAAGGTCAGTTTCAGTTTGTACAGGAGTCAAAAATTAAAGTTGTTCCATTAATTTTGCTCCAGCTGTATTTGTGCTGAATTTGATGCTTGTATCACCATTTGAAGGATTGTTTCAGTTATCTGCTGCACTGATAAGACAACAGAACCAGCTGCTGTCTGTTAGTTTAAACATGTGTATATAAGACAACCTGAATTAAAGGAGAAATGCTGCTTTTAACAACCTGGACCTCATTTCTGATATAAAATACAGTTGTTTACTCACCAATATAAGTTTGGTGTGATTAGAAGTCCACAGTTCAAATGATGTGTTCATTTCAAATCTGAAGGAAACATTTTTCTTCTTCTACTAAGGTGGATTAGAACGTTTTGTGGTACACAGCACCAACTACTGGACAGGAGGAACCTAGCAGTCAACGTGACTCACTGATTTCAAAATGCAGCTCTTTCAACCATTTCAGGGGAGTCCAGTGAAACCCCGGCCTCCGCTCTAGCTCCACCCATGCCAGGAAGTGTTTAACATTTCCTGTTTCACTGTGACTGAGAATTCAGCACTTCTTTTTTGAGTGTGAGCTTGCCACTGAGTTCCCGCGAGATTGCATGGGATCTCGTCTGTCAATCCAGGAAGTGTTTGACATTTGAACATTTCCTGTTTTACTGTGGGTTTGAATTTTGGCACTTCCTGTTTAGGATGCCCTGTACCATGAGTGAGCACCAAGAGCAAGGTCTTGAGCCTTTGGGAAAGGTACTTAATCCCCCAGTTGTTCCCTGTGTGCAGTTGACCCTGATATCGGTGTGTGACAGAAAACTACACAATCATTTCTTGCAAGTTCAAGTCAAATCTTTAAATTATGTCCACCTTTGGGGGTCTGGAGGCGGCACCCCCGATCCCCCCCCAAGTTACCTTTTGTAAAAATTGAAGTGAAATGGTGCAATCTGACATGTTATTTGTACCATTTTTTGTGACTATATGATCAATTTTTATATCAGTATTTGTCATAAACATACTTGTTTGTTGAACCCGAACATGACCAGCAGAACTGCAACATCATCATTATCATCAACATCACCGTCAACTTTGTCATGGGTGGAGGGTGGTTGAAGACCCCAAAGCAGAGATAAGATGGGTTATTACCAGAGCCAGGGACAGTGCAAGCACCAAATACTGTTCTCGAGTCTCAAACCTCAAGTCCAAGTCAAGTCTCAAGTCTTTGAGGTTGAGTCGCAAGTCAAGTCTGAAGTCAGTGTGCGAGTTAAGTGCAAGTCAAGTTCCAGTATCAAAATCAAGTCCCCTTATCTGTTGTGTGACTGGGAGAATGTGAGGCATCATTGTAAAGTGGTTTGAGCTTCTGATTCAGATGGGAAAGTGCTGAATAAAGGCAGTCCATTTATTATTGATAGTAAGTCCCTTTGGCATCTCCCTTGTTTTTTCATTCAGGGTCACCACAGCAGATCCGAGGTGGATTGACAAGCCACAAGCTTTACACTGGATGTCCTTACTGACATAAACCCATATTGTACAATGGGCTAGGCTGGGCTTGAAGTAAGAACCTTGCACACTGGAAACAGTCACATTTAACCACTTGGCCACCACCCCTGATCAATTACCTTATACACAGGGGTCAAAATATAAAAACACTATAGAAAAGTAAAACCACATTTTTTGTGTGATCATAAAGATTCCAAAAAGGTATAATTTGGACTATCTATAATTAAATGTTCTGGAGATATGGGGTGTAGTGCCATGGCCTTCATTCACCCTTATTAATCCTGTGTCAACCACAACAAAAAACCCACCGGAGACAGACTGCGTTTCCACCCCCAGTGAGAAATTCCTAAGTTATCTGGAGATCTTCAGATAAGTTTTGGAGACGTTCCCCGATGGTCCAACACCGCTTCGCAAAGGAAAAACAAAGCTGTAATTCAAAGTGCTTCAAAGGGAAGCCCTTGCCTCTTCTTGGTTAAACTCCGGTCACTATGAATTACATGCCATTATAATGGCTTCACGTCAGAATCTGAGCTTCTCCAGGCCAGGAGAACCCAAACTTTTATGATCAAGCGAAGACAGAACCTCTCGTCATCCGGGGGGGGGGGGGGGGGGGGGGGGGGCTTCCTCGGTGATAACATGTGGTCATAAACTTTGTCCTGACAATCAGCTTTTTTCTTGAGGTTTAAAGCAAACGAAAAGACCATTGGTTTGAAATAAAATTTAGATCAGTAGTTCAGTCATTTATCTAAAGACTTGTTAGTTTGCATTGATCATTCAAACAAAATGCTTTGCATGTAGTCATTCCATTTATTGATGTGTTCTTGCCACTGATGTTGTTTAAGTGTGATTCTGCCTCCATCGTCAAATGTTGATGAAGTATTCTGTTTTAACCCAGAGAATGTGCTTAAGTGAGGATGAATGATGTGTCCATTTGAGTGTCTTAGAACAATTAGTATTTCAAATTAATTAATGTGTTTAAATAGTTGAATCATTTGAGTCTGGTCTGAGGACATGAAGTTTCTGTGAGATTACGCACATCCTAAATGGGCGGAGTTTGGTGACGTCAGTCCCCCTTTATGAAGTTAGCACAGAGCCTCACTCGGCCCTTCTTCTGCCCACTTCTACCTTCTTCTCTTTTTGCTTTCTTCTTTGTAAACAATTTTTATTTTTGGGCTGAAGAATGGATTGTTTTATTTGAATGTGTTTTAAGATGTGCATTAACCATTTCTGCTTCTTTCTCTATTCAGAATCAGCTTACTGTTATATTCTTTGTTGATTTAAGAATGTATTGTTTTATTTGAATGTGTTCAAATGTTTCAAAGTGACCATTTACATTTTAATAGAGCTTCTTGCTGTAGAAAGATACATTATTCATATGAGCATGATGATTAACAAATTAGTCCGCATTAAACATGTAATCAATAGCTAAGGTTAATCGTGCGATATCCAAATGTTTAAATACTTTTTGAGTTATATGTTTGAATGCTGTGGAATTGTGTCAACCAAAATAAAGGTATGTTGTGTTTATGATTATATTTGCTTTTGTTCTAAGATTTGCTTTTGCTCAAATATTTTAGTTTCTTAGCAAGCTGTTATGAAGATATGTTACTTATTTAATCATTTTCAAAAGTGCTGTAAATGTGATGTGTCCCTGAAGATATATTGGGAAATATGTTCATATGTGTGTGCAACATATGTTCCATATGTTGCACACACATATGGAACAAGATGTCAGTGCTGACCACAAACCGTCAGAGAAGGAGACTAAACTTGATACACAGGTATGATTAGACCTGTTTGTCAGAAGGTTCTGCAATTTTGAAATGTGCAAACATACTTATGGTATAACCACATGATGTGACTTGCTGATAGTTCTACAGTTGGCAGTTTTTGCCCAAAACAATTTCTTAACAGTTCATGAACAGGTGTCACTTTAGGAGAAAAGAGGAAGAAAGAAGACTGCACAGCACATGTGGGCAGGACCATGTCACAAAGTAGAGGGATCAAGACCACTCAGATGAAGAACAACGCCCAAGATTAGCATAAAAACATTGTATCAGCATAGGGTATAAATACAAAGCCAGCCCACTGTTCGGGGTTCCTCTTTGCTGTCAGCTTGCAGGAAGCTTGCAGCTCCTGGGACCCTCAGAACCTCTGGGTATGGTTTTGTTTATCTCACTCATTCTGTAAAACTTGCATTCTGTCAAATTCTGTGACATTTAAATTCCGTTTAATAAATCTCTGGGTGGTGGTCTAGCCCTCAGAGTAATTGTGTCCAAATTTAAATAGCTGGTGAAAACCTTCTAAATCAATGGACGCCCGGGATAAGAAACACAGGGGAGAGCGAGGTCACTGGAGACTACTAAATTATCCCAAGAGGGCCCAGGCCCCATTGCTAAGCTAAGCTAAGCTACCACGTGGCATTCATTCATTCTTTCCTTTTGACAAAGTTTTAACCTGACGCTTTAAGGTGCGTCAAGTCTTTTTGAATTCTTAAGAGAACTTCCGAGCTGAGCTTTTCAAATTAAGAGCGAATTTACAGAAAAGCGACTCTTCCTTTTCAAAATAATCCTTCAACACTCTTAAAGTTTTACTTTTCCTAAATTCACAAAGACTTTAATTTGGCTCTAACAATTTTTAAAGCTACCAGACCCCATTTTCAACAAACACCTTGTACTTCTGGGTTCCTGCAAGCTGACAATGGAGCTGATTTCAAGCCTGACTGGAAGCAGCCAACCGTCGGCAAAGCCAGCTGATACAAGCCCTGGGATCACTCGGGGACACCTCTGGTTAACCCCTCCGACCCAGGTGAGCTCACGCTGCCCAGAGCACGGATATCCACGACGGACGGATCGGACCGTCCAAAAACTCTTCAACAGCAGCTAAGTGACCCAGTCGACGGTTCCACAAAAAGGGTTTGTTGTCTATGGATACAGAGTGGCTAATTTTAATCCTTTGGCTCCCTTTTTAAACATATATATGCTGGTTTAATATTTTTCTTAATAATTGGCTTCAAAATTCATCCCTAAATTCCAATCAGATTCATTTACTTAAAGTTTTAAGCTTTATCTCTATTTCTTCCAACGTCTCATGAGTGAGTAAGAAAATTGTTTCCATGAATGAACTTATTCTCGATCACTGTCCATAAAATGCCAGTAAAATGTCTTGTATAAATTGTAAATATTTTCTGCTGTGGCTTATTTTGTGCTCAGAAGGAAACTCTTGGTCAACCATATCGTGAGAATTCAGACTTCAGATCAGAGATTGATTAAATTAAGTCGGGATGGATTAATTCATTTGAGACTGATGAATTAATGTTTAAATTATAGTACCTATGCTATAAAAATAATAATAGGTGGTGCCCCCAATTACTGATTAAATAATAAGTATTAAACCCTAAATTAATTATTTTGGTGACCCGTTATATTGGGCCTGGTCCAATCTAATTCAATTTGTGAGTTTAATTACTTATTCACTATAAATTGCTACATTCCTCTGGTTCCCCGGTGTGAGCCGATCACGTTTTATTCCAAAAATAAATGCTACATTTTTGGTGCCTGTGTGTGGAGGCTTTATTATTAAAACTGTTACACATCTATTGATGCTCCCGTGTGGAGGCATAAAGATTTAAACAAAAACATTACAGGGGTAAAAACAGCAAAAATGGTGACAAAGTGGAGGTAATGGTCTAGTGGTTAAGCAGTGGGCTTGAGACCAGAGGATCCTCAGTTCACTAAGGGCCCTTGGGCAAGGTCCTTAATCCCCAATTTGCTCCCGGTGTGTAATGAGCACCCTGTCATGTGTGTGTTCACAGATCAGTGAATGTGAGGCATTATTATAAAGTACTTTGATGGAAAAGCATTATATGCAGTCCATTTACCATACAGAAGGTCAATTTCAGTCTAGGACAAAGGTTAAAGTTGCTACACTCACTCATCTTCAACCGCTTATCCGGGCTGGGTTATGGGGTCAACAGCTCCTGTGGAGATACAGTGGGGAAAATAAGTATTTGACCCCCTGTCAGTTTTGCAGGTTTTCCCACCTACAAAGAATGTAGAGGTCTGTACTTTTTATCGTAGGTTCACTTCAACTGTGAGAGACAGAATCTAAAAAAAAAAAAAAAAAAAAAAAAAATCAGGAAATCAGTGTATGATTTTTAATAATTTATTTGTATGTTACTGCTGCAAATAAGTATTTGAACACCTACCAACCAGCAAGAATTCTGGCTCTCACAGACCTGTTAATTTTTCTTTAAGAAGCCCTCTTATTCTGCACTCTTTACCTGTATTAATTGCACCTGTTTGAACTTGTTACCTGTATAAAAGACACCTGTTCACACACTCAATCAATCACACTCCAACCTGTCCACCATAGTCAAGACCAAAGAGCTGTCTAAGGACACCAGGGACAAAACTGTAGACCTACACAAGGCTGGGATGGACTACAGGACAACAGGCAAGCAGCTTGGTAGAAGACAACAACTGTTATGATTATTTATTATAAAGTGGAAGAAACACAAGATGACTGTCAATCTCCCTCAGTCTGGGATTCCATGCAAGATCTCACTTTGTGGGGTAAGGATGATTCTGAGAAAGCTCAGAACTACACAGAAGGACCTGGTCAATGACCTGAAGAGAGCTGGGACCACAGTCATAAAGATTACATTAGTAACACATGATGCTGTCATGGTTTAAAATCCTGCAGGGCAGCAAGGTCCCCCTGCTCAAGCCAGCACATGTCCAGGCCCGTTTGAAATTCACCAGTGACCATCTGGATGATCCAGAGGAGGCATGGGAGAAGGTCATGTGGTCAGATGAGACCAGAATAGAGCTTTTTGGAATCAACTCCACTTCCCATGTTTAGAGGATGAGAACAACCCCAAGAAAACCATCCCAACCGTGAAGCATGGGGGTGGAAACATCATACTCTGGCGGTGCTCTTCTACAAAGGGGACAGGGCGACTGCACCGTATTGAAGGGAGGATGGATGGGGTCATGTATTGCAAGATTTTGTCAAACAACCTCCTTCCCTCAGTAAGAGCATTGAAGATGGGTCATGGCTGGGTCTTCAGCATGACAATGACCCCAAACACACAGCCAGGGCAACTAAGGAGGGGCTCCGTAAGAAGCATTTCAAGGTCCTGGAGTGGCCTGGCCAGTCTCCAGACCTGAACTCAATAGAAAATCTTTGGAGGGAGCTGAAACTCCAAACCTGAAAGATTTGAAGAAGATCTGTATGGAGGAATGGACCAAAATCTTTGGTGTACTGTGTGAAACTCTGTTTTTCTCTTCCCTGGTGTCCTTAGACAGCTCTTTGGTCTTGACTATGGTGGACAGGTTGGAGTGTGATTGATTGAGTATGTGAACAGGTGTCTTTTATACAGGTAACAAGTTCAAACAGGTGCAATTAATACAGGTAAAGAGTGCAGAATAAGAGAGCTTCTTAAAGAAAAATTAACAGGTCTGTGTGAGCCAGAATTCTTGCTGGTTGGCAGAGGGTCAAATACTTATTTTATGCAATAAATTGCAAATTAATTATTTAAAAATCATTCAATGTGATTTTCTGGATTTTTTTAGATTCTGTCTCCCACAGTTGAAGTGTACCTACGATAAAAAATGACAGACCTCTCCATTCTTTGTAGGTGGGAAAAGTGCAAAACTGACAGGGGGTCAAATACTTATTTTCCCCACTGTATACTCTCTCCACCTAGTCTTGGGTCTCCCCCGGGGTCTCCTCCCAGATGGACATGCCTGGTTTGGTCATCCTTACCAGATGCCCAAACCACCTCAGCTGGCTCCTTTCAATGCAAAGGAGTAGCGGCTCTACTCCAAGCTGACTGACTGAACTTCTCACCTCTTATCTAAGGGAGACACCAGCCACCCTCCTAAAGAAGCCCATTTCGGCCACTTGTACCTACCAATCTTTCGGTCATGATCCAACCCTCATCACCATAGGTGAGAGTAGGAACAAAGATTGACCAGTAGATCGAGATCTTCACCTTTTGGCTCAGCTCCCTTTTCGTCACAACAGTACAGTAGAGTGAATGCAATACTGCCCCTGCTGCACTGATTCTCCAGCCAATCTCACACTCCATTGTCCCCTCACTCGTGAACAAAACCCTGAGGTACTTGAACTCCTTCACTTGGGGCAAGACCTCATTCCTTACCTGGAGTAGACAATCCATGGGTTTCCTGCTGATAACCATGACCTCAGATTTAGAGGTGTTGATCCTCATCCCAGCAGCTTCACACTCAGCTGCGAACCGATCCAGTGAGTGTTGGAGGCCACAGGTCAATGAAGCCAACAGGACCACATCATCTGCAAAAAGCAGTGATGAGACCCTGAGCCCACCAAACTGAAGATCCTCCTCCATCCAACTATGCGTCGATATCCTGTCCATGAATATCAAAAACAGAAACGAGTCCGACTTACTGCAGAGAACCCGAACACAGCTCTCGTTTTGTCAGTACAGAGATTGGATGGCCCTGAGAAGGGACCCCCTCACTCCATACTCCCACAGCACCTCCCACAGTATCTCCCGGGGTACCCGATCATAGACCTTCTCCAAGTCCACAAAACACATGTAGACTGGATGGGCATACTCCCAGGCACCCCTCCAGGATCCTTGTGAGAGCGAAGAGCTGGTCGGTTGTTCCATGACCAGAACGGAACCTGCATCATTCCTCTTCAATCAGAGGTTCGACTATCGGCCAAACCCTCCTTTCCAGCACCCTGGAGTAGACTTTACCAGGGCGGCTGAGTCGTCTGATGCCCCTGTAGTTGACACACACTCTCTGGTCCCCATTTTTAAATATGAGAACCACTACCCCAGTTTGCCACTCCTTAGGCACTGTCCCAGACCTCAACAAAATGTTGAAGAGATGTCTCATCCAAGACAGTCCCTCCACACCCAGAGCCTTCAGCATTTCTGGATGGATCTCATCAAACCCCAATGCTCCAATTGCTCCAATTTTGGTTAAAAAGTGATGAAACCTATGGATTGAGTTAATTAATAAATGGAACAGTTCTGACCGTGTTCAATGCTTGGTTCCAAAATTAAGGTCAGCATCCACTGGATTCTATGACATGCGCCATGTATTACCCCTTAACGTGATAGCAAACCCTAACAAGTGGTCCAAACTATTCCCTTCTTCAAAGCCTATTTGTTTTACTGAGCCTAAACAGCCGCGCCTGTTGCAAACTGGAATTGAAGTCATGCCTCCGTCATGGGGGAAAGTGGTATGGAGGTACTGATGTAGGTTCTGGATACCTTGGCAGAGAAGCTGCGCTTGTCGTCGTAGCCCACCCAGAGATAGCTGTAAGTGGCGTAAGGAACTTCCTGCTCCTCGATCCACACAACGGAGGCACTGGAAAGGAAGAGGCAGACCTGACAAGACACAGGGTTCACACCAGGTCAGGTGTTAATGTGTAGACTTTTACTTTTTACATTTGCATTTAAATCCGACGTTTAAACTTCAATACAATCAAAAAGAAGGAAGTTCTTATACTCGGCCAATTAGTATCTCGGGCCACATTTCTAAAAAAAAAAAAAAAACAATTTAAACCAAAAAGAAAAGAAACTGAACTAGATTAGAGCAACATGTTTTAAGATTGTACAAACTTTAACCTCACACATGGTGAGAGTTTGAACAAAATCTCTTCAAGAAAATAACAGCAGTTCCACGACAGTCGGGCCTGATACCCAGACCTGGCCACAGACCGTGTCCACACACTGAATGTGGTTTCCATTGGCACCGGCCATGGCACCGGTCAGCAACCACATACAGCTCGTGTTTCACCCAATCAGCTCAGTGGGTCATGTCAACACAAAGTACATGTTGGCTACCAACGTCACCTCCTGAGGTGGCCATGTCCGCAAGTGACCCACGCTGGTCAACCCCGACCGAGGTCATGTACGTGTTGTACCTCATAATAGGCCCAGAATCCAGCGGTCTGGGTGTAGGGTCCAGCATCACCGGCGCCGTTAGCTGGTGCTCCCAGACCATTATCTGTGGAGCTGAGCCTGAAGGTCCGTCCAAAGTTCGGGAAACCCATCAACAGCTTTTGTGCTGGTGCCCCCTGGCTCAGCCAGAAGGAAATCGAAGCATTCTAGAAAAATGGAAAATGTAGAGTTACATAGTACAAATATCGATTTACATGATGTTAACATCGAACCTGAAGACATTGTGGAAGTGAGGAGTTCCACATAACTCCAGACCAGCAGCAACATGTGGCTTTACATCACGGTTTCAATTAGTCCTGTCTTTGGAATAAAAGTCATTTATAGTCAAAACGTAATGCTGATGTTTGACACTTCTGTTTTCAGAAAATAGTTTTAATCCATAAACTGGTCAAATGATGGAATATGTGCAAAATTACACATTTATACATTTTAATATTATACAAAGCACACAATAAATGATATCGTTATTATATATTAAACTCGCTGATTTACCCGTTCTTCGCACACACAGGAAAGAATAATTTGTCACTGTATATATCATGTCACTTTAGTTAAGAAGAAGAATAAGAAAGAACTTTATTAATCCCAAAGGAAATTATTTAAGGTGTAGTAAGTTACCTACGATACCTACGATAAAACCTCTCCTTTCTTTGGAGGTGAGAAAAATGGACAGTGGATCAAATACTTTTTTGCCTCACTGTGTAGTGTGTCCTGGTTTTGTGTACTTGGGTTAAATTTGCTTCTGCCACCTGCAGAAATATGCAAGCAGTTCTGCTGTGTGTGTGTGTGTGTGTGTGTGTGTGTGTGTGTGTGTGTGTGTGTGTGTGTGTGTGTGTGTGTGTGTGTGTGTGTGTGTGTGTGTGTGTGTGTGTGTGTGTCTCTCACAACGTTGTGGTAGAGTAAGTTGCCGGTGTCCTTGGAGCTGCTGTATAGCGGGCTGTTGTGTCCGGTGACGGGATCCCAGTGTCCGTGGAAGTCAAAGGTAACGACATTGAAGAAGTCTAAGTGACTGTTGGAAAGACGACAGCGTGACATCAGCAAACGCCTTTAGTGACACACACAACACTGCACGGGGTCCTGAACACCGCGGCTGGAGTCGGTTCCGTTTATATACACAGCGCCAAATCACAACATAAGTGGCTCCAAGGCTGCACACAGAGGTAAGGATGACCCGAAGCCTCACCTCCTGAACAGGAAAAACTCACTCAGGTGTTCTGACAAGAGGTGGAAACCTGGAGCAGACCGGACTCAGCAGGGTGACCATCTGCTCTGGTCAAACTACCAACAACAAAATAAAAAACAAAATGAAGCACAACAAAGAAATGATCAACATTCAGAGACAGACAACAACACAAGTGACACTTCTGAAGAATGTCCCAGAGGTTGTTGTTTGTCTTTGAGCTGCGGCTGTTTGTTCAGGGTCAGTCCAGCAGATCCACTTTTGGATTTGGCACAGTTTTTACTCCACACAGCCTTTCTCCAGTTTGACTGGGACAAACATCCAAGTACAAACCAGAACCTGCTCTGCTCAGCTTCTGACACCTGACGGGATCAGGCTCATACAGAGCACTCTGACAGCATGTCCTGCTGCTGGCCACAACACCACAGAACTGCCCTGGGCCCTGGATGGCAACCACCCAGGCAGACAACCAGCCAATGTCCTGTTGGTAACGTTAAACAATAAAACCAACACAACAAACAAAAAGCTAAACTGTTGGAGGATTAGAAAGGTCCAAGGCCAGACCGTCTCTGGAACAAATGTTTCTCTTCTAAATAGTGGAGCATCTTGTGGACTTCAGAATCCATCATCACCTCCCATGATGCACCTGGCTGCTCAAAATACAAAAGTTTTAGAAATGTAAAAGTGGATCCTGGTCACAGGTCCAGATATGGGGACAAACGCCACCCACCTGTGTGACCAAGTGTAAGACGAAGCTCTGAAGCTCAAACCCACACCTGGTGGGCCTCAAGGCAAAGGGGAACTGTACTTACGCTCCAATACCAGGTGCATCGTAGCTCAAGATCCTGCTCATCAGACCGGGGACGTTGGCTGAAAGCAGCAGCTGGGTCTTCCTGGTGTCTTTGGCCTCGTTAATAAAGGCCTGGTCCAGCTCCTGCAACAGGAACAAACCAGAACAGGTCAGAACAGCGCCACCTGCAGCTGCTTTTTTAGAGCTCCACTGATATGGAGAGAGTGATAATATCTGCTGATACATGCAGAAAAAATGACAGTGATTCCTGACATTTCATTATGACAAAAAAATATAACTGAGGTTTGATGTTTAAATGTGAAAGTCATGATAAATAACTATAACCAACAACCAACTAAAGTTCATCACGCTGCCTTCACTCAGACTGGCAGTTGCTGTGTCATTCAGCATTTGCATAAAATAGACTATCAATTTTGGCCCTGCCCAGATGGCGGTGCAACGCCCACTCATCTGTTGTTGCTATGAAACCCCCACTTCAACTAAAAATGACTGGCAGCTGATCGTTTTGCCTCTGTCTCGTGTAGCTCTTGTGACCAAGGGGTGATGGGGTCCCTGACATGCTTGATAACATTGTAAACAATGATGTAAGTATGACATCTGCTGGACAAACATCATAATGACACCATTTCCAACAGCCAAAATATTTTTCTGTGTTGTTTATTCAATAAATAAAAGTTTTTATGTCATATTATCGGCCAACCGGTATACAGGTTGGTTCATTTTTAAATAGTTAACTTTTGTTGGCAGGAAGCTGAGACGTGTTGCTGTAATGGATGTCACTGAGCAGGAAGCAAAAATGTATTATTATTATTATTGTTGTTGTTGTATGTTATATTGTATGTTTGTTATGGTTTTAAACCCCAGGAACTGAGTTGGACCTCAAAATGCAGTGTAGCTGAGACACGAGAGGTAAGTGAAAAACAAAGACTTTATTCTTCTCCAAATGAGGTGACAAACAGAGGCTCCAAAATCACAGCACCAAAAATAAATGTCTTCAAAGACAAAAACTAAAAAACGTCCAAGTGACCAAAAACAAAATTAGACAGAGTGCAAAAAGTCCATAACATAAAACTACTGTCCAAAAGAGACAGCAAGGACACTTACAAACAGTTGGAGACGAGGTGACTATCAAACGTGACCTTCACAGAAACAAACAGCCCACAATGAGAGAGAACAAACAAATGTGATTAAATACATTTGATCAGGTGTGAAGAATCAGTAAGAACCAAAGCATGTGAGGATCAGAGGAAACACAGAAAATAAACCCAGGCTCACAGTAGTCTCAAAAGACAAGAAAACAACTGATCACTACAGAAAATAAACCCAGGTCATGAAACAACAACCTAAAAATGAAGTGCCATTCCCGAAGAGCACACGTGGGAACATTATTGGCAGAAAACATCAGAAGAAAAAACTACTTCAACTAATTCAGATATGAAAATAACAAGAAATACCAAGAACGTGAGGAAATAAAAACAGAAGAAAACATAAGTGTGCGAGGAGGCGGGACCCTCACAGCAGACAGCTGACAAAACGCTGCACTCCGATACCAAGTGTGACCAAGACAACATTCAGGCGCAGCTGTAACAGACAGCCAGCAGAAAAGTGCTTCAGAAAAATGATTTTCAGCATTTTTTGTTACAAGCAGGCATCTATGCTAGATCAAGTCCTTATATAGTAAGGTTTCACATCAGAGGCGATGCCAAAAGTAAAAATTTTTTTTTTGGCCATTTTTGGGCCAAAACCCCCCATTTTTGGGTCAAAATTCAAAAATGGTCCAATCCTTTTGATATGCATATCAAATTACTCATCTTGACGAGTAGAGTTCAAAACTATATAGTTTGACCTATTTCTGACCTTACGTTAAGTCACAATGACCGAAAATGTGGAAAGGTCAACGCACTTTTCGTGAAGGGTCACATTCATAAAATCTGTTATGATGGTCCGATTTTGACAATTTTGGTGTCTAATTATATGTTTTCTTGCATGAGAAAACCAATAAGACAACTTTCATAGACCATTATGCCAGTCTTAGCTATGAAAATACAATTATGTCAGAAAATCCAAGTTCTGAAATGGGTATGTCCATAGACCCTAGAACTTTCTAGGGTCTATGATTATACATATTAACTGGCCTATTTTACCTCAAGCACCTTTATTGTAGATCACAAATACTTAATATTTATGTATATTTTGGTGAATATGAAGAAAACAAAATACAGAAAATAAAGACATTTTAGAGTATATGGTAATGGTCAATTTATCAGAATCATATTCGGGCTAAGTTGCTTTTGTAATGGCAAATAAAATTACAAAATTCACAGCTTATTTAACATTGATTTCAATTACGAGAAAATAAAGTGCATGAAAAAGCAATTTAAAATGTAAAACATGTTCCATGTGGCTTTCCATACAAGAAGCAGCATGATGCATGGGTGACAGGCTGGATGTAAACATTTGCATATGAAAAGAACTTTCTCCCATTGCTCAGAAGTTTGAGGAGATAAAAGTCAACTTTCTGTAGCTGCTGTTAGGTAAGTTTCACATATTTTGCTCATTTCCAGTAATATGTTGTTGCATATAGAAAAGTAAAGTGGAACTCAATAGGAAAATGTAGGTTATGTGGTATTTCAAGTCAAGGTTGCTCCAAGCACATGGTCATCTGGATAGCTTCAAGGTATATAATTGACAAGTATCACATTCCATAAGCTTACTGATTTACTTTTGTGCAGTCTATTTATAACTACGGTAATAATTGCAAACATTATATACTACAGAAATTGTATTTTAATACTATATTACCTACATCAATCCACAACTAAAAATTAAAATGGGGTATGTTGAATGCAAGACTGCAGCCTGTAAGTGCTTTAAAAGTGGTCAGTGTTGCAGTGTTGGGTGCCTGTGGGTGCCATGCAGAAGGCTGTTTAAACCCAGGTTGATTGCTTTAAGTAGTGAACACAACAAAACACTGAAAATGCAGTATTTTCAGTTTGGAATTTATATAGAATGTCCTTTGAATGCATTTATTTGTAATCTAATTTCAGAATTATGCAGTTTTGGATCTACATTTATTACAAGAGAAAAAAGGTACCTCTTGGAACTTACATTAACAACACAATGTATAGCTCATGGCTCTGATGCTTGAACTTGCAAATTATGATGTGTAAAGTTAACAATGAATCAGAAAATGTGATTCTAAGAAAATTGATATTTTTTGCCATAAGATGTCTTGTTTTGGTTGTTGTTTGTATCCTTTTTCTATTTACACCAAAATATACTTCAAATGATATCAAATCACATCAAATCATAGTTTTACCAAAATCATATTAATGTATGTTTTTCCATAACATGGGTGGTAATCAGTTTAATTTTTTATGGAATGCCCCTTTAAGGTAACTAAAATTTGTCAATTTGCTACTAATAACAAAAAAAATAAAATAAATAATGTCAGTGGGTGTATTGAACTTATTTTGAATGGTTCTGATACTTGAGGTATCAAGTGTATGTTGTGTAATGGAAACAATGAATCATAAAAAAATGATTTTAATAAATTAGCCATAGTGTACTCTAAAATGTCTCTGTCTTCTTTGCTTTTGTATTCTGATTTTCTTTATGTTCACAAAAAACATACTCATGCAATTTTTATATTTAATTAATGTGCTTGATGTAAAAGAGGCCAATTATGATCAATTTTGATGTCATAACCATTTTGAAGTTGGATGATGTTAATCAATAGACCCATCTTATCTGACATAATTGTATTTTCGTAGCTAAGACTGGCATAATGGTCTATGAAAGTTGTCTTATTGGTTTTCTTGTGCAAGAAAACATATAATTAGACACCAAAATTGTCATAATCAGACCATTTTTATTTTTGGCATCGCCCCTGATGTGAAATCTTACTATATAAGGACTTTTTTGAAGCACTTTTCTGTTGGCTCCTGATAAAAACCAGGAGCTAGAAGGAAAAGGGAAACACACACACACACACACACACACGCACACACACAATGGGAGGAAGAAGCACGTCCACACCAGACAAACATAAGTTGTGCAAACACACACCCTTTGAAGACCCATGCACGTGAGCGTGCATGGGTCACAACATGCACTGAGGGTGTCTTCCCAAAGGATCAATAAAATGATATCTAATCTATATTTGGCTCCATTACATTTGTGACACCATTGTTTGTGTGTGCAGCCAGTTTAGGATTGTGCTGTGTTTCAAGTTATCCTCCATCTTGAGCTGGAGGACCTTTTACAGATACAGTGATGCTCTTCAGAGAGCAAAAAGTGGTGGACATCTGCACCCTGCTGACATGAAGAAAAGCTCCACACTGACCTGGACCAGGGCGGTGAAGTGGTCTTTGTAGAAGGCGTTAGGAAGATGCCAGTCCAGGTTCAGCCCATCAAAGTTATGACTGCGCAGGTAACTGATGGCTGAGCTGATGAAAGCAGCCCGACTGGCGGGCGTCTGAATCATGGTGGGAAAACTGAGAAAACCACAAAGCGAGATCTCAAAACACTTTATCAGGAGGAAGAGCAGCGACTGAAGACCATCTGATCATCTATCAGCTGCGTTCTGTGGGATGTGTGGCGTTAAATGTCTGTCCTGAGGCGTGACGATCTGACTTACACGTTCTGTTTGTCTCCAACACTCAGCAGAGTCTTAAAATCTGGATTTCTGGAAGAGGACAAAGAGACACCACAGTGTCATTTCCTGTGTCACTAAAGCCCTTTTTACTTCGTCTCAGTATCAATACTGAGGTGCAGCGGCCGCAGGAACAACTGTTTCATTTCCTTTCATCAGGGTGGCAAAGTGGCTTAGTGTTTAGCACTGTGTCCTCACACCAAGAAGGCTGTGTGTGCGTGCGTGTGTGCGTGGGTGTGTGAGTACTCACATGCTCTTCAGATTGTTGAGTACTGTGTACTGCTCAATATCGTTCCACTCGGTGGAGGTGACCTGGTTGAAGATGTTGATGACGGCTAA